>NC_059161.1:51018636-51339290 GCF_019923935.1 Bubalus bubalis | reverse complement strand
GGTCTAAGTGCAGGAGACAGGATTTGAGCTCAGATCTGCTTGATTCCTTTCTTCCCGCCAAGCCCAGGTATTACTGCTGAAAAAAGCAAAACACTCAGGGTAGAGGTGAGTTCCAGCCATGACCTGGTTCTCACAGCACACCGACTCACTTTGAACCTGAAGGTGGAAAGTGGAAAAATGCCAAACTGGTCTGGGAAGGGGTGGAGAGAGGAAATGGGTGGCGGGCGGGCATGTTGAGTTGAAAATGTTCTCTGCTTCGTCATTGGAAGAAAGGAAAGGGGTGCTCTTCTCATTTTCCTTAACAAAAGCGGCTCAGGAAGAAAACAGTTTGTTAAAATACTACACACTTAAGCAAGGAAGCCAAAACACTTATTTCAGTTCTTGAGGAGAAATGTTTGTAAAAGAAGAAAAAAAGGTTAGTCAATAGCTGCTTTTTTTTTAAAATAAAAGAAACCTTGAGTGGGTTCAAGTGGGTGAGGGCATGTCTGGGGGACTTTGTTTTGCTTGAGATCATCAAATTACACAGAATAAGCTGTCAGCCTCTGAGGGCTGAGGGTTTGTTTGCTCATACGTGGATCCCACTGCCCAGGACTGGACTTGGCACATAGTAAGTACAGAACAAAAGCGTCACCTGCTGACCCACCAGTCTCCACCAGGTTGCTGGGGCATTGAGATCAGAAATAGACAAACCCAATGTCTGCTGGCCCCACAGCCCCTCGCAAAGGTTATCAGTCCTGAAAAGGCTTGGCTCCAAATGATGCTAGTGAGGAAGGACATGAACACTGGGAGTCCAAAGGGTTCTAACAACCCTTATTACTCCCCCACCCCACCATATCCTGAGATGACTCTATTATTGCCCACCTTGCCTAGATGGGATTTACAACCTTTGGGATCTGACTCAGTGGTTAGATGTCAAAGGCATGAGGTAGACCCATTCTCACTTAGCTTTCAAAACTAAGTTTCACTGCCTCCTCCTCCAGGAAGCTGTCCTTGGTGCTCAATCTCCTCCCCCTGCTCTTTCCACTCCGAGTTAAATCTCCCCCCAACCATGCATCCCCAGCGCTCCTTGTGCAGCAGCGCGTTTCCATCCTGGTATTTATCATCTCAGATGACGACAGTCAGCTCACTTCTTACTACACTGTCAGGTCCTTAGGGATGAGGGAAGTCTTCTTTAATTTCATATCCTCAGTACTTAACTCAGGGCCTGGCATGTAGTAGGTGCTCAATAAATGTTCTTAAATGAATAAAAGGAAGGGAGTAAGAGGCGAAGGAAGGAAAGGAGACAGGACACTCTGAGAATTATGACTTTTTCTTTCTGAAATTTGTCTCATAATTATTTGCCCTTCTGTCTACAGATGGCAATTCAAGTCAGGATTCTACTTCCTGTCGATGGTGGAGCGCCTCCACTCCCAGCTGTGTCTTTGGCACCAGGGCCAGAGGGAGATTCCGTTGGATCCAGAGGGATTTGGGAGCACAGTGTTGGAGAGTTACTTGCATGTCCTAACACATTTCTGAACTAAATGTTATGTCTCTGAACCACACACAAAAGGCACACGCAGCCACATTCTCTCTACCTGGAACTTAGTTACTCAGCAATTTCACCTTTCAGACCACAGCCAACTGCTAGTGAGCAAGCTGGGTGTGGGAAAGCCGAGAGTGTGCTCTCCTGTTTGCTATGGTAGCCACGGAGGCCAGAACAGGCCAGGCAGCTGCTGGGTGTTCACAAGCTATCTGTTGAGTGTTTTAATATGTGAGATGCTGAAAAATTTCTACTATAAATCCTGAACTCCACGTATAGGGTAGCCTCTTAGACTCTCACTCAAGTCATGTTGACAGTTAATTTACAAATCGGTCTATCAGACTTCATCATCTTATTCTATATCTGCTGCAGACTAAAAACTGGAAGAAAAGAAATGTGTTTTTACTCTATCCATGTAAATATATATATAACAAAGACAGAATTAAGAAAAGTAGTCTTCACAAAACATAGTAGACTAGCCACCAATTGTGACAACTGGTTTTTTTTTTTTTTCCTAAATAGTTCATGAGGGGATTTCAAATATCACAGACCATTATCAATATTCAAAGTGATAACTGAGTCATGAAAAGTAGGTCAAATAAATTTCAACTTACTCTTCTGGGAAGACAAGAAAGTGGATAAAACATTTTAAAAGGATTTCTATCCATGATGGATAAAATTGAAAAAGGTAAGGTATGTAAAGAAGTAATCCTAAAGTATTTCCATTGTGAGGCATTTCCATAGCTGAGGCATTGTGGAATCGGAATAGTTTTGATTCCCAAAAGCAAGTTTCTTGTTGTTAATGGCCTTTGTCTTTTGGCTTTACCCCATTAGTGTGGGTAGTCACAGGTTGCTTCCTGCTCTTGGGGGTGTGTGGCCCCAGGGGATGGTTATACTGCGGAAACCCCAAATTGGAGCCCACATTCCTAACCAGTTCTTGCTGGTGTTCAGTCATTAAGTCATGTCCAACTCTTTGCAACCCCACGGACTGCAGCATGTCAGTCTTCCCTGTCTTTCACAATCTCCCAGAGTTTGCTCAAAATCATGTCCATTGAGTCAGTGATGCTGTCTAAACATCTCATCTTCTGCTGCCCCCTTCTCCTTTTGCCTTCAATTTTTTCCCAGCACCAGAGTCTTTCCAATGAGTTGGCTCTTTGCATCAGGTGGCCAAAGTATTGGAGCTTCAGCTTCAGCATCAGTCCTCCCAATGAATATTCAAGGTTGATTTCCTTTAGGATGGACTGGTTTGATTTTGCAGTCCAAGGGACTCTCAAGAGTCTTCTCCAACACCACAGTTCAAAAGCATCAAGTCTTCGGCATTCAGCTTTCTTTATAGTCCAACTCTCACATCCATACATGACTACTGGAAAAACCATAGCTTTGACCAGATGGACCTTTGTTGTCAAAGTAATGTCTCTGCTTTTTAATATGCTGTCTAGGTTTGTCATAGCTTTTCTTCCAAGAAGCAAGCGTCTTTTAATTTCATCGCTACAGTATTTACTCATTTCTGGTTTTCTCCAAAGGGCACTAAGAATAGGACTTCTTTAGGACATGTGGAACACTGAGGCCTGAACAAAGCTATTGGTTACAGTGAGAATTAGTGGTTATCTAGAAGGGCGAAGTAAGGTAGAGAAAGCCACAGGGAGCCAGAGCCAAGGGTGAGATGGGAAGGCCTTGGATTCCTACCCTCTGCCTGGGCGGTGAGGTGTGGGGTACCGGTACCCCCATCTCCAGGCTGCAGCTGACGGAACCAGCCCCTTCTTCCTCCAGACCCCAGTGCACAAGTGAATGATGTAGCAGAGGGGTGGCAAGACCAAGTGGAAGCTAAGGAAAGTTGGCCCCTGTCAGGTGAGGCACAGAAGAGTCACCCTCTCCCACCCTGAGCTCTGGGAACACAGTGCTCAACCCCCAGCAGACTTCCAAAGGCCCAGCCTTCTGTTTCCTGGATGATCCCTGCACCACTGCCAATCCCTATCGTCAGCAATTCTAGCAGCGTCTGGAAGGCTGACTGGCAGATCAGATCCTGGACCCCCCTGGGAGCGGGGTGAGGAGGGAAGAGAGCTGCATTGCCCCCGTCCTCAGGACACCCGCCCAGGCGTAGAATCCAGCTGGGTGTCTGAACCCCATAGGACTCTGAATATTATGGAGTTGGCCAAAAAAGTTCATTTAGGTTTTTCTATAACATATTACAGAAAACCTGAACAAACTTTTTGGCCAACCCTATATATGATAGGGCTTCCCTGGTGGCTCAGATGGTAAAAAAATCTGCCAGTGGAGGAGACTCAGGTTTGATCCCTGGATCAGGAAGATCCCCTGGAGAAGTGAACTTTTTGGACAACCTTATTTATAAAAATGATGACAAAACAAGAGTTACTGATATCTTCTGGCTGAGAAGGAAGGCATTCCCTGAAGCAGCTGGGCTTTACCTTTGAAGATAGACAATGTCTGGGTTTGAAGGCCTTCAGTCCCCCTTGGACTTAAGAACCAATTTGTCCTGCAAGCAGCAGGGCCCCATGGAATTACCTTAAAGAGTCGGCCCCCAGCCTACCTCTCTTGTCCTTCATCTTCCTCCAAGATGGACTCTGAAACGGCCTGGCCTCCCATCATGGGCCTGTTCCCATCTACCCCCTGGAACTGGGGGCCTGCGACACCCGAAGGCCTCAGGCTTCAGCTTGCCGCAGAGATGTAGGGCTCAAGAAGAAGCAGGAAGAGCAGGCAAGTCTGCACAGAGAACTCCTGAAACTTACAAACTGCTTTCACCAATCATTTCTAAGCTTTCTCCTGGTCTTACCCCCTCCTCCACTATAAATATCCCCTCAACAGCTGATGGGGAGACAGATATGAGCAGTACCTCCTGTCTCCTTGCTTGGCTGCCCTGCAATAAAGCTTTTTAATTTCTGCAAAATATCACTGCCTCAGGATTTGGTCTTTCTGCTGTGCAGAGGGCAGTGAACCCACTCGCTCAGTTAATTACTATTTCCATGTTCCAGGCACTCTGCTGGTCATTTTTTGTATCTAATCCCATCTGTCCTTTCAAAACGTACCCAGGTAGACATCGATTTCCTCCTCCTAGAGAGGAAGGGTCAAGCTGGTACAGGATATTGGAACCCGGTCTATCCTTCTGCGGACAGCATTGGAGCTGTCTGGCCACCTTCCCTTCTCACCTGTGTCAGGACCGTAGCATCTGTCAGATCAAGGTTCTCAGCTGCCTCAAGAGGGAACCCAGCTGCTCATCTTCTCAGAGATCTGAAGACAGGCCCTTGGCCTTGGTGGCCATGGGGAGGAGTGCCAGGACGAGCACTGAGTGACCGTCCCACAACCATCAAAGGTGAGCTCTGTGGGCTTCACCCTTCCAGCTGGCACTTCCAGCTGACAGGAGCTGCTGCCAGCCACTGTTCTCTGTCTGGGAAGTGCAATCCCATGCCAGGACATCCCTCAGAAGCCGTGGGGGCCTCCAGGGGCCTGGACTGGGTTCTCATTCTCATCCTTGACTGTGTAAGGAATTATTTCAGCCAGATCAGGCCTGACCACTCAAGGGAATCACTGCTGGAGTATTCTGGGAAGACATATTTTATGGCAAAATCATGCTTCCTTCTGTTTTATGTATGACATTTTCCCAAAAGGAAAAAAAAAGTTGGAACAACTAGCATCATTAGTCTTTTTTCTTTCATTTTCCAGCCCAGCACCATCTGTCATCAGAAAAGAGTTTACTTTATACCTCTCAGGCTGATTTCCACATTCAGAGAAAGCTGGACAGAGGACAGCGGTGACCTCTGGATGCCCCACAGCAAGGGGCGGGGAGGTGGGGGAGGGGAGCAAATGATCAGCCCTGAGGTGGCTCAGGAGAGAGCTGAGCTGAGAAACATCTGATGGTTCATGCGATGTTATGAGGCAGGCATCTACTCCTGTGTTGCATCTTCTCCCCACTCAGTTGGCTGAAAACACGATTAAAGTTCTGCCATTGTTGGTGAAAGCATCATCTGTGACATGGAGGTGAGGGAGCACGTGGGGTGGAAGCTGGCACAGAATACTTTGAGATTTCTTTTTTCTTTTTTTTAATCCTAAAGTCTATGGGTTCCAGTCTGTGAACCAAGAGAGAAGAGGGCCTAAGTTGATAATCATTTGTTACCAGATTTTGACCTTCTCCTCCATCTGAGAAGGACCAGATGAGAGACTCTAGGCTGAGGTTGCAGCTATAGACTCAAAGGTAAGGGGAGATGGGAAAATACATCAATGTCTGAACACCCTGTTTATGTCATGTCAGATACAAATAGCCACGGATAGGCAAGTATTGGATCTTTGGGTTTCTGGGTTGATGCTGATCTAAGAAATCTAAAATTGATTCTTCATGTGGACTTAGATGAACTTTACCACAAAATTTCTGAGCTACATTTTCAGGCAACCCAAATTGAGGAAATGTCAACCCTGACAATCAGACACCTACCCTCACACTGACCCCTCCACTGGAAGGTCTGGGCTCTTACCCAACAGGGTGATGCTAATCAGAATTTCATTTTGTAACTGGGGAGGAACCTACTGAGGGTTTTAGGAACAGAGTCACATGGTCAGATCTGTGTTTCTGGAAACATCACTCTGTGTGCAAGTGGGAGGTGGATTTCAAAGGGGAACTGGCTTAGAGACACTAATGAGGAGCTGCTATGGCCTCAATGTTTGTGTCCTTCTAAAATCCATAGACTGGAACCTAACATTCAATGCCATAATACCGGAAGGTTGTCCAACTCTTTGCAATGCCATGGACTGTAGCCTGCAAGGCTCCTGTGTCCACAGGATTTCCCAGGCAAGAAGACTGGAGTGGGTTGTCATTTCTTCTCCAGGGGATCTTCCTGACCCCAGGGATCGAATCTGCATCTCCTGCATTGAAGGCGGATTCTTTACTCTGAGCCATCAGGAAAGCCTACAAGGGATACAGACAAACCTTATAGAGAATGCGGGGAGGTCTGATCCTGCCCCAGCCCAACCCTGCCTATCTACAGATCTCCCAGGGAAACATTCAGGAAACAGAAGATGAGCAAGAAAGAGGAAAGGCCACTTTTCTTAAGTTGCCATATGAATTCCTTTTTCCTTGTGTCGCTTTCTAAGCTTAGAAGGATCAGTCACCCTTGTATCAGTCAGTACACTACTCTGGTCTCTCACCATTGCATTTCTGACTGCTCCCAGGGGAGACAGCATGCCCTGTCTGCTGGTCCATGCTTCAGTTTTTACAGAAGCTGACATCTGCCAGTCTCCCAGTCAGGAGACTGCCTGGGTCCACACCTGACTGTAGGGGAAGAAATTCTACTTGCTTCCAGGATAAGCCACATTCTCTAATATCAGCTTTATCTATAGCAAAGATGAAAATTTGATATCCATATGCCTTGTTCCTCCTTTTTTTAATCTCTAAGTTAGTCCAGAAGTTGGATGACGGGAACAAGCTTCTCATTTATTGTACTCCCTAAGACTCAAAATTTAGTATAATTTGGTGCTTGGGGTCCAAATCCCAACCTCTATTTTTTTTTTTCATAATCAAATTTATTTACTTTTAATTGAAAGATAATTGCTTTACAATACTGCATTTGTTTCTGCCAAACATCAACATGGTTTGGAAGAGCCAAGCAAATGACTTGAGGCCCACAGTTGTTGTTCAGTCGTGTCCGACTCTTTTTGTGACCCCGTGGACTGTAGCCTGCCAGGATCCTCTGTCCATGGGATTTTCCAGGCAAGAATACGGGAGTGGGTTGCCATTTCCTCTTCTAGGGGATCTTCCCCACCCAGGGATCAAACTAGTGTCTCCTGCACTGGCAGGCGGATTCTTTATCCCTGAGTCACCAGGGAAGCTCTGAGGCCCACATAGAGGGGACAAAAGATGAGAGAGATTTATTGAAGAGGTAGATCCCATTGGGTACTGTGGGTGAGATCAGCATCCAAGTGCAGCCTGACTAGAGAGGGAGGAGCCTTTCGGGGGGGGAGGCAGCAGTGTGGAGGAGGAGAGGTTTGTCATGGCTGGGCAAAGGGGAAAGCTCCTCTGCAGTGTCAGATGTGGGTTTTACTCATGCCATGCAGGATGGCCCTTCATTCCAGAGGCCAGGAGGTGGCTGATGCTATAGATCAATAAAACTGGGATGGGGGGTGGTGGGCAATAAACAGCTCAAAGTTTGATTGACAGGGTTTTTTCCTAACTTTTAATTTTGTGTTGGAGCACAGCTGATTAACAATGCTGTGATAGTTTCAGGTGAACAGTGAAGGGACTCAGCCCAGTATCCGGGCTTCCCTGATAACTCGGTAAAGAATCTGCCTGCAATGCAGAAGACTCCAGTTTGATTCCTGGGTCAGGAAGATCCCCTGGAGAAGGGAAAGGCTACCCACTCCAGTATTCTGGCCTGGAGAATTCCATGGACTGTATAGTCCATGGGGTCCCAAAGAGTTGGACACGACTGAGCGACTTTCACATTCTCACCCAAACCCCTCTCCCATCCAGGCTGCCACATAACATTGAGCCGAGTTCCCTGTGCTATATACAGTAGGTCCTTGTTGGTTATCCATTTTAAACATAGCAGTGTGTACATGTCCACCCCAAACTCCCTAAGTATCCCTTCCCCTCTTCCTTCCCCCCAGCAACCATAAGTTTGTTCTCCAAGTCTGTGAGTCTCTTTCTGTTTTGTAAGCTCATTTGTATCATTTCTTTTTAGATTCCAACATAACGAATGTCTTCTTCTCTGACTTACCTCACTCAATATGAGAATCTCTGGGTCCATCCCTGTTGCTGCAAATGGCATTATTTCATTCCTTTTAATGGCTGAGTAATATTCTATTGAATACATGTACCACATCTACTTTATCCAATCCTCCATTGACAAGTCTTTAGTAAACATCACAGTACGTCTGAGAGTGTGCTCAAGACTGAAGACACACGTGGTGATGAGCAAAACAGGTCTGGCTCTGCCCTTGGGGTTTTATCATGGTTTCTCCAAGGTGTCTTTTTTTCTGGTTCCTTTGAGGCTTGGGGAGTAAGAGAAACTAATACTTCCTTTTAGGAGGTGCTGTCAACGCCCAAGGCTTGTGTGTGTTGACTTTCTATTGTTATGAGCCTTAGGGAGATGAGCAGGGAAATCACATCCAGTGACGAGAAATAGCTCAATTGATCAGAAATAGGAAGTCTGTCTCGGTGGTGTCCTTTCTGTCCTCCTTTTGCATGGCTAAGAAGCTTCTTATTAATACACATGTATGTATATTTCCATAGGGGTGTGGATGAATGAGCTGTGTCTGGGTTTCAGGTCCTGAGTGTGAAATAAATGTCAATCTGTCTATTTTTCTCTCCTCCACCTATGCTCCCCATGAACATCAAAGAAATCAGACCCATGTGACTACACAAAAGGGATCTTGTTTGGGAATTCACCTTGTTTAGAGAGGGAAGCACCCAGCCACTACCACCGGTAAAAGTTGAGTGACCAAGGCAAGGCACACCCCTTCCTGGGGCCTGTTTCCACATCTGGAGTAGATGGAGTTGGCGTGGCTCAGGGGTTCCCACCCTGAGCTGTGCGTCAGCCTCCTCTGGGAGCATTAAAAATACAGATTCAGGACTCCAGGTCCAGAGATTCTGATTCACTGAGTCTGAGGTGTGACCTGGGAGTCTACATTATTCCTAAGTAATCTTTCTCCTCTAATGATTCTGGTGCAGCATGGAATCCAGACAAACTGGGTAAAAATAGACCACCCAAGCCATGCCGATCACACGGGCTTGTAAAAAGCGAGGCTGAGGACACAGCTGTGGCTTCAGCGAGGGTGTCAGGATGGTCGTGGGGCCTTCAGCCTTGAAAGCCCAGTGGGCAGTCAGTGCTGAGCGAGAACAAGAGTGAGACAACAGGAAGCACCGGCTTCCTCCTTCTGCTGTCTGAGGAAGTGGGTCAGACCCACCCACCGGGGATGCTCCTGCTGGTACCTGCGCCCCAGGAGCCCCGGACCGATCGGTTGCGTGTGTCTGGGTGACAGGGGAGTCTCTAATTGGAGAGTCCCCTTGTTGGGAGCCTCAGAACACAGCTCATTGTGGTAAGGATTTAGGACGGCCGTCACTCCAAAGGGGTTGTAAGGAAGATCTCTCTCCCTGCCGGCTGACTGCTGCTGGTAGGGATCCAGGTGCTTCCTTCAGCTGCTTACAGAGGCACTTTGTCCTTTTGGCACGCCTCCTTTATCAGTCTCCTGTCTTTCCGGAGCTCCTGGAGCCCTCAGTTTCCTGATGCAAGATGAATCCAGAGAGAAATCTGATCAGGCCCACCCCCCTCCCACAACTTGGACTGGAGCTGCATCCACACAGTTCACTGACCAGACATTCAGTTGCCCTAGTTGGACCAAACTGCTGTAGCCAGGGACAGGGCCCACAGCTAAATTATGAGTGTGGCTGGATCCATTCAGCAGGGATGGCGGTGAAGGGAGGTGGGTGACAAGCAGCAACAGGCACCGCTGGAGAATTCTCTGCAGCCTGCCCCGTGCTGGCTGTTTGAGCGAGGTGGGGACTGGGAAGGGCAATGCCCCAAGTATTCAAAGTTCACATTAGGAAAATTGTTACCAGGTATTTGAGGTGAGATCCTGGGTGTCCTTGGGATTCCCAAGTGGCTCAGCAGTAAAGAATCCGCCTGCCAATGCAGGAGACACAGGTTCGATCCCTGGGCAGGAAAGATCCCCTGGAGGAGGAGATGGCAACCCACTCCAGTACTCTTGCCTGGAGAATCTCCACGGACAGAGGAGCCTGGCGGGCTACAGTCCACGGGGTCGCAAAGAGTCAGATACAACTGAGTAGGCACATACCCTGGGTGTCTACATCAGGCCCTGCGTGAGGATGAGGTGTGACCACAGGGCTGTGCATCCAGGAGGCTTATTGCTTTCTTAGGAGGTGAAACCTCAGGTGGGCACAGCTGATTCCAGAAAATGCTGGGGACAGAGTAGGTTAGCCAGGGATGCAGCAAGCGTGTGGTGTCCTCAGTTGGGGCTTCTCTGTGGCGCTGTGTGCTGTGGCCGCTCCAGACAACTACCCCCGGAGACTGGTGGCCTGGCAGGCACACTGCTGCCCCTGACATGCACCCGGGTCCTGTTCGGACGCTGTCTAACAAGGACACAGGAGTCTCTCCAGGGGATCTGGGAAGGAGTATGACATGGTCCCAGATTCCTGATTCTCCGTGCTATGATGGGGCTGTTCCTCTGAGCCTCCTCCCTTCCCTGGGCCACATTTTCAAAAGGTCACTTTTGGAGTGCCCTTGGCCTGAGCTGCTCAGAGGGGCTGTGCTAACAAAGGCTCTCCAGGAGGCAGGGCCTGGCTCCCTCCTCCTCACACGCATGGAAACACCAGGAGGTCCTTTGACTCCCAGGAGAGGTCCCCCTGAGACCGGAGAACGCATTCCACGCCAGCTTTAGCAGTCGCCGGGGGAAATTGCCTAGAATGCCTAGGAACCAGCCAGGCGGCAGCTGGATGGTGTGACACCCGGTCGTACATTTGAAGGGCTTGCTGTGCAGCTGCAAGGGCAATGACCTTGAGCCACTTCAGTTGTGAGTCCAGGTGTTTCAGGACAAAGCCCACGCAAGGCAAAGGGTAGGAAGAGAAACAGCCCAGAGAGAGGGAAACTTTGGGGCAGGAGACGCTCCCCCAAGCAGCAGGGGCCAAGCGACCGTATGTCCATCTCAGGGAAAGGTCACTGCAGCCACATGGGTGTTGTCAGAAGTTCCACCACCTAGGGTCTGGGGCACAGGACTTGCAGCACGTGGGTTCCTCCCTTCTTGCCTTGGGGCATCTCAGAGGCTCCAGCCAGTCCCAGGAGCCACAGAAGCTGCATCCTCCCAGTTCCCCAGGCTGTGGGGACCAGGGCGGAAGCACCCCTCCAGCCAGGTCTGGGCCCTTCGGGACACCTGATGCCGGCTGTGGCCTCCCAGTCTCCTCTGCTTCTACTGGATTAACCTGACCTCTGGGATGAACTTTCCGCACTTGTTACTTGAGGTAAACCGGCAGCCCCGGGCTCTAGTGGAGCAGACTTACCATCATTTTTGTAACCAGTTCTCTGCAAGCTAAGTCACTTCAGTTGGTTCCGACTCTTTGAGACCCCATGGACTGTAGCCCACCAGGCCCCTCTGTCCATTGGGTTCTCTAGGCAAGAATACCGGAGTGGGTTGCCATTTCCCTCTCCAGGGGATCTTCCCAACCCAGGGATCGACCCCACATCTCTTACGTCTCCTGCATTGGCAGGCAGTTTCTTTACATCAGCACCACCTGGGAAGCCCCAACCAGTTCCTACTGCTTTGCTCTTGTTTTTGAATTTTCACCCTTAACAATTCCATGCTAAATACCATGGGCACACAGTATCTTTTCCTAAAGAGAGAATCCCCAAAGTGAAAAAAGCTGCACAGCAAGCCCTTCAAATATACGAATTTTTACAACTCTTCTCAACTTACTTTCCAAAATATTGTGCCACTTTATTATATCACCATCAGTGTATGAAGAGTACCAATTTCACCCTGGCTCCACTGGGTATAATTTTTTCTTTAACTTTTTTTCTAATTTAGTACTTAAAAATATACTACTTCATTAATGTTTCAAGTTTCATTTCTTGAATTACTAGTGAGATCCAATATTTTCCCATGTTTATCTACTACGTTTTCCCTTTTCTAAATTGTTCTAGACATCCAAGTATGCCTTACAACTTCTAATGCATGCATAACAAATATCACAAAGCATTAGTATTGGCTACATTGACAAGAAAAACATGCTGAATTTCCAACTTTGCCCACACATCTGCTGGAAATTAAGTGTGTTTTTCTTGTCAATGTAGCCAATACTAATGCTTTGTAATATTTGCTATGCATGCATTAGAAGTTGTAAGGCAAGCTTGGATGTCTAGTAGGCCACTCAAATTTAACATATATTGAAATGGGACCCTAGATTTTCCTCCCTAAACCTGCTGTACCTTCTCGGCTCTTCCCCATCTTAGTAAATGGCATGCCAGTCCACCCTAGCCCACATCCCGAGTCTTTCTGGATTCCTCCTGTTCCCTGATGCCTCAGGTCTCATCCACCAGCCAGGCTCCCTCCTCCAGCCCTCCCCAACCAATCAAGCTGCCCCCGTCACTATTCATCACAGAGTCCTAGGTTTCCTTCTTTATGGCACTTGCCACAATCGGAAATTCTCTTGTTCGCTTATTAATTTTTTAAATAGTGTGTATCTTCTCTAGATTCTAGAGTCTGGAATATAAGCTCCCTGAGGTCAGGCACCTTGCCTGCCTGATCCATCACTGAAGGCCCAGTGCCCAGAGCAGTGCTTATTCCTTAGTGTGCATGCAGGCTCAGTTGTTCTTTGCAACCCCATGGACTGTAGCCCACCAGGCTCCTCTGTCCATGGGAGTTTCCAGGCAAGAATACTGGAGGAGGTTGCCATTTCCTCCTCCAAGGGATCTTCCTGACCCAGGTGTGTCTCCTGCATTGGCAGGAGGGTTCTTTACCACTGTGCCACCTGGGAAGCCCCATCCTTTAGTGGGAACTCAATAAACACATGTTGAATGACTGAGTGAATGAAATTGACCCTTATAAACTCATTTAAATGTATATGAAGGAGACCTTAAGACATGGAGGATTAGTGCATTGGCCTTCAGGATAAAAAGTTCCAGGGTAAAACTGGGCTGTGCTGCCTACTGTGTGATCTTGAGCAAGTTACTTAATATCTCTCTGCCACAGTTCACTCATTTTAAAAAATGAGAATAAAAAAAAATGAGAATAATGATACCATTTTCATAAGGTTGAAAGACACATTAGGTAAGGTGGACAAAATGCTTAAAAATCGAGATTGACTGTAATAAGCACTTAGTGGATGCCAACATTTCTTTATGAACTTTCCTCTCTGGTTTCTGGGCTTAGAAGCTATTCTCTTCTTTCCATTAAAGTCTCAATTAATATTAAATGATATTTTATTTTAGTTTTTATGGTATACTTTTAAAAAATACTTTAAAAATGTTTACCTTTTAATTGGGATTCCCAGGTATCTCAGTGGTAAAGAACCTGCCTGCCAATGCAGGAGATGTGGGTTTCATCCCTGGGTTGGGAAAATCCGCTGGAGAAAGAAATGGCAACCCACTCTAGTATTCTTGCCTGGGAAATCCCCTAAGCAGAGGAGCAGATTGGGCTGCAGTCCATGGGGTCACAAAGAATCGGACACAACTGAGCATGCGCCCTTTAATTAGCTTGTAACTTATTTGGGTATATCAAGTAAAATGAACTTCTAAATGCTATCGGCACCATTTGTTACGCTTTCTTTATCACACATTCACTTTTTATATATAATACGGTATTTTTCCTGGCTGCCAAGTCTGTCTCCGTGTCCCCTCTTGAACTGGGACTGTGCTGTTTCACGGAGTGGATTAGACCTCCTGAGTGTTGGAAGATTCCGCGACATTCTCCGCTGGCAGACTCAGAAAGATGTCTGTTTGGAACATATGTTTATTCTGGTTCCCGGCCCTCGTAAGACTACTTGCCCTTCTTGCCCTTGGGTTCCTTGAGATACCAGTATATCCTGCTACAAATGTCCCCTTTTTACTTGGGCCAATTTAAACAGGTTTCTGTAACTTGTGACTGAAAGAATCCAAAGGTAAACTTCACCTTTATAATGGCCTGAGGAACATCCCCAGCCAGTGAGGCTGTATTTCTACATGTCACGGAGATTAAAATGCTGTCCCCAACATGGTGTCAGAAAGTTACCTGCCAACAGGGTCAGCAAAGGACAGGAAAGCCTTCAGGACATCCATGTCCAGCCACACATACCCACCCTGCCACCACCTTGATGGTGGTAAGTGCCCCAACACTACACTGCAGATTCAGACAGAGCCTGAAAGCCAGGCTGTCTGACCCATTCAAGGCTCCGTCAGTGCAATAAGCCATTGTAAGACCAAAAACCAGAGAAAATAAAGTATGTGGAAGTGACTCTATCAGTTCCATAGGCCGTTGTAAGACCAAAAACCAAAGAAAATAAAGTATGTAGAAGTACTTGTAAAAATCCATAAAAATATATTATTATTGCCTTGTTTCATTCCAAAAAGGATATGGAATAGCATACAAAAAATATTATTTTTGAATGTGTCTAAGAATCTCTGTCTTAAAGTCATCATAAAAGACTATCAATCTCATTTTTCAGCCTATAAAGGCATTAAGAGTAGAGATTGCTCTGGACTTGCCCTTGACCCTACATGATACTTCGTCCCTTGTTTTCTTTGAAAAATCCTTAATATTACCTTGGGTTTTACTGATTAATTGGCTCTCATTTGGGGAGGTGACATGTGACACATTTTCTTAGATATTAATTACATGGGGGAAAGTCTGGTAAAGTTAGTGTGTGTTTCTAGTTGTGTTTGGTTTGCTGGCCTAGAGAAGGCAAGGGTGCCAAGGAGAGGTACGAGAAGCGCTGGCAAGACAGAGCAAAAACTTGTGACTTCACTCCCCCAGGCAGAGGGAAGAGTGACTCAGCCGGACACTCCATCTACAGGAAAATCGTCCAAGCTTGCGCATTTCCCATCAGCCCTGCACCTACTGGGATCTCCTGGCTGGCATGGACTCTGTACGGTCACCTGGCGTCCCCAGTGCAGGACACCCTGGGGCCTTTTTCCTACTCAGTCAGTGCCAGTGGGTGGGGCCGTCTTCCAGTTACAGGCAGAGCTAATAACAGCAATCACTCCACCTGTGGATCGTGCAACACAAAGCATTTCAGAAAGCTTGGACACACAGAGAGATCTTGCCTAAGCAGAGGGACACGGCCTTTTGTGCAAAAAGGCTCAAGCCAATTTAGAAAGGGAAAACACTTGAGTATTCGATGCCCTCTTTGTGCTGCTCTAGGTTTACTGCTGGCTGTGCCCTGGCCTCCCTCGTCTTTACCACTTGCTCCTGGTCCTTCCTGTAGAAAGACTCCTGGGGTGGCCACATTTCTACCTCTTTCCCCTTTCTCTGTTTTCTGGGAGGTGGTGACTCTGTGGAAATCCACCTCAAATGCAGGCACAGGCAATACGAAGACCCAGAAAATGTGCTGGGGCCATTCTAAACACTGAAAGGTTAACACGGGGGAGAAAAGCATCTTTGAGTCCCAATACAGGAAACTCCTTTCGTCCTCTGTCCTTCTCAGAGGCTTGCCAACCAGGGCATGTGTGCGTGCATGCTCAGTCATGTCTGACTCTGCAACCCCATGGACGGTAGCCTGCCAGGCTCCTCTGTCCATGGGATTTCCCAGGCAAGAATACTGGAGTGGCTTGCCATTTCCTTCTCTAGGAGATCTTCCTGACCAGTGGATACTTCAGGTGAAATAGAGGCGAAGTTGTTTTGTTCTCACTGCTCACTGTATCCAGTTCAAAACAACCTCTGCTGGCAGCTGACCGCCTATATTTATCAGGAAATGCTGGTCCCCTTGCTTTTACCACCTGCTTATTCAAACATTTAGAGCAACAATTTACATACATCCCATTAGAAGTTCTCCCCAATTCAAATGAGTAACTGCTAGAGGAGATCTTTTTTCCATGACCTGGAGACTTGCTTGAAAATGAGGGGATCTTAAGCAAAGAAAGACAAGTGACAAGGAGAGAGCCTTGATGTCCCAGGCTCTCTCCACTATATGGTTCAATGGTAGGTGAAGGTAAAGTCTACAACAGGCCAATAGTTCACCTCCAAATTAAATGCCTTATGGCTCTTTCTGGTCTGGAGAATGTATGTGATGCCCCAGGAATTGTCCAAGTGGCTTGTCCATGCCTGGAGGATACCTTAGCACTGGTCTTGGATTTCCTGAACCTAATGGGCCTGTGAACTATTCAGATAACTCAGACAGAAACTGATTGATTTAACAAACACTTTTGTGAGTAACTGTTGCATGCTACGGACCATGCCAGGCCTCAAATGTGGGAATTTTTGCATTGTTTCTCATCTGGATCTTCCTGAGGAAGCTCAGCTCTCAGAAGCTCCTAACCTCCTACACGGTCTTAGGTCTCCTTAGAGACAGATTCTTCAGCTATGAGTCCTTTCTGCTGTGTGAGACCTTCCCTTTGAAAAGTCACAGGGAGAAAGGGAAGTAAGAGGGTCTGGGGCCCCTTTCTTCCTTGAACCAACCCTCACTTGTGTTCTCTGACGAGGCTTCTCTTTGTCCAGGAATGCACCCTGGATTCTGGTTCCTCTGATAGGAGTGAGTTCTATGAACATGCGGGAACTCGCAGAGGAGCAGATTGCTTTAGGGCATTTTGGAGGCTCCTTGTAGGGAGATTCTTTCCCTTCTCCAGTGTGTTTCAGTGAGGGTGTTGCCCTCCATCAAGGTTTCTGACTGCATTAGCTATCTGCTTCAGGACAACAAACTATCCCCAAGTAAGTAAGTGAAGTCACTCAGTCGCGCCCGACTCTTTGTGACCCCATGGACAGTAGCCTGCACCAAGCTCCTCCGTCCATGGGATTTTCAAGGCACGAGTACTGGAGTGGGTTGCCGTTTTCTTCTCCAGCTGAGTGGCTTAAAACAGTAACGATTACTTTTTTTGCAGTCCTGTTGGCTGGCTGGGCAGTTAGTTCTGCTCTGCATTCAGTGAGTTCTCACTTGTGTGGCTGCATTTAATTGAGAGCTTGTCTGGAACTGGAATGTCCAGGATGGTTTCACTCACATGTCTGGCTCCTCAGCTGGGGCTGGAAGAGCAGGGAGCTGACCGGGCCTTTCCCGCCCCAGGCAGACTCTCGTCCTTCAGTTCTCTGGCCTAACCTTATCCATGGCGGCCAAATCCCAAGAGGCCAAAAGCAGACCCTATCAGGTCTTATAAGCCTTGAGCTTGGAACTTACCAAGCATCCCTTCCTCCACGTTCTTTTGCCAAAGATGATCTCTGTTTAAGGGGAGGAGAGAGAACTTGCACTGTGTTGGGAGGGGCGGCACGACCTCACAGGGAGGATGGAATTGTTGGCGCCAACTCTGAAAACAATTCGCCACACTAAAGAAAGAAAGGAAGTCCACAAAGTAATAGCTTTTTGTATGGCTCAAAGAACACACAATTGCAATGTTCTTCAACGTCAATGGGCTTCCCTGATGGCTCAGCTGGTAAAGAATCGGCCTGCAACGTGGGAGACCTGGGTTCGATCCCTGGGTTGGGAAGATCCCTTGGAGAAGGAACCCACTTCAATATTCTGGCCTGGAGAATTCCATGGACTGTATAGTCCATGGGGTCTCAAAGAGTTGGACACAACTGAGCGACTTTCACTTTCAATGTTAATATTGTCTCATGTTACCCCCTTGCAGGATTTCCAGCAGAATCAAGTAGAATGCCACTTTACTGACCATAGTATATTCTCATTAAAATCAAAGGCCTTTAAAACTAATCTGTAGAGACAGAAAGCAGATCACTAGTTAGTTGCCTGGAACAGGGGGGTTGGGAGGGGGGTTGACAGCAAAAGGGCATGAGGAAACTTCTGGGGGTGATGGAAAATACTCTCTATCTTGAGTATTTGTGGTGGGTACACAATGGGTTTGTCATAACTCATTCAGCTGCGCACTTAGAACAGGTGCATTTGATTGCATGTAAATGATACCTCAATAGGGTTGGTTCAAAAAAAATCAAAGAATACTAAGAATAATCAAAAAGACTAAGTTTGAAAAAGTGGTTAAACAAAGCCAGTGTTCGGGGTATATTATATTTACAAACAATAGCAAATTCCTTCGGGGAGGGAAAGGAAGCAGCGGGCTTCAAGGGGATGTTTTGTTAGTTACAAAGCAGGATACACGTTACCATGTCCTCCTGCTGTAATACTTAAAAACATTTGCTATCATTTTCAGAATGTTGAGTAAGTGATTTTTGGTATTTTATAGATTATTGAAGAGTGACTACATCCTGCTTCCTGGGGTGCGGGAAGAGCTGGGGTCACCTCAGAGCAGAAACAAACAACAAAATGTGTTACACCATCTCAGAGTTAAACTGGTACCTGCACTAGGAAAAGCTGAGTGGTGAACCTACAGGGACTTCTGAGTCCTTGACCACTTCATGAGTCAAGATCCTGCAAAGCTTACGCGTTATTTGGTTTCTGACAGTCAAGCTGGGTTCTGAGGGTCAGGAAGGGCTGTCTTGGAGGACGTCGGGGTGTGATGGGTACATGCGAGTGTTAAGTGAGTTTCATCTGCCAAACTCATCCCCCCTGGACACATGGTAACAGCACCAGGGACTGCTCGGCTCTGAGAACCAGCCCTGGAGAAACAGACTGTCTTGGGTGAGCAGAAGAGGGAAGAATGTTTAGATTTTCTTATGCGTTACAAAGGCTACTCAAGAATGCCTGTATTGAAGAAGGAATTCATAGGGCCTGGACTCCATCTTAGGCCAGTTCATGCTGATCATGCTCGGCCACTTCTCCAGTGGACTCTGAACTCTGTGTTTAGTGCCTATGAAAACAACAACAGAAGGATAAGACCCCCTGCAGACAGAGGAACCTTGAAGATCGTATCTAGGTTACTCATCGCCTAAGAGAAAACATACACTAATCACCCCTTCCTCCAGACAGGCCATAAATTTTTCTGTATCTATCAGAGTGTAACCTTGGGTTTATTGATTATGGGCTAACTGTTTGACTGTTTGAGCACATGAGCACATAGCACGTGAATGATGGTGTTATTGGAATTGTATTTTCCTTGGTTTATGTAAGTCTCAAGAGATTTGGAGTGGTGGGTTCAGACACGTACACACGGGGTATAAAAGATTTTCACAGATGCTGGTCAGGGTCCTTGGCTAAGAGGAGACTCTGCCTTGGGCCTGCCGGCGTAATAAACTGTACTCCACTATCTGCATTGTCCTTCTGAGTGAGTTTGTTTCCCGGAATGCGTGGCTACAATAGTATCAGGACTTCTCTGGTTGTCCAGGGGTTAGGAATCCACCTGCCAATACAGGGGACATGGGTTCGATCCCTGGTCAGGGAACAAAGATCCCACAAGCCGTGGAGCAACTAAGCCCATGTGCCACAACTACTGAGCCTGCCAGGCCTAGAGCCCATGCTCTGCAACAGCAGAAGCCATGGCAATGAGAAGCCTGCACACGGAAACTAGAGAGGAGCCCCTATTCACTGCAACTAGAGACAGTCTGTGCAGCAACAAAGATCCAGCACAGCCAAGATTAAAGAAACCAAAGAGATGGGAAGGTCTTGACATTTCTCCCTCTAGAGACTTTGGATTAGGATGTTTTAACCTTAAATTGGGGCTTCCCTGGTGGCTCAGTGGTAAAGAATCCACCTGCTATGCAGGAACTGCAGGAGACATGGATTTGATCCCTGGATCAGGAAGATCCCCTGCAGGAGGGCATGGCAACCCACTGCAATCTTGACTAGAGAATCCCATGGACAGAGGAGTCTGTTGGGCTATAGTTTGTGGGGCTGCAAAGAGTCAGACATGAGTGAAGCGACTTAGCAGCAGCAGCTTTCTTAAACCATAGGAATAAAAATGTCTAAGGGTAGATTATGCAATGGGGAGATCAGAAAACCTCTCCTCAAAAATATTGTGTAAGGAAAAAAATCTTCCTAGGATTAGCATTCTTCCAATGAAGCCATATATAAAACCACTCCGGGCACTTCCCTGGTGGTCCAGTGGTTAAGACTTCGCCTTCCAAAGCAGGGGCTGCAGGTTCAATCCCTGGTCAGGAAGCTAAGATCCCATATGCCTAGGGGCCAAAAAACTAAAATGTGAAAGAAAAGCAATACTGTAACAAATTCAATAAAGACTTTAAAAAATAGGAGAAAAAAAAGAAACACCACTTCACCTTACCTACCCCTTGTAAGACCCCAGAAAACAGGAACAGCATCCCCTGAGGGTTGTGGATCATCTAGAGACGTGGGTGTGATTTCATAGTAGCTAAAATTCCTATGCCTTTCTGAATGTCCATTCACACTTGGTTTTGCCTTCTTTTATGCTTCTAAAATTCTTAAAAGTCTCTCTACAACCTTTAATTTGGGGGTCAGCGTTCTTGGTGCAGGGTTTCCAGGACACCTTTAGAAGTAAAGGCACAAAGACAGACAGACGCACAGTACCTCTGGTTCCCCATGTGCTTACAAACTGTCAAGTGACACAGAAAGACCAAGCACTAACCCTGACAGAGTCCAGAGGGAAAGGATGACTTCATCTGAAGCCAACCCAACGAAGAAGGCGCATCTGTCATCTCCCTGACAGTGTTCCAGGCTGAGCACGGGCTCCTGGGAGCGGGACGTGTGTCACGGCTCCGCTCACAATGGGCTGCCTCATCCCCCAGAGCTCCCAGCCCCAGAAAGGTCAGGAACACTGCAGGCATGTCCCCCCAAACCGGAAATGGGGACTGGCCACCCAGCCCTGCGAGAAACTGACTCTGAAGGATGTTTTCCCGCAGCTCCTTCTCCTGTGCCTGAGGAAACCATGTGAGTAATCCCTTGCCTCTTCCAGATGGGCCCTTCTGCAGCCACCAAAAACCCATTTGAAGCTTTCCTTACTCATGTGGACCGAAGTCTGTCTCCATGGCTGCTCAGGGCTTAAAGGGGACCAGCTGTTCTGCAGTCGCCCCGAGGCTCTGCAGCTGTAATTGGGAACTGATGTGCACGGTGGTAGTCACTCTTGATCCTCCAGCACAATTCTGCCGGCTAGAAAAACAAAAGGCTTCACCTTCCAGCTGCTAAAATTGACCAACTACTTACCATCATGCCATGAAGTAATATATCATTCAGAGCCCTTAATTGCAAACAATAAGAACAACCAAAAAATCCACATTGCAAGGTTAACTAGCAAACTGATTTACTGGAGAATATTGTATGGCTTATGGAATGCTCTACAGCCTAGAACAATATGCAAATCACCTTCCCACCATGACTGGACAGCAGGTGCCATTGGTACTGTAGATACGGAATTAGAGAGGATACACCACCTCTGCCCTTGCTGTCCTGAGATCCAAACGAGAGCTTCCCCTCAGCTGCTAGGAAAGAATTCCTTTGTGCTTTCTCACAAAGGTGCACCTGATGGATGGAAACTGGGTCACATGCTTGTGTTCTAGCTGCAAAGCATCCTGGGAAATGTAGTTCTGGCCTAAAAGTAGTGTTAGTCACTCAGTCGTGTCTGACTCTTTGAGACCCCACGGACAGTAGCCCACCAGACTCCTCTGTCCATAGGCTTCTCCAGGCAAGAACACTAGAGTGGGTAGCCAATCCCTTCTCCAGGGAATCTTTCCGACCCAGGGATCGAACCCAGGTCTCCTGCATGGCAGGTGGATTCTTTACTGACTGAGCCACGTCTGTGCTCTTTCCCTTCACCCAATGAACTTACCAAATTTCAGCTGTAACGTTACTTCCTCCAAGAAGCCGATCCAATCCTCTGCCATGTGCCCCCATAACTTTGGCCCTTCTCCGTCCACACCACTCATCTTATGTGTTCAATGCCTGATTCATTCTTCAGACTTGACTCTAGTAGGGCAGGAATCATGACTATTATTCACTGCCATATCCTCCAAACCTGGCATATAGTAGGTGCTCAGTCAAGTACTGGTTGTTGAGACAGCAAGGTCACCTGAAAGACAGGGGCCTTCCAGGACAGCCTAGCGTACGTGAAGAAACAACGTCATAGCTGGGGGAGTGGTCAACCATGGAAGCCTGGAAAAGGGAAGCCCAAGGCGTGGTGGAGACCATCCAGGCACCATGGGTTGCTTGAGCTCAACATCATAAGCACCTATGATGTGCCACTGAGCACCTACTATGAGCTAGATACTAAATTAACCAAGGAGTAGAACCTTGTGAAGTCTAATGTGGGGTTTATAGGTAGTCCAGGGAGAGAAAACTGTCAGGCTTCTAGAAACTCTGACTCTCCCAGAAGGCATTACACTCACCTATTGTTGAGGGCGATGTTCAAACTATTTAAGTGATATGGTAGAGGTGCTGACCAGTCAGGACAAGATCCAGCCATTAATAACTTTTGGAGTCATTGGGAGGAACTTCCTGGTGGTCCAGTGATTAAGAATCCACCTTCCAATGCAGAGGATGCAGGTTCCATCCCTGGTCAGGGAACTAAGATCCCATATGCAACTCCCACAGACCACAACTACTGAGCCCACGTGCTGCAATGCAAGACCCTGAATGCTGCAGCTAAGACATGACACAGACAATAAATTAGAAAAAAAAAAAACAACAAACCTTTTGTAGTGTCATGGAGTATATATTTTGCTGAATATCCACTCTGAATGCAAGCAGAGACCCCTACCCTTTACACTGGAATTGTACTTCTTGCCATACTTGCTCTGAACAACACCCACAAAAGAAAGGCCCCGCCCCCACCCCATTCCCCACCCACATCTGTTGAGTTGATCGGGCTGATAGAACTGGAGCATCTTATTTCTCATTGTAAGTGATGGCTTCATGGCATTGGTCTCTTGTGAACCTCCTTAGGTCCTAGCACCACTGAGCTGTGGTGACCCCCTTTCTTTAGGGCCAGCCTAACTTGTGAGTCCCCTTCCCTGCAACTTTGGCCCTCTCGGGGGGTGCCAGGCGGCTGTTTTTGTTGGCTGCCATCTGCGCCTATGAGTGTGTGCTGGATCAGAGCAGGTACAGTGGCCTTTCAGAAGACAGGCCCAGAGCAGTCTTCTAAGAGGCTTCTTCTGATGTTGCAGTCATGCGGGGGCTCAGTACCCAGTAATTACAAACTGGTGACAGATTTAGTCTCAGATCCCAGTACCAGACACAGGGCAGATAGCCAAGGGCTGCTACCCAGAGGCTTAGGAATTAGCATGAGAATCAAGCAAGAAAGTGCTGAAAGGTTGGAGCCTGGAGCGGCAGGGAATGGGAAATAAGGCAACCTCTGTGTGTGTGTGTGTGTGTGTGTGTGTGTGTGTGTGTTCATTCTCATGTTTCAAAGATGCAGCAGTTTGTGCTTCTGTGTCTAAAAGACCCCATTTGTGCCGGGAGCCCTACTCCCAATTGTTGCTTGGGCTTCAGGTTCTCCAAAGTGGATTTCTTTTTCAGCAGTCTTAATCCTGGCTCTCCCAGACACGAGGAGGGTAATGACTGATCTTCAAAGTGTTGACATCAACTCTTTCCAAGCACCATCAGAGCTGGGGGCACCATACAAAGACTGAAAATTAGCTACAGTCTGGCTGCTGGGCTGTCCTTAGAGAACAGCGGCAGTTGTTTGTACTCCACAGTCTGTTGTGTGTGTGTTTGGAGGTGGTGTTGAGAGAAGCCCCTACATCAGGGAGGGAAAGGCACAGCCAGACCCTCATTTGGGCGCTTCTATCCCAGGAGATTTCTCCCAAGAGCTGTGAAATAAATGAAAGCCCTTTAGAAGGCTGCCTGGCCCAGGGGAGTCACAGAGCATCAGCAGCAGGAGGCTGAGGACAGAATAGGCAGCAGGGGTTAGAACTGGGGCCAGGGGCAGATGTCCCTGCTGGTCCAGCGGTTAAGAATCTGCCTTCTTATGCAGGGGACTCAGGTTTTAGGCCCGGTCGGGAACTGAGATCCCACATGCCGCAGGGCAACTAAGCCTGCATGCCACAAGGAAAGATCTGGCATGCCGCAACCAAGACCCGATGCAGTAAAAAATAAATTTTAAAAAGAACTGGAGTGGGGGCTGCTGGGAGACACCATACTTCAGACTCTAAGATGGGGGTTGCCCAGGCGGCTCAAAGAAGTGGTCTCTAACTGAAACAGTAAACTGCATGGAATTCCTGCATGGAAGAGAAAATTTATCTTAGAACTCTCACACTAGGTGAATGGCATGAGAGGGTACAGGCCAGTGGAAAATTTCTCAAAGTGTGGTTTGAGGATCCTCTGCCTGAGAATAAGTTTGAAATCAGGGCTTCCTTGGTGGTTCAGATGGTAGAGTCTGCCTGCAGTGTGGGAGACCCAGGTTCAATCCCTGGGTCAGGAAGATCCCCTGGAGAAGGAAATGGCAACCCACTCCAGTGTTCTTGCCTGGGAAATCCCATGAACAGAGGAGCCTGCTGGGCTTGCTTGGGGTTGCAGAGTCCATGGGGTTGCAAAGAGTTGGACACGACTGAGCGACTAATGCATACTGCATGAGAATAAAATAAGGTGTTTGCCAAAAAGGCAGATTCTGGGGCCACACCCTGGGCCTACTGAGCTGGAACCTCCCAGGGTGGGGCTTGGGTGTCTGCTGTTTTGTCTGGTGACTCTTAAAACCAGCATGGTCCAAATGCTACCAGGAGGTCACACAACCCAGTGAGGAAGCAGAGGGGATGGCTTCTCAACTTATTAGGAAGTACCACAGAGGAAGGCAAAGTAGATAAACGCATCTTCCTTTGGATCCCCCTGCAGTTTTTCTTTTGTTTTAAAATTTTACTTTGGTTTTGAGAATTTAAAGAGTGAAGAGACAAAGGCATGGCTTCACCTTCCCCATGGGCCTTGAGTACTCTGTGAAAGGTGATCTGTTTTACCCCACCCTCACAGCCCATTTTCCACAGGAACTTGACTTCTAGAGGGGATCTCGGCCAAGGTCTCCAAAAGAATATGCTGTTTCCTGACTCAATGGGGTCTCCAGGCCTGAATACCCAAGGCCAACACAGAGGACTTAAAAATAGAGGCAGGAGGTGCAGTCAGACAGAAAGGAGCTGGAGGCCTCCCTGGATTAACACAGAATGATCCGAACAAAGGAGCCTGACGCCCTCTAGTGGCAACAAGCTGCTTCACGGCCCTGGTTGAGGGGCAGACACAGACAGGGCTGGATGCCCTCCAGGTAGTAACAAAAGGGGTGAACCGGCCCTGGAAACACCACCTCCCTAAGATTCTTGACTAGGGGTAGAAAGAGGAAAAATTGTGCTCCCTGGATTTTCCTGCTGCCATGTGATTTTAAGAATGCACTGCTATAAGGCATACTGTTTTCATGAGTGCCTTCCATTATCACTGGCTTTTAGACTCTTGTCATTATTTCTTAGGGAGGTTAAGGCTCGTGCTTAGTTGCTCAGTTATGTCCAACTCTTCAAGATCCCATGGACTGTAGCCTGCCCGGCTCCTCTGTCCATAGGATTTCCCAGGCAAGAATACTGGAGTGGGTTGCTATGCCCTCCTCCAGGGGATCTTCCCAACTCAGGGATCGAAGCCGCGTCTCCCACATTGCAGGTGGATTCTTTACCCTCTGAGCCATCGGGAAAGCAGGCTACTACTAAAAAATTCACACACAACATATAATCTGTAAATATATCCAAGTACCTCAGACTGCCACAGAGAGCGATCTGTCTTTGGGAAGGCTATTCTCTTGTGGGGAGATCAGAGATTTAGGAGAGGTCTCCAGGGGATGGCGTAAGAGGAAGGGGACGCATCCAGACCAGGAAACCTGGCTGAATCATTCCAGGTACTCTCCATGGGGGCAGGTGTCTCTGCTGGCTAAATTGTCCTCTCATCTAAAGATAGCAGCTCAAGTACACTTGAATCAGAGAAGGTACTCCTTTGTATACATTCTGAGAAAGAAAATGCACAGATGAACAACTGATATAGGTCAATACAAAGAAGATTCTAAAGTGCCCACTTTGGATTTGAAGGAAATCAGATTGTGACTAAAAGACACCAGGATTTTTGTAAAAGCTTAAAAAGTAAAAGCGCATACCACCGCACAGCCATTAGGATGGTTACTATGAAAATTAAAAAAAAGAGAAAGACCAAAAGAAAGAGAGAAATTAAAATGTGTTGCTGAGGATGGAACTCTTGTGCAATGTTAATGGGAATGTAAAGTGATGCAGACATTATGTGGAAAACAATTTGGTGGTTCCTCAAAAAAAATTAAACATAAAATTATCAATATATGATCCAGCAATTCCACTTCTGGGTATATACCCAAAAGAATGGAAATCAGTGTCTCAAAGAGATATTTGTCCACCCATGTTCATAGCATTGTTCATGATAGTCAAGAGATGGAAGCAACTCAAGTGTCCTTTGATGACTGGATGGATAAATACAATGTGGTCCATCCTTACTATGGAATATCATTATCTTAAAAAGGAATGAATTCTGACACATGTAACAACATGGATGAACCTTGAAGACATTATGCTAATTGAGATGAGCCAGATGCAAAAGAACAAAAATTGTGTGATCCTACTTATATATATGACTACTTATTCCAGTAGTCATGTATGGATGTGAGAGTTGGACTATACAGAAAGCTGAGCACCGAAGAATTGATGCTTTTGAACTGTGGTGTTGGAGAAGACTCTTGAGAGTCCCTTGGACTGCAAGGAGATCCAACCAGTCCGTCCTAAAGGAGATCAGTCCTGGGTGTTCATTGGAAGGACTGATGTTGAAGTAGAAACTCCAATACTTTGGACCCCTGATGGGAAGAACTGACTCATTGAAAAAGACCCTGATGCTGGGAAAGATTGAAGGCAGGAGGAGAAGGGGATGACAGAGGATGAGATGGTTGGATGGCATCACTGACTCGATGGACATGAGTTTGAGCAAGCTCTGGAAGTTGGTAATGGACAGGGAAGCCTGGCGTGCTGCAGTCCTTGGGTTTGCAAAGAGTCGGACACGACTGAGTGACTCAACTGATGTATATACAAGAGGTACCTAGAGTAGTCAAATTCAGAGACAGGAAGCAGGATGGTGATTGCCAGGAGCTGGGGGAAATGGGGAGTGGGAGTTGTTATTTTTTTTAATATAAATTTATTTATTTTAATTGGAGGCTAATTACTTTACAATATTGTATTGGTTTTGCCATACATTGACATGAATCTGCCATGGGTGTACACATGTTCCCCATCCTTAAGCCCCCTCCCTCCTCCCTCCCCATATCATCCCTCTGGGTCATCCCAGTGCACCAGCCCCAGGCATCCTGAATTATGCATCAAACCTGGACTGGCGATTCGTTTCACATATGATAATATACATGTTTCAATGCCATTCTCACAAATCATCCCACCCTCGCCCTCACCCACAGAGTCCAAAAGACTGTTGTTTAATGGGGATGCCATTTCATTTTACAAGATGAATCGTGTTTTGGAGAACTTTGGGTGATAATGATGTGTCAATGTGGCTTCATGAATTATAACAAATGTACCACTCTGGTGCAGGATATTGGTAATAAGGAAGGTTGTGTAGAAACAAGGGACTATATGGGAACTCTGCACTTCCTGCTCAATTTTTCTGTGAACCTAAAACTGCTTTAAAAAATAAAGTTTAGTAATTAAAAAAAAAAATTGGAGATGGATAGTGGCGATGGGTACCTAACAATGCAAAACATACTTTAATACTACTGAACTGTATACTTGAAAATGGTTAAGATGGTAAATTTTATGTTATGTCTGCTGCTGCTGCTAAGTTGTTTCAGTCGTGTCTGACTCTGTGCGACCCCATAGACAGCAGCCCACCACAATTAAAAATAAAATTATAATAATAAACAAAAAACAGAAGCAGAGATAGTCTAGGAATGGATTACAATTTGAGAACTTCAGAACAGTACACATTTTAAAATGTCATAACTAGATTTTAAAGTGTATTTTAAAGTCTATTTTATATGAATAAGAAAAAAATTAATTTCAATAAAGAAAAGTTTACAGAATAAGGTGGTTATCAGGCAAAGACAAGAAGAACATGTGGTAGGCCAAGGGAAGGAAGAAGAGGGAATAAATGTGTTAGGGCCCTTGCTCTGAAGGAACATCACTAGGGGCTTGGAAGGAAGGAGGCATGGAACAAAAAGGGACTCAGCCCTCACCTGGGAGCCAGGTGACTCCCTGTGACTGCGCTGATGTCATCAAGGGAGGAAGTACCTGGGCAACTGTCGGGGAGGAAGATTGAGAAAAGATCTTTTGTACCTTCCACCCTTCAGATACCTTTCATCACCTCTCATCCTCCAAACCATCAAGTGAGAGCAGGAGAGATGAAAATTAGGAGGAAAAACATGCAGAAATATTAGAAGCAGGGTTAACATTTGCTTTTCACTTTGAGCAGAAGGGAAGTCTGTAAGTGCTGCTTAGGTCCAGGCTTTAAGGAATAAGGCATGCAGGAAAGGGTGGTGACAAGCCAACAGGGCCGAAGTCATCCAATGAGAGAAGATCCTTCAGAGCCATCTCTGCAGGGGATGCTACCAACCACCCAGTGTCCATAGAGAACTCTGATGGTAAACATTTCTAAAGAGTGGACCAGACAATTCCTTTAATACTTTCTCTGTTGGCAAATCTTTGTCCTTTCTGGGGCAGATTGAACTTTTGGAAACAGCCACAAGTTATTCACAACCAATTGATGTGAATTAAGAACACCCTAGCTGATTTCCCCTTTGTGCATCATATGCTGATTCTTACATCAATCTGAACAGAAGAAATCTAAAGCATGTTCTAAGCCGGGCACCTGTGCAGTGCTTCCCACAGTGATTAGGGAGGATGAAAGTTACTTATCGACGTAAGCTGGAGACACACAACTTTATCCTATCATCATGTTTGGCAGCGTTCACAATTCCCAGATAATTCTCCTCTCACGGTTTTGCTGCGGCTGCTGCTGCTGTTCAGTAGTTAAGTCGTGTCCAATTCTTTGGCGACCCCATGGACCGTAGCCTGCCAGGCTCCTCAGTCCATGGAATTTCCTAGGTAAGAATACTGGGTCGAGTTGCCATACCCTCCTCCAAGGGATCTTCTCAACCCAGGGACCGAAACCCATCTCCTGCTTGGCAGGCAGATTCTTTACCACTGAGCCACTTGGGAAGCCTCTCACAACTTTAAACACCCTCAAAAAAGCACTATGAATATCTCTGGAAGATCAGCACTAATTTCCTGCTGCTGCTTGTATCTGCAGATGTTGCTGTTGCTGACAGTGGTTGTCATGTAGACCTAGCTTTGAAAAAGGCTCTGAGATCAATGTTCTTTTCAACTTGTACCAACACCAGCTGCTCTTTAATTTGAGAATAAAATGTAGATGCCACTAAGCCTGGCACTGGGATAACTCTGTAAGTCAGACTCAGGCACCTCTTACCTCATGTACTTCCAACTGCCCCCAGCTCTCCAGGTGTGATGCCCAAAGACCAGAGCCAATCATCAAACCGTCATTTCTCCAAAGGTCCATATTTTATCAGATGTACAACACTCCATGAGTGTCACAGGATGGTTATAATATTCCATTTAGAGCATTTTCCTATTTTTAAAATAACTATTTAGGCTTTGTCTTCTTTTGAGTGTTTCCAGGACTGTACTTTTAATTTCAAGGAAATGGGCTAATTTTGAGCTGTATTAATCAGAAAATGAGGCCGTTTAGACAAAGATAGTCATGTGCAGGAAAAGGACCGGTGCCCCTTTGAGGAGAGGGTGACCCTCGGCTCTCAGCTGAATATCTGCCTCCTGCTTTTCTACCATCTCTTGTCTATGGCCAGAAGAAGCAGGACCTCGAGGCAAAAAGATTCAGGAAAGGAACTTAAGAGGTGAAAAGAAAGCCCTTTCCTCTCTACCCTTTGAATCCGGCATTCTCCCCTCCAAATTCTGGACAGATTAAAGAGAATTACAGAAAAAATAGAAAAGAAAAGAAAAATGTTTTCAAGTTTCTATCTAAGCAAAGATTCTTTAAGCTTTGCATAAAAGAAAGTATTTCAGAAGACAAAAAAAATGTTTTCAATCTTTGTTATTTATTTTACGATATTGCATGTTTACAATAGACAAGAAAAGAGTAGGGGGAAAAACCCAGTTAAATATATCTTATTTTGCCTTTGACCATCACCTTAAGTAGCACTTATTTTTCAGATATTGGAATGCCCATAACAAATATGTTGCTGCTGCTAAGTCACTCAGTTGTGTCCGACTCTGTGCGACCCCATAGACGGCAGCCCACCAGGCTCCCCCGTCCATGGGATTTTCCAGGCAAGAGTACTGGAGTGGGGTGCCACTGCCTTCTCCGCATAACAAATATATATTAAATACATTTTAAACAATGCATAATTAAAATTTACATACAATAAATTTTATATTATATATACAATTCGGTGAGTTTGGATATATGTGTAAATACTCATATAACCACCACTCTGACAAATATACAACAATTCTGTCACCCAGAAAGTTCCTAATACCACCTCCCAGTTAATCTTCACCCCCTACAGGAAACCACTTCTGATTTCCAGCCTATAGATTAATTGGGCCATTCTTAAATGTTTTACAAATGCAATCATACCATATATATAATACTTTTTGTGATTTATTCATGTTGCTGCATGTTATCAGTACTTTTTTTTATTGCTGAATATTCTATTGTATAAACATGCAACAATTTGTTTATCTTCTTTTGTCAGGTATCTGTTGAAGTCTTTTGCTCATTTTTAATCGGGTGGTCTGTCTTTTTGTTATTTATTTATTCCAGTTCTTTACATATTCTTGATGTAAGTGTTCTGTCAAATATATGTATTGCAAAAATTTTTCAACAATCTGACTTGTCTTTTGGTTTTACTAATGGTGTCTATTAGTAAGAAGAAAATTTCAATTTCCAAAAAGTCTAATTATCAATTTTTAATTTGTTTAGTGCTTTTTTGTGTGTCTGCTCTGAGAAAATGTCCCTAATCCCGAAGTCATGAAAATAATCACCTAAATTTTTTCTAGAAGTTTTATAGTGTTGGCATTTATGTTTAGGTCTATGATAGGGCACAAGGTTCATTTTTTTCTATACATTTATCTAATAGTTACAGCACCATTTGTTGGAAAGACTTTTTTTCTAATTACATTGGTAACTTTGTAAAAAATCAATTGATTATCTATGTGTGGACTCTCTATTCTCTTCCATTGATCTATTTGCCTTTGTGCCAATACCATTCTGTCTTGATTACCATTGTAATCTTGAAATCAGATTTTGTGGATCCTCCAACTGTTCCATTTCAAGATTGTTTAAGCTATTATAGGTTCTTTCAGTTCAGTTCAGTTCAGTCACTCAGTCGTGTCCGACTCTGCGACCCCATGAATCGCAGCACGCCAGGCCTCCCTGTCCATCACCAACACCTGAAGTTCACTCAGACTCATGTCCATCGAGTCAGTGATGCCATCCAGCCATCTCACCCTCTGTCGTCCCCTTCTCTTCCTGCCCCCAATCCCTCCCAGCATCAGTCTTTTCCAATGAGTCAACTCTTTGCATGAGGTGGCCAAAGTACTGGAGTTTCAGCTTTAGCATCATTCCTTCCAAAGAACACCCAGGGCTGATCTCCTTCAGAATGGACTGGTTGGATCTCCTTGCAGTCCAAGGGACTCTCAAGAGTCTTCTCCAACACCACAGTTCAACAGCATCAATTCTTCGGTGTTCAGCCTTCTTCACAGTCCAACTCTCACATCCCTACATGACCACAGGAAAAACCATAGCCTTGACTAGACGGACCTTTGTTGGCAAAGTAATGTCTCTGCTTTTGAATATGCTATCTAGGTTGGTCATAACTTTCCTTCCAAGGAGTAAGCGTCTTTTAATTTCATGGCTGCAGTCACCATCTGCAGTGATTTTGGAGCTCAGAAAAATAAAGTCTGACTCTGTTTCCACTGTTTCCCCATCTATTTCCCATGAAGTGACGGGACCAGATGCCATGATCTTTATTTTCTGAATGTTGAGCTTTAAGCCAACTTTTTCACTCTCCACTTTCAATTTTATCAAGAGGCTTTTTAGTTCCTCATCACTTTCTGCCATAAGGGTGGTGTCATCTGCATATCTGAGGTTATTGATATTTCTCCCGGCAATCTTGATTCCAGCTTGTGCTTCTTCCAGCCCAGCGTTTCTCATGATGTCCTCTGCATAGAAGTTAAATAAGCAGGGTGACAATATACAGCCTTGACGTACTCCTTTTCCTGTTTGGAACCAGTCTGTTGTTCCATGTCCAGTTCTAACTGTTGCTTCCTGACCTGCATACAGATTTCTCAAGAGGCAGGTCAGGTGGTCTGGTATTCCCATCTCTTTCAGAATTTTCCACAGTTGATTGTGATCCACACAGTCAAAGGCTTTGGCATAGTCAATAAAGCAGAAATAGATGTTTTTCTGTAACTCTCTTGCTTTTTCCATGATCCAGCAGATGTTGGCAATTTGATCTCTGGTTCCTCTGCCTTTTCTAAAACCAGCTTGAACATCAGGAAGTTCACGGTTCACATATTGCTTTACATTTCCATTAAAAATTTTTAATCAACTTGTCATTTTCTACCAAAAGACACTGAGACTTTAATTGGCACAACATTGAATTTATAGATAAATTTGGAGAGAACGGACATCTTCCAGTATGTAAACGTGGTGTCTTTCTCCATTGGTTTAGATTTTCTTAAATCTCTTCATGATTGTCAGGTGGTTTTCATGGTAGAGTTCTGCGTGTATTTTGAGAACTTTTTTTTTCTAATTTTTTTGTTTTGTTTTTGGATGCTATTAAAAAGAGATTTTTTTTAATTTCCATTTTTAATTGCTTGCTGTGAGTATATAGAAATACATTTAACTTCTGCATGTTGACCTAGTAATCTGTCACCCTACTAAACTCACTTCTTAGTTCCAGTGGTTGTTTCATAGATGCTTTATATGTGTTTGTGTCAGCTGTAAATACAGTTTTTCTTCTCCCTTCCCAATCTTTATGCCTTTTATTTTTCTTTGCATGGTTGCAATCATTATGGCTCTAGTACAATGTTGAATAAAAGTGAGAACATTCTTGCCTTTTTCCCAGTCTTAGGAGAAAACATTCAATATTTCATCATTATGTATATTAGCTATGGGTTTTTCATAGGTGACTTTTATCAGAATGAAGAAATTCCCTTGTGTTTCTAGTTTTCTGAGATTTTTATTATGAATGAGTGTTGCATTTTTTTTTCAAATGCTTTTTCTATACATCTACTGAGATGGTCATATGGTTTTTCTTCTTTATTCTGTTGGTACCATGAATTATGTTGATTGATTTCCAATATGAAACCAACATTGCACTCATGGGATAAATCCCATTGACTTGATGTATTGTTCTTTTTATACATTGCTGGATTCAATTTGCTAACATTTTGTTAAAGATTTATATATCCATATTTATGAGGGATATTGATCTGTAATCTTCTTTTCTTAAAGCATCTCTGTCATATTTTGGCTTCAAGATTGTTTATTTCTGGTGTCATCAAATTGGAAACTATGCCCTCCTCCTTTGTGTTCTGAAAGGATTTATATAAGATTGACACTATTATTTTTTCCTTAAATGTTTTATTGAATTTACCAATGAAACTATCTGGCTCTGAAGTTTTGCTTATGGGGAGATTTTTAATTAGAAATTCAACATCTGTAATAGACAATATTTGTAAAAAGGGACCATTAAATTTTTGTATTTTTGTGTCAGTTTTGATCATGTGGATTTTTCAAGAAATTGTCTAATTTCATCTAAGTTGTCAGATTTAGTGTCATTGTTTATAATATTCATTTATTATCTTTTTAACATCTGTAGAATCTGTGATGGTTCTCTTTCTTTGCTGATACTGATAATTTATGTTTTCTTTCTCTTTTTTCTTCTTAATCAGTCTTACTAGGGTTGTCACCTTTATTAATCTTTTTCAGAGAGCCAACATTTGGATTTGTTAATTTATTATTTTTTAAGGTAGACATGAAGCTTACATTCTTTTATTTATTTTGGCTGAGTCAGATCTTAGTCGCAGCATGCAGGATCTTCCATCTTCGTTGTATCTTTAGTTGTATCTTTAGTTGTATCAAACAAACTTTTAGTTGCAGCATGTGGGGTCCAGTTCCCTGAAAAAGTGGAAGAAAGTTAGTCACACAGTCGTTTTCAGCTCTTTGCGATCCCATGGACTGTAGCCCATCAGGCTCCTCTGTCCTTGGAATTCTCCAGGCAAGAGTACTGGAGTGGATTGCCAGTTCCTTCTCCAGGGGATCTTCCTGACCCTGGGATTGAACACGGGTCTCCTGCATTGCAGGCAGATTCTTTACCAACTGAGCTTTAAGTAAGTAAATTAAATGTGTACTTTTAAATATAGATCATTTTAATGGGCTTGATATATCACACTGCTGTGTGAGATAGCCACACCCAAAATGAAAGCTGGCCCTCCTGCAGAGTGTAAGAAGAAATCCACAAAAGTCATTCTTTGTGCTATGGCTCCGTAATAGTCCATGAACGCTGTCTGTAAATATGTATTAGAGGAAAAGAGAAGTGTTGTAGCAAGGAAAATAATTTGCTAGTTTCAAAGTATATCTACATGTCTATTTCCTTTCTATGCAATTATCTTACATATTTTCAAAATGTGTTATCTGCAGAAAGCTCTATGAATGCTATTAGCATAAGTGGTCCTCAAGCCAAAAATACTGAAGAGGCTTTAAAAGACACATACTGCAAACTGCCATGCATTCTGTTGCTCTGTGTGAGACTATTACCTGGGTGTCTGAACTTGACTAAAGTCTGACCATTTGCGGCATAATCCCATAAGGCTTCTCAAATGCTTTAGTACTATCTGATATACGTCAAGAGTGGATTACCTGGTCATTTCCTGTCACTACCCTCTTCCCATGAAAAGTAATTCAAACTTCAAACAACCTTGGCCACTGCACTGGAAGCGCAGTCTCAGCCACTGGACCAGGAGGGAAGCCCCTATCATTTGTTTTTTTATTTTGTTGATTTCTGTTCTTATCATTATTATTTTTTCTGCTACTCACTTTGGGTTTAACTCACTCTTATAGTTTTCCAGGTAAAACAGGTCATTAACTTTAAATCTTTCTTCTTGTAAGCATTTACGGCTATAAATTTTACTCTAAGCACTGCATAGCTGCAGTCTTTAATTTTTGATATATTGTATTTTTATTCAGCTTAAAATAGTCCCTCACTCTTCTAGTGATTTCTTCCTTGTCCTATGGGTGCTGCTTAGCACCCATATGGGTCCCAAATATGTGGGACTTTTCTAGTTATTATTATTGATTTCTAATTTATTTCTTTTGTCAAAAGAGAACATACTATGTAAGACTGAAATGTACCAAGACTTATTTTATGGTTCAGCATAGAGTCAATTCGGAGAAGGCAATGGCACCCTATCCCATGGACGGAGGAGCCTGTTAGGCTGCAATCCACGGGGTCGCTAAGAGTCGGACACAACTGAGTGACTTCACTTTCATGCATTGGAGAAGGAAATGGCAACCGACTCCAGTGTTCTTGCCTGGAGAATCCCAGGGATGGGGGATCCTGGTGGGCTGCCGTCTATGGGGTCCCACAGAGTCAGACACGACTGAAGTGACTTAGCATAGCATAGCACAGAGTCAATTTTGATAAACATTCCATATGCACTTGAAAAGAATTGATGATGTTTGTGATAGACTGAACAATGGCTTCAAAGTTAACTGTGCCCTATTTCCTAGAAACTTATGTTACCTTATATGATGTATTAGTCAGGTTCTTCACAGAAACAGAACTAATAGGCTGTGTGTGTATGTAAAGTTATACAGAGAGAAAGAGATTTTAAGGAACTGGGCTTGTGCAATTGTAGAAGCTGGAAAATCCAAAATCTGCAGGGTAGCTGGCAGGCTGGAAACCCAGGAGAGAGCTGCAGCTTGAGTCCAAAGGCCATTTGCTGGCAGAATTCCCTCTTCCTCCAGGGAGGTTGATATTTTTCTATTAAGGCTTTGATGGATTGGATGAGGCCCATTCACATAATGGAAGGTAATCCATTTCACTCTAAGTCTACTGATTCAAATTACAATCTCATCTAAAAAATGCCCTCACAGAAACATCTAGAGTAATTCTTGACCCAATGTCCAGTTACTGTGGTCTAGTTAAGTCGACACACAAAATTAACCACCACATATGGCAATAGTCTTTGCAGATATGCTTATGTTAAGAATTCTGAGATGAGAAGATTATCTTGGATTATCCATGTGGGCCCTAAATGTGATCACAAGAGTACTTATAAGGGAGGCAGAGGGAGATCTGATTATAGAGATGGAAGAGTAGGTGATGTAATGATGAAGCAGAGAGAAATGTGAAGAGCCACGAGCCAAGCAACATAAGCTGGAACCTGCAGGAGGAAACAGGTAGCAGCTGGAAAAGGAAAGGCAATGGATTCTCCCCTAGAGCCTCTGGAGTGGGCACACCCAGGCACCTTGGTTTTGGCCCCATGAAACTAATTTCAGATGTCTGACCTTCAGATAGAAGGTTGATAGAAGACAGTGAACGTGTGTTGATTTGAGCCGACTAATACAGATTTTGCCTGGAAGTGGGGTGCTGTTATAACAAACGCCTGAAAATGGAGTAGCTTTGGATTTGGGAAAGGGATAGAATCTGGAAGAATTCTGAGTAACACGATAGAAAAAGCCTAGATCATTGTGAGCAGACTATTAGCAGAAATATGGTTGTTAAAGACACTGTCAATGATGGCTCAGACGCAAGTGAAGAGCACAGTAGAAAAGCCCATGTAATCTTAGAGAATACCTAGATTATCATAAACAGACTGTTGGTGGGAAAAAAAAAAAAAAAAGTGGATGTTAAAGGTGCTGCTAGCAAAGGTTCAGAGGAAATGAGGAACATATGATAGGAAACTGAAGGAAAGAGAATCCTGACTCTATCAAGGCAGAAAGCCTAGTGGAATTGTGTCCTCCAGTCCTGAGGGCAGCAGAGCTTGCAAACAAGGCACCTGGGTTTCCAAGCAAAGTGCAGAAGGTGCAGCCTGGTTTCTTCTTGCTGCTTATAGTAAAATTCCAGAGGTAACAGATAAACTGAGGGGAGAACTGTTAAGCAGGAAAGAACCAAGACTTGACGATTTGGGAAACTCTCAACCTATCCCAGATTGCAAAAGATGCTAATTCGGAGATTCACTGTCGCAAAAGCAGACTGTGGAGAGAAGGCCAAGGGTGTGGTGGGAGAGCCATGTTAGCACTGAAGAGATGAGACACGTGACTGTGCATCCCCTCAGCCATTTGAACAGAAGCCAGAAGCCAAGAATAGAGGTGGGGGACTCCAGGAGCCTCTTGTTTCATGGTGTCAATCTCCATGACATACACAAGGGTTTTTAGAATGTTAGAAAACCGCCAACTCGAACTGAGACCGTGAAACGAAAGAAAGTGGTCACCAAGCTTCTATAGGCCAGAAACAGGCAGATAAAACCACTCAGCTGCAAACACAGGCTACACTTTCAAGAAAAAGGAAGATGAGGAGGCGGGGGGCAGGACAGGGGTGCGAACCTATGGGAGTTTGGCTGGTGGAGTTTCAAAATTGCTTGGGGTAATACTCCATTGTTAAAAAAAAAAAAAGACGAAAAAAATTTAACAAAGCAAAAAAAAAAAAAATTGCTTGGGGCTGGTGACTCTTTCTTCTATTCTCTCCCTTTTCTTTTTTATATTTATTTGGCTGTGTTGGGTCTTCGTTGTGGCAAGCAGGATCTTTCATTTGCGCGCACAGACTCTCCAGTTGTGCCGCCTGGGCTCAGTCGTTGCAGCAATTCTCTCCCTTTGGAATGGGAACTTCTACAGCTGTTATCCTGTACCTGTCCCATAACTGTATTTTGGGAGCAGATAAACTTGTTTTCTAGTTTTACAAGCCCAGAGATGGGGAGGAATTCTGTTCCAGGATGGATCATACCCAGTGTCACTGATTTTAGATGATAAACATGATGAAATTTTGAGCTTTATCGCTGATGATATTTAGACAATATCTGAGGCTTGAGATGCTGCTGTCGTGGGTTGAGACATAGGAAGACACCAGGATGGGGTGACTGTTTTGCGTGCAGGATAGACAAGACTATGAGAGCTGAGGGTTGGGCTGTGGTTGACTAAGTAATGATCCTCCAAAATATTCAGGTTCTAATCCCTGGAACTTGGGACTATTACCTTATGTAGCTTTAAAGAAAACTTCAGTCCTCCTCCAGGGAGTCTCTCCTTTACCCTCACACTACTATGACATTCACAACACTCCTAGCACTAGACGTGTGAGAGTTTTTCCCACACTAAGCAATTCTTAGGACACTGGCTAGGTGTCCGGTTTCCTCTGATCTTTTGTGTTAGCTCAGAAAATATAGCAAATATCTGAAAGGGGCCAACTTAAAATTTATCATTATGCAATGCCCTTCAAGGGACTTTCCTGGTAGTCCAGTGGTTAAGATGCCAAACTTTCAATGCAGGGGGTCCGGGTTCAATCCCTGGTCAGGGAACTAGATCCCACATGCCACAACTACATAAAGAATTCACATGTGTGACTAAGACCCGTAGCAGCCAAATAAATAAATAAAATGCCTTCATCTCTGGTGAAGAGGTCAGCCATGGCTTTGGGGGGAATTTATATGCAGATTTGGGGGCCTCCCGGGGGGGAGGGCCTCCCCTCTTTGGCTCCTTCTTCCCAGGATGGCCTCCCTCGATTTCCAGTTACTCTGCCGGCCTCAAACTCCATACCCTGGTATCTGACTATGTGCCTTAGGATAAATCTGATTGTGTCTATGACTGACTGTGGCTTTCTACTTGACAATGTGTAATGAAATTAAATATTGTCCAGATGTATACACATTAATGGGGCTTCCCAGGTGGTTCAGTGGTAAAAAATCCACCTGCCAATGCAGGATATGAGGGTTTGATCCCTGGGTCGGGAAGATCTCCTGGAGGAGGAAGTGGCAACCCACTCCAGAATTCTTACCCGGAAAATCCCACAGACAAAGGAGCCTGGTGGGCTACAGTCCATGGGGTTGCAGAGTCAGACACGACTTGGTGATTGAGCATGATGCACATGCATGTAAAAAGGTAAACTGAGGGGCATTAACTTAAAAAAGAAAGTTTATTTGAGTTCATGTTGATTTGAATTGGACAGCACCAAACCAAAGGTGATGAAGAGCTTTCCACTGACAGGAGCTAGGGGAGGGGTTTGACAGAGAAGAAGCAAAGCAAGGAGATTATTTGATTGGCCAAAGCTTAAGCAGTTAGTTGCCTTATTTGGAAAAGCCAAGTTGGCTGTTTGCAGTTGGTGGCTCTCAAGTTTCATTTTCTCTGATTGAAGTGCATTAACTCTGGCTTTGGTTTGCTTGCATGGGGCACCAAGGCATTAGAGCCAATTCAGTCTCATGGGCTCCTTGTTTAACTTCCTTAACATCCATTACATCTTTTCCCTCTGTGTTCAATGAAGTCATTCCCCACCAAGTGGGAATGACTACTGGACAGTTACTCCTTTCCTTCCTAAACCCAAACGTGTAGAATGGTACACACAACCAAGAACATAACAAAGCGGAAGCCAGGCTATTAAAAAAATGTTTCTGAGCTGTCTACAAAGTATACACTGTTAACTTCATAAATCTTGTAAGAACATGACAAGATGATATGCACATCTTTAAAGAAACAAACACCAAAATGCTAAGTGCATCCACTGCGTATCACAGAAACATGGAACGAAGGTAGAGCCCTGAGAGAAAACAGCTTCAACTGGATGGTTTTCCAAACATGATCTGCAGACCGCTAGGGCAACATGATTTTCATACTAATACTAAAACTTTATTATTACTCTTTCTCACCATGTTGCCATGGGCACCGGTGGCACAAAAGCAATGGTAGATGAAACTTCCGGGGCCTGAGCGTGGGGGAGACTCAGTGGCACAAAACAGTACTGCTCACCATTATGACAGGCATGGCCACGAATCAGTGACTTTTTAAAAGTGCCAGATTCAACTGAAAACATACAGAAGAAAGCAGTAAAAATTGCCAATTTTGTTTAATCTCTACCCTTGATTGTGTAATATTTTTATATAACATATCTGCATAATATTTTGAATATTCTGTGTAGTGAAATGGAAAGTCGGCATCAAGCCCTGCTGCTACAATCTGAAGCATCTTGGTCGTCTCCATGGAAAGCACTTCTGTGATTACACTCATATGTAAGCTGCAGTAGCTGCTTTCTCTAGAGAATATCATTTTTGCTTGAAGTATGACAGACAACTGGAAGTTATTCAGACTTGGGTACCTGGCAGACATTCTCATGAAAATGAACAAAGTTAGCTTATTATTTCGAGGGAAACAAACGATGGGAAAATGCTGATGGCATGTGTTGCTAATGACACGAGAATTCTAGAAAACTTGTATCTGCCATAGGGACTGGAATAGCTTCCCAGCTATTTTAGAGAAGAGTACTGGTGATATTAAAATTTTGTATTTTTATATCATATAATGAAGAATGTCAACATTTGGAAGAGTTGCATAGTTCAGTGAATCAATGTTTTTCCAGACAGTCAATACATGATGTTATAAAATCATGCATGGGTAAAAAGATCCATTAAAGTACAAGAGAGATCAATGGATTTTAATGTAATGGATATGAAAAGTTCATTGATATCATTTCAGGCTCCAGTCTGCAACTAAAAATTAGGAAATTACAACTGTTAAATTTAGTGTAGTATCAGAATGATCCCCAGTGATCTGAGAAGGCTACTGAAGCTCTCTCACATTTTCCAACTTTAACAATACACAAGGCCAAATTTTCTTTATATACTTCAACCAAAGCATCATATCACAAAAGACTGAATGTAGAAGCAGATGTGAATAGTCAATGGTCTTCTTATAAGCTGGATATTAAAGAAATCTGCCAAAATGTTGTATTAGTTATCTCTTGATGTTATATTAAAAAAAAACCAAAACAAAACTAACACACACTTAGTGGCTTAACAACACACACTGCCTTACAGTTCCCCGGGGCAGGAGTCCAATACACCTCTTACGGGGCGAACAGCAAGGTGTCAGAGGGCTGTGTCCCCTTTTCAAGGTTCTAATGGAGACTGTTTCTTTGTCTTTTCTAGGTTCTAGAGGCCACATGCTCTCCTTGGTTTGAGGTCTCTTTCCTCTCTATTCAAAGACAGAAACACTACATTTCCGTCTGATTCTTCTTTAGTGCCTGCATCTCCTTTCAACCACAGCCAGGAAAGGTTCCACACTTTTAAGGATTCATGTGACTAAATCCACCTGGACAATCTAGGAAGATTCCCCATCTCAGGGTCCTTAACCCTAATCACATTCACATATCCCTTTTGTCATTTAAAGTCACATATTCACAGGTCCTAGGGAATAGCGTTTAGACATTTTTGAGGGACATTATCCTGCCTACCACAAATGTAAAACAGTGTCACTTTCCTCACTAATTCTTTTGGGTAAAATACAGTTATTTTCATTAAAATGTTATGTTAACATATCACTGGTTGTTATTACTTTAAAATGAAAACATTTTTAAATTTTCTCAGTTTTAATTTCTAATGTGATAAATATTGATAGATACAATCCACATACACAAAAGCTTTTTTGGAATTCTCAGTTTTAAGAGCATAAATCAAACTTTTAGCAAAATAAAAAAAAAAACTTTTAGTAAAACTCAAAATGGATTGAAGACAAACTTAAGACCTAAATCATAGGTTTTAGGAAATCATAAAACTCCTAGAAGAAAACATTGGCAGTATTCAAGCAAGGAAAACAAAAGCAAAAATAAACAAACAGGACTACATCAAACTAAAAAGCTTTTGCACAGCAAAGGAAACGATCAATAAAATGAAAAGGACACCTACTGAATGGGAGAAGGTATTTGCAAAAAGTACATCTGATAAGGAGTTAATATACAAAATATACAAACATAATATATCCAAAATAAACAATTCAACATAAAAAAAGCCTAAATAGAAAACAAGCAGAGGAATTAAATAAGACATTTTCCCAAAGAAGATATACAGATGACCAACACACATGAAAAGATGCTCAACATCATTGATCATTAGGAAAATGCAAAGCAAAACCACAATGAGATATCACCTCACACCTGTCAGAATGGCTGTTATCAAAAAGATAAGAGAGAACAAGTGTTGGCAAGGATGTGCAGAAAAGGGAACCCTTGTGCATTAGTGGTAGCAATGCAAATTCGTGCAGCCACTATGGAAAACAGCATGCAGGTTCCTCAAAAAATTAAACATTATTTACACTTGGGTTGCTTCCCTATCTTGGCTATTGTAAATAATAGTACAATGAACACCCGCGTGTGTATTTGGAGTGTGTATACCTCTTTGAAGTTGTGCTGTCATTTTCTTTGGATACATATCAGGAGTGGACTTGCTGGATCACATGGTAGTTCTATTTTTAATTTTTTGAGGAACCTTCAAGTCCCCTGAACAACAAAACCTGAAGCAGAAGCCACCCCTTTCTGAACTGGGGTCAGGCTCAGAAAGGCGCTTACTCATCCTTCACAAACCAGCATGTGAAAAGCAGCTGAGAACGACAGTCTCAAAGGAGAAGCACGAGGGGAATTAATTCATCAAAGATCATGCAGCCACAGCCCAGCCAATGCTCTGACGTGGAACCTTCTAAGTGGGCTAGAGCGGGCTTACGCATCAGGCCAGACACACTTGAGGTTCACACTTAATTCTGCCCCTTGTTATCCATGTACATTTGGGAAACCAGTTTTGTCTCTGTCAACTTCCATTTCTCCACATAAAAGAGCAATAAAATGTTCCACCTCTCACAGGGTTGCTCTAACAGTTAAAGTAAGATAGATAAAATGTAAAGCACATAAAAATGGGATCCAAGAATGTCCACTCCCTATCCCTCTTTTTCTTGCCTTAAGGAAGTTGACCACGTGGCAGGAATCCAAGAAATGTACAGGCCCTTCTCTAGAGATGGTCACAGGAAGTGAGGAAGACAAGCGACCAAGAGACTAGACCTCTATAACCCCTTTCAGTAGGTGCTGTGCAGAGGGATGCTAACGGTGAGAGCTGCGTGTGCTTCAGCGCAGCCAGTGGGGCAATGGTGTATGGGGAATAGGGCTGGAAGCATCGTGTGTATTAAGCAACCTTTGGTTTAGTTCCATGTGAGGGACTGACAAATAACAAGATAAAACTGCTTTTCCTCCCTAAGACAGAGTGTTAGTTGTCCAGTCATGTCTGAATCTTTGTGACCCTATGGACTGTAACCTGCCAGGCTCCTGTGTCCATGGAATTCTCCAGGCAAGAATACTGGAGTGGGTTGCCATTCTCTTCTCCAGGGGATTTTCCCGACCCATGGATGGATACCCAGTCTTCTGTATTGCAGGCAGTCTCGTCACTGTCTGAGCCACCAGAGCAGCCTGAGACAGAGTAAGGAGGTAAGCAATTCTAAGCTAGTGGCTCCACAATTATCAAAGACACAGCTCCTTCCATTTCACTGATTCTCTATCCCCATGGTTGACATGGTCCAAGGTGGCTGCTTGAGCTCTGGCTATCACCACCATGTTCCAGATAGCAATAAGAATGAGAATAAGGATGAACCCCTTCTCCTTCCAAATTATTAGCCAGAACTTTCTCACACAGCTTCACCCAGAGTGATCTGTGGGATTTCTTAGTGGAGTGGTAAACAGACGGTGGTCCACAGGTCTGGGGCTCTGAGGATAGGACTAAGTTGGAGATTCATCAACACAGAGGTGACAGCTTGGGTCATGGCTGGATTCCCCAAGAAGAGTGTACATGGTGAGAACAGAACCCCACTGACACCATGAAGGAGGGAAACAGGAGAGCATGGCTTCAAGGAGAAAACTGTTCAATCAATAGTGTCCACTGGTAAAACTGAGGCTATTTACGAATGATGTTATGGCAAATGACAGACAAGGAGCTTCAAGAATCAGTCCCTCCACTTAAGCAACCATTGCTGCTGCTGCTGCTAAGTCGCTTCAGTCGTGTCCGACTCTGTGAGACCCCATAGACGGCAGCCCACAGGCTCCCCCATCCCTGGGATTCTCCAGGCAAGAACACTGGAGTGGGTTGCCATTTCCTTCTCCAATGCATGAAAGTGAAAAGTGAAAGTGAGTCGCTCAGTCGTGTCCAACTCTAGTGACCCCATGGACTTCAGCCCACCAGGCTCCTCCGTCCATGGGATTTTCTAGGCAAAAGTACTGGAGTGGGGTGCCATTGCCTTCTCTGAAGCAACCATTAGGCTTCTAAAAACTGGCAGAATCAGCTTTTTTAGGACTCTGGAATCTAAAAAAAAAAAAAAATTAGAACAACCAGAGGAATGACTCATGAAGAAAGAGGCTGCTAAATTTCAGTAAGAAATTGTTGCAGCATTTTTCCTTACCTACCCACCATCTCCCATTCTCCCAGCAGCAGCCAGGAAGACAAACAGCCTGAACCCCTGCTGTGGCTTGCTGGTGCCAGACTGGGCTACACAGACCTTGTTCTCAAAAATGTGGTTTTCCATTATGGCCCACCTGGCAGTCCCCGAGGGATTGGTACAGAGACTGACCTTTGCTTCACTCCCTTCAGACTAGAGTAGCTTCCCAAGGATCTTTTGAAAGGACTTAAGAGACATTACAGAAGCTTCCCTGGTGGCTCAGACAGTCAAGAATTCGCCTTCAATGCAGGAACCCCAGGTTTGATCTCCCTGGGTCATGAAGATCTCCTGGAGAAGGGAACGGCAACCCACTCCAGTAATCTTGCCTGGAGAATTTCATGGACAGAGGAGCCTGGTGGGCTACAGTCCATGAGGTAGAAAAGAGTGAGACATGACTGAGCAACTAACACACACAAAGACATACAGGACCTATAGTTGTCTGGGGCAAGAGGCAGCAGATGAGGTTAAGCAGCAGATGAACCAAAAAGTCTGGGAAGGGGGAGGCTAAGGAGGAAGATACTGGAAGCAAAAAGGCCTTGAAGGATTACCACTTTTACCAGGGAGTCCAGACTGCAACACACAAGTCCAGGGCTAGACACAGGCTCAGAAGAGATCCAAGAGGACCCTAGGCTTGCACTTTGGGCTGACCTTCCACATAAGCAGAAAGTAAAGAGTTAAGGCAGGTGGCCTGGTTAAGTGCAGCAGGAGTACCCAGTTCAGGACCAATCTATAAAGACCATGAGAGGTTTCTTCTCACTTTGGGAGTGGGAGGAGTTGGCTCCAGGTGTTTAAGGAGATCTACGTCAAGTCAGTGGCTGACCAGTGAGATAGTGGAACGGTGGCGTCAGTGATTACATGTGACAGGAATACAGTCTGCACATGGACTCTACCGAAACGTCCATCAACAGAGAAATGGATAAAGATGTGGTACATATATACAATGAAATATTACTTAGCCATAAAAAAGAATGAAATAATGCAATTTGCAACAACATGAATGGACCTAGAGATTATCATACTAAAGGAAGTAAGTCAGAGAAAAACAAATATCATATGATATCACTTACCTGTGGAATCTACAAAGATGATACAAATGAACTTATTTACAAAACAGAAACAGACTTACAGACTTTGCAAACAAATTTATGGTTACCAAAGGGGAAGGGTGGTGGGGGAAGGGATAAATTAGGAGTTTGGGATTAACATATGTACCCTGCTTGTGTAGTTGCTAGGTTGTGTCCGACTCTTTGGGACCCCATGGACTGTAGCCTGCCAGGCCCCTCTGTCCATGGAGTTTTCCAGGCAAGAATACTGGAATGTGTTGCCATCTGTTACTCCAGCTGGGGGGTGGGTGTGGGGGGTGGATTCTTTACCACTGCGCCACCTGGGAAGCCCACATTACAATACTGGAAGTTTCCAAAACAAGAAATATGCCTGGGCAGTCCTTTCTTGCGGATTCTGCAGAGATGGTTCATACATCAGTTAGAGCTGGATTTGTGACCCTCAAGGATCCTTATACTTTTAAGAACCTATTACTTAATAATTCTTTCTGCTACTTGTAATTAATTTCTCTAATTCATCAATGGTTATTCTTTGGATCATTATTTTGTCTGTCAAAATGCTGACCTGCCCCATTTCCATCTTGGATTAATTTCCATTTAAATAGCTCTTTTTTAAATTCGGGCTTTTTCCCCATTTATCTATAGCCCATTGATTTCTGACAAGGAGGCCCAGACCATTCACTGGAGGAAAGAACAGTCTCTTCAACAAATGGTGTTAGTACAATTAACCACATGCCTAAGAATGAAGCTGGACCTAGACCTCATACCATATACAATAATTAACTCAAAATGTATCGATAATCTAAATGCAAGTTCTAAAACCATAACACTCTTGGAAGAAACACAGAGGTAAATTTTATTGACTCTGGATTTGGCAATAGATTCTTAACTATGACACCAAATGCATAAGTAATAAAAGAAAAAACTGATAAACCAGACTTAGGTACATTAAAGGACTTCCCATGTGGCACAGTGGTAAAGAATCCATATGTTAACACGTTTGATCCTTGGGTCAGGAAGATTCTCTGGAGAAGGAATGGCAACCCACTCCAGTATTTTTGCCTGGGAAATTCCATGTTCAGGCTCAGTGGGTTACGGTCCACAGGGCTGCAAAACAGTTGGACATGACTGAGCAACTGAGTACGCAGATGCATGTGCATTAAAAGACATTATCAGAAAGTGAAAAGACAGCCTACAATATGGGAGAAAATATTTGCAAATCATGTATCTGACAGGAGTCTGATATAGAGCAAATATATATAAAACACTTCTAACTCAGCAACAAAAAGATAACCTGATTAAAAATGGGCAAAGGACTTGAATAGACATTCCTCCAAAGATATATAAATGGTCAGCAAGTACAGGATGCTCAACATCACCAATTACCAGGGAGATGCAAAACAAAACCTTTATACCCACTAGAAAGGCAACAACAACAACAAAAATAATAAATTTAATGGAAAATAACAAGTGATGGATGAGGTGGAGAAATTGGAACCCTCTGTTCATTGCTGGACAGAGTGTAAAATGGTTCAGCTTTATGAAGAGCAGTTTGACCGCTCCTCAAAAAGTTAAAAACAGAATTTCCATATGATCTAGCAATTCAGCTCCTAGGTGTGTACCCCAAAAAACTGAAAACAGGTACTCAGACAAATACATGTACACATGTTTGTAGCAGCACCACTGACAATTGCCAAAAGGTGGAAACAGCACAAAGGCCCATCAGTGGATGATCAGATAAACGAACTGTGATATACATGTAATTGAATATTATCCAGTCTTAAAAAGGAATGAAGTGCTGATCCACGCCACAATGTGGATGAACCTTGAAAACATTTATGCTAAGTGCCAGAAGTCAGTTACAAAAGGTCACATACCCTATGATTTCATTTATATGAAATATCCAAAATAGGTCAATTAGGCTGCCAGGGACTGAGGGGAGAAGAGGATGTCAAGAAAGCAAATCAATGGGTAGGAGGTTTTATTTTGGATTGATGGAAATGTTTTGGAAATAGACCAAGGTGGCTAGGTTTGAACCAACTACATATCAGGAATGTACTAAATGCCATTGAATTGTACACTTTACATGGTTAATTTTACGTTGCATGGATTTCCCCTTAATTTTTTATTGTAAGTGAAGCTACTCAGAAATATCAGATTACTGACCATCTCAACTCACCCCATGGACCCCAAATCCTGGAAACAACTTAGGTCAATTCTCAGGGCATGGGCAGCAATTTCATCCATGCTTAATTTGATCTAGTGCTCCTGGTAGTTTGGAAGCTCTAGAAAACAGACCAGGAAAATTCTCAAGATGTTAGCTCACACCAGTCCCTAGTGCTCGCTTTTAAATCCTGGGGGTGGGAGGAGGTGGGGGGATACCGGAACCTAAAACTCCAAGACTGGAGACTGTCCACGAAGCAAACGCACCACCCCCCACCATGGTGCGCAAAGCCCTCTCACATTACAGGTGCGGCCTCCACTCCCTCTCAGGTCAGTGCTCAGTCCAATGTCAGATTCATTCCCGGGTCCCCGCGGCTCTCGGAGGGAAGCCCGGCCCCTCGCCTACGCGGTGCCCGGGCTCCGGTGAGGCCGGACGTGGACCCGGGAGCGTGGCGTCGCCGACGGGGCGGGGCCGGGGCGAGCCGGGGGCGGGGCCTGCGCCTGCACCGGGTCTGCCGGGCGCTCGGCCAGTAAACACCGCTGGAGCTGCGCGGAGGAGCAGGTGAGCCGGCTGGATGGGGCGCGCGGGTGGGGGCCTGATCGCCCGGCGCTCGAAGGGCGCGAGGTGGAGCTGCACTCCGCAGGCGGGGCCTTGCCCTCCGCACGCCCCTCGCCGCGGCGGGTCGCGCCTCGGGGCGGTTCCGGGGATGCGGCCCCAGCGGCTGGGGAGGGGAGGGCGCCGGGACCGCTGCGATGGGGGCCGGCCCGGAACTGGCGAGTGGAGGAGCGCGGGGAGGGGCTCCAGGCCTCGGGCCTTCAGCGGGGCCGGGTTCTCCCCGCCGCCGGAGCCCCGCCGCCGGAGCCCCCGCCGGAGTGGGCGCGGTGCGATCTGTTAAAGGGCCGGGACATTTAAAGGAGCAGCGCACGTGGGTTTCAAAGGCGTGCGGACGCGGCACTGTGTTCCTCTCTCCTGGCTGGCACCTGATGGGCGCCCAGTCCTGCTGGCCTGCGACACGCGGCCCCGGGGTCTGCTTGGCAGTGGCAGGAGGGGAGGCGGAGGTCTTTCCGCCGGCTTGAGGAACAGGACCTAAGGACGGGCCTGGAGCCCCTAGTTTCCTTATCTGCGATGTTTGGCTGTTTTTTGATCAGGCATTTACAGCTCTGAGGAGACTCCCAGAATCTAGCTTTTGAAAAGCTGAATGAACCCGAAACAGGAGCTAATTCCCATCCCAAATTTTATCAATGAAGAAACTCAGCCCTCAAAGCTAAAGTGACTTTGTTCAAGGTCACGCAGGTAGAATATATGAGAGCCAGGCTTCGAACCTGTTGTCCTGGACTCTAGTTCTCTTGTCCAGACCTGGGACTAGACCTCAGCCCTTGGACAGCTGGATGAAATGCCCCAGTCTGTGACTTAATGAGTATTCCCTTTTGACGGTATGAACTGTGGATTGTTGCAGTAGCCGCATCCTCAATTTATAGATGGATAGCCTGAGAGGCGGTTCCCATCCAGAGCAATCACAGAGCCAGGTTGACCCAAAATTGACAGCGTGGGTTGCCAGCCTGTCCTGAGAGTAATTGATCATTATGGACCCGAGCTCTTCCCACATGGATGGCCCTGAATCAACATAGCCCCTTCTGTAGACACCTGAGTCTCCAAGGACTTCGGCTAAGACCTTTGGTAGTAATTAAAGGCTTTGTATAAGCTGCTGCAGGTGTGTGAGCCTCAGGTTCCCCTCTGGGTGAATGTGGCTGTGTGGGGGCAGGAAAGTGTATTAGCAGCTATGTTTCCTGGGTCCAGCTGGTGAAGGGGCCTCAAGTCCTGTCTGCAGCTCAAAGCTGCAGCTTCAGCCACTCATGAGGCAGGTCATCCAGGTTCTCGCCTTGGGTGAATGTGGGAGCATTGAGGGCAGAGGCTGGAAGTGGAGGACTTCGTGGAGTGTTACTGTGGAGTGGGATGATGGTGCCTCAGGTTTTCAGGAAAAATTCTGTATCATTTGGTGTTGAAGTATTTGTGCACCAAGTCAAGAGTCTGATGTGTGCAGGGTTGGAAGGTGAATGCTCTGTCTGTTTGAGGAAGAGGAGGACAAGGAACAGCCTGGCCAGAGGCTGCTGCTCAACTGTGCCTGGGGGCCCTTTGCCCGCCCCACCTCCGCCACCCCCAGCTCCTCTGTGCCTACTCACAGCCCCTCTGCACACATGCACACAGGCTTTGCCAGAATGAGAGGTTCCACCTAACTTGGTCCCTCTTACATCATTGATGGTAATAATGACAATAACATCACTTATAAGTTTGTTATATACAATAAAAAGCCATTCTGTACAGTAGTTGTCAGAGTTATCTAAAGAGTTACCATCACACTGAAGTGGAAAGGGGAAGCTAAGGTTTACAGAAGGGGAAACTAAGGTTCAGGGCATTGAGGACCTTGTCCGGTTGTGTGGCTTCCGTGACTCTGAGTGCCAGCATTTGAACCCAGCTGGCTGTGCCTTCTGCATCTTTTGAGTTTTTGCTTGGAAGACCTCCCACTCTCACGCCCCACCCATGTGCCTGCACGACTGCCCAGGACATTGCTGTGAGATCTCCGTTGGAAGCTACTTGGCAAAGCCAAAACAAAAAAAAATTTTTTTTAGGAAACTAAAGCATTGTGTGTATAGATCACCTTATGTTATTGAAGACGCATTTGGCTGCTTTTCAGCTGTTGATTTGACTTTTAGACACTGTTTAGTTGGTAAGACTGGCAAGGCAACAAATGTTTCTGCAAATATTTCCACCTGTCCCTGGACTCCAGCAGCTGGGGGTGGGGCTGGGGGTGGAAGGCAAAGGGCTCTGAGGTTGGCATACCCTCCACGCTGCCCCTGACCGGGGCCTGGGGGTTTCTCCTCACCTTAAGCTGGCTGCATCTGACCTGGCCTTCAAACCTTGAAGAATCAGTGTTGGCTTCTTGACCAGGAGGTGGTGAGGCTGCTGTGTGATTACAGTCAGGGCAGAAGTAGTTTCAAAGTGATCCTCAGTAAAGACCGGATGTCTGGGAGGGGGATGATTACTGTCCATTCTTTCCATTGCCTGGGAGAATGGGTTGCTCTTTTATCTTTGCCAAAACACAGTCTTCCGGAGCAATGGGAAGAAAAGTTTAAAGGGCACTCACTTTCTGCTGTACCTTAACCAGAAACTTTCTGACTTTTTAAAAATGAAAGCAATATGTGTTCACTGTAGAAAATTTGGGAAATTTTTTTTTTCTTCAAGTCATCTGTTAGCCCCTAGTCCAAAGAACCACTCTTAACATGAACTTCCTTATGGTACTTTATGCACATACCTGTATTCATGTGTTAAAATATTAGAAGTAGGAAACTGAAGATGAAGTTTTGTATCCTGCTTTTTGTGTTAATATTATGCCTTCAGAATTTTCCCTTTATTGAGTGTTCTTGGAAACCCATTGAGTATGTGACCCTCTCAAGTACTTGGAGCAGAAGGGAAGAGCTCCTCGATGGCAGTTTGGAGACCTGAGCCGTAACTGTGGCTTCTGGTCATGGGCCCTTGTCCTTTTGTCCGTCTGGGCTTCAGTTTCCCCAAGTATGAAATGGGGTGCTGACTGGATGGCCCTGAAGGTCCTTGCCAGCTCTGGCCTCAGTCTATGGACGTGCCCTTTTGTTTGACAAAATGTTCATGTTGCCAGCATGCCCTGGGCTGGGGCTGAAGAGGAAAACACTCAGGGCCTGAGTGAGGCGTGACCTTGGTACTCAACTCATGCCTGATGGTTTAGCATTTTTGTAGCTTTCCAAGGGGCCATCAACAGGCTTCTGTTGTCCGCTCTCACTGTGTCCCTGCCTTTATTTCATTATAATTACTCTTGATTGAACATCTACTCTGTGCTGGACACATTACACATTAGCTCTAGTTTTTACAGTAATCTTGCAAAATGTGCCTGTCTTACTTTTTACACAAGAGGAAATGGGCCGTGTGAAGTTAAATTGTCCGAGTATGTGGTTCAGATCAATTGGCTAGCTGATTCAAACTCTGTCCATTTCTAAGGCTCAGCTTTTGACTGCTGTCTTGCTGCTTTTCATTGAAAGCAAAAACACGATTTATGGGAGGCTGCTCAAGGGTGGCTCTGTAGCGCATGGCCAGTGTGGCTACCTTCGCAGCATCCCTCTGTCACTTCCAAACGGCCCCTTTTCCAGGCTCCTTCAGGAAGTGAGAGAAAATGTTTACTGAGCACTTTTGAGTAGGAAAGGGCAGACAGAGGGAAATCTAGAGCTTGGGTCAAGGTTCAGGAGGCCCCAGAGGGTCACCCGGGGCCTGTGACTCAGCAGAGTGGAGCGGTACTTCAGGGCCTCCCTGGGGGACGTGGGCTCCTGCTCCAGCTGAGGCTGCCTCCCTGTTCTGGGGAAAACCATCCGACAAGTGATGTGCATCACATTATGGGCTGGATGGATGGACAGATGGATGATGGCCAGCCAGGGCCCATACATGGTCAGGTGCCTGGGCCAGGGGAAATAGGCAGGCAGGCAAGCTGTGGGAATTTCTAAGGGAATTTCCTCACCCCGGGTAAGGGAAGGCTGGGAACGCCCCAGGAGTCATGGAAGCTCTGTGAAGTAGCCATGTGACCCTAGAAAGTGACCTTTTTAAAACCATTGCTGCCCTCTTTGAGGGAGCACTGAAAATTAAAATGAACAAACAAGACAAAACAGAAACAGATTCATCTTGATGTTTGGCAGAAGCCAACGCAGTACTATAAAGTGATTATCCTTCAATTAAAAAAAGTTAATTAAAAACAAAAACAAAATAATGCTGCAATGAATAGGAGGGGTGCATATATTTTTTTGAATTAGTATTTTTGTTTTCCTTCAATAAATATCATAAGGAGAATTGCAAAAAAAAAAAAAAAAGGCAAAAATAGACCAGCAGATCATGGTTACCAAGGGGGAAGTGCAAAATAAAAGAGGATTAAGAGGGACAAACAACCGTGTATAAAATCAATGATACAAGCGTGTAATGTAGAGCACAGGGAATACAGGCAGTGTTTTAGAGTAACCTTACATGGAATGTAATCTGTAAAACATTTTAAGTCACTTTGTTGTATACCTGAAACTACTGTAATGTTGTAATGTTCTTCCAATACTGAAAGGAAGGAGTACTGTTAGGCCTATGGAGACAAAGAAAGCAAGTACTCGGATCCAAGCCTTTCTCTTTGGCCCCACCTGTTGACTCCCAATTTTCTTTTGGAACCGAAATTTCCATGTTTTTCCTTGAGGCACTCTTGTTTACAATGGAATTTAAAAATCGATTTCCTACTTAGGTAGGAATCTGTTTCCGAGTTAGGTCCATTGGCCTTAAATTTTAAGGCCAAAACCTTTGCATTTTTCTGAAATGAAAATCGGGTTGAGGAAACTGGGTCACCAGGGTTCCATAATAATTGCAGGAACTGCTGACACAGGCAAGGTTGAGGAAATTCCCTGGGTCAGACTCCCTTGGCTTGGCTCATTCAGCATTTGGATCCCATTCAACTGATTAATGGGAGTGAACGGTGGCTTCTTTGGATGTTTGATTTTACATCCTAATCCAAGGAGTTTTCAGCCACAGTGCCTTGTTCTGGGAACGGTTTCCAGGATGTAGTCTGGGGCACCTGTTCCTCCCATTGGCTTCTCTGCTTTATCCTGTTGCTCCCTCGGAGAGAGTGGAGAGCTGGTTGCTATGGGGTTGATAGGATTTGACATCAGCAGGAGGAGAGTCACCCAGCCCCACCCCCACCGGCCTGTGAGTCAGCCTCCCGGCGGGAGTTCTTGGCATCACTAAGTGCTCTGATGTGGACAAACATCTAGCAAGACTGTTTATCTGCATTTTTTCCCTCCAAGGATTGCGAGTACCTTCAGGCTTCAGTTCCAACTTAGAAGCCAGAGGAATCCATCCCAGCTGCTCTGTTCTCCTTCAGGAACCAGGTAATAAGAGGGGTTAGGAGAAGGTGTGAAAGCGGCTTCCCAAGGTCCCCTGAGTCCAGTGAGAGGGGATGTGGGAGAAGGCAGCATGGAAAAAATCTATCTAAATGTTGATACTTGTTATTTCCCCTTTAAAAATTAATAGCTTTACAAAAAACAGCAGACACAATTCATGTTTTATTATGGAAGTTTTAAAAAATGCAGGAAAATATCGTGTATCACCCTCAATCTCACTACCCAAAGATAAGCACCTTTAATGTTGTATAATATGTCTTGCCAGTCCTTCATATGTATGTATACATTTTCTAAGAAAATTCAGATGCTTATATCTGTGGTTTTAAATCTACTAAATTTAGCATCTTGGTGTTTTTTTCATGTTAGTAAATAATCTTTGAAGTAAGATTTTTGTTAGTCATATATCAGATAGATATATTATCATACAAAGTCAGACATCTTAGTCGTTTTCACTTAAAAAAAATTATAAATCACTGCAACAACCATGTTTTCAGATAAATCTTTTGTTATTTTCCTAGGACAGATTCCGAGAAGTTAGCATTTCAGGATCAAAAGGTATGAATGTTTAAAGCTGTTGATGTTTACTGCCTTCAGAAAGGCTGATGCAGTTTGTACCAGGGATGCTTGAGATCCAGTTTTTTCACACCCTCCTTCCAGGTGGGCATTGCATGTGTACGTGTCAGTCAGATCACTGCATTCTCCCCCTGCAGCTCTCCTAGTCTGAGAAAGCTCCTGTTGCTCTTCCTCCCCATTGGATCTCAGCCCAACCACAGGGTATTCAGGAAAAAGGACTGCTTATTCTTTCACGCCCGCATTCAGTGAGCAAGTTGTGCAGAGCAGCAGGTGTGCTAAGGTAGGTGAGTGAGGCCCTGCCCTTGCGACAAGGAGGTGAACTGTTCCTGGGCGCTTTCAGTACCAAGTTTGGGCCCAGGCTGGGGCATCTGATTACTTGGCAGGACCAGCTCCAGGGTGGGTTTAACACCAGCCTAAGAATCGCCCAGGGACTGTCTCAAAATGCAGATCCCTGGACCTTTGACCAGAATGAAACTTAGGATCTGCATTTTAAGTAAGCACCCTAACATCGTGTTTAAGAGCACAGAACTTGACCACCTCGGTCCAAGGATGACTTTGAACTTATCACTTTAAAATCTTTTTCCTCATCTGTAAAATGAGGAATAACGGCAGCACAGTAAGTGCCCTGAATCGAACAAGTTCTGTTCCAAGAGGCCATAAATCCAATTTGTTCGTAAGTCCAACAAAGTTAGCCTAGGTACCCAACTAACATCATCGGCTATATAGTACTATACTTAAGAGGTTTATAATACTTCTCACACAAATAATACATAAAAAGCAAACAGAAAATTTTTAATCTTACAGTACAGTACCTTGAAAAGTACGCCAGACATGTGAACTCACACTACTGGACATGCGAACTCATGTTCAAATCTCTGAAGTGTGCAGGTTGAAGGTTCATATGTAGGGGACTGACTGTACCTCATTCCTGACTTATGTTTAGTACACAGTGAGGGCTCAGCAGCTGCTCTGCCACCCTTCAGGTGGCCTGGGCCACGTTGCGAAACAGCATCTCCAGCATCTTACAGCTTTCTGAAAGTCCTAAGCCATGCCCTCAGATGCTGGGAGCCCCAGGAAGCACCTCCAGCTGTCCCCACCTCCTCCAGGCCCAGAGGGCTGTGATTAGGATGCCCTTGCTCCAACAGCCAAGACCAGCTCTTCCTGGCTGCAACCCCTAGATGCCCTGCTTTTCTGGGAGTCGAGGGCAGCATCCAGGGAGGGAGGGAATCTGCTCAGGGAGCATTTGTTTTCTGGTGAGGAGGCCATGCATTACATGTGGTGGATGGCAAAGCGTGTTTTGTAGCTTTCTGACTTTCTCCCTCTGCAGTGCAGTTTCGCATGGAAGGGATATAGTCTGTTTTTAAACGTGCTCTCCCTGGGTGTGTCCACAGACTTTGGGAGGCAGACGTGTTTTCCTGGGATTTGGTGACTGGCTGAAGAAATGGAAGTTGGAAAGGATTTAACTCCTACTTGATCGTGGGTCCCCTGCTTTTCTCTCCCCACCTGCCCTGTAGCTCCCTTTCTCCTTTAAGAAGCATCTTAGCCTCTTATTTGTCCAGTCCCCTCATGCTTTGCTCTAGGGACTGAGGCAGCCTGGCTGCCAGCAGCTGTGGTTCTGAAGGGTAAGCTCGCCTCTGCCCTGGGGGCTGCAGCCCTGCCGTTCAGATACAGGAACTCCTGATCCGCTCCTCCAGTCACTGCGAAGATAAATCCCAGGGCCTCTAAAGGCGTGGGAAGAACAGAAGGAGAGAGATGGTAACTAAATTATTAATTCACAGCCCAGACAAAACAAAGTATTCAAAGAGCTGCTACACTGTTCAAGATAGAATGTCCTAATTTAGCTTGAGGTGCAGCCAGCTCTGTGTTCCATGTCGCTCTTTGAGTAAGAATGGACTCAGCATTGCCACAGGGTCAACGAGGGCATCTCCTGGGCCCGGGCAGGTGTATGTTTAGGATTTATCTAGTGGGGCCCACCATTGCAGAGGAGCTCTTTAGAGTTTTTCTGCCTGGGTCTCCATTAGGTAATTTCTTTCATTACTGTTACCATAGATGAAGGACGCTAAGAACTTCCCAAGGTCTGGGCGCTGAGGAGCAGATCCGCCTCCTGGGTCCTGGGCGGCACCGCCCCTGGTGTCTCAGGGGAAGAGGCAAGAGGGCTCAGCCGGCCCTCTGTTCCCACACAGCGCACTCTGGTCACATCCCTCCTTAATTCAGAAACCTTGGCTGCCCTCTCCCCCGGCTAGCTTCAGCTCCTCGTCCCCTGGCCAGGCCCCCACGCCCTTCCCTTGAATGGTCCTACCTCCCATCACTGCCTCCGTGGTCCCCATGCTTCAGCCACCTCAGCCTGCTGGGTGTTTCAGAATTAATCCCCCCATCCCTCCATCTGTTTATGAGGCTACTTCCTCGGGCCCCACCTACTTCAGCCTCTGCCTGGCAAGATACTCCTAACCTTTGTGTCTCGTTTCATGTGTCTTCCTCCTAAAGACTTGAGACGTCTACTCCCCACTGTTGATAGATTGCCCCCCACTTAGTCTTAACTCCAGTAGCACAGCGTCCTTGTCACCTCTCCTGGAAGTTACCTTATTCTGCTTCCTGCTGATGTCGCCACTGCTGTCGCTCTTATACTTGTTTCTCTGCTGAACCCAGCGCAGCTTACCTTGCTCATTTCGAATTCTTTGTAAGAGCTACGGGAAAGCCTTCTGTAAGGGCCCGAGTTGGTGAGCAGGATCAGGCTGTGCTGTGGGCCTGGACTTGGGGATGGAGCTGAAGTCCAGCGGGGAGTAATGCAGGCCACGGCCTGGGACACTGTCTTCAAAACAAAGCAGCAGCCTCAGAGCCTCTGCCAAGATGAACAGAACTGGCTGCCTCGGTGGAAGGAACCTGCCTGCCTTCTCCACTTGAAAATCACAGGGACTGTCCTGGCGGTCCAGTGGTTAAGACTTAGCCTTCCAGTGCAGGGGATGTGGGTTTGATCCCTGGTCGGGGAACTAAGATCCCATGTGCCTAGTGGCCCCCTCTCCCAAAAACACCAAAACATAAAACAGAAGCGATATTGTAACAAATTCAATAAAGACTTTAAAAATGGTCCATATAGTAAAAAAAAAAAAAAGACACTGTGGAAATAGAATAAAAATGATCATAAATTTTGAGGGCCATTGACATGGAGATGAACTTTGAGACGAGAGCAGACCTGACTGTTCCTACTGGTGTGAGTCTTCCCCAGGGTCCCAGGAGGCAGGTGATGGGGGAGCTGGCCCTGCTGGGAGCTCAGCTGACCTGCCCAGGGTGTTGGTAGGAGTTCGGGCTGCCCCAGCATCCACATGGTGCTGCTGGGTCCACACGCCACTCAGGGCAGCACAGCAGTGTCGAGGGGACAGGCTCCCTCCTCTGTGGCCCTTTCAGCTTTGGTTTTTCCTGTGGGTCCTGCCCTCAGCTATACTTCCCCAACACACACACACACACACGCACGCATGCACACTCCTCTCTCGTGGTCTCGGCTCACTGCTCCCGTGGCCGCAGCATCTAAACCTATGACTCTCATCTCCCTCCCCTCCAGCTCAGACACTGGCCTTCAGCTGCCTCCCAGGTAGCTCCCTCCTTTCAACCATTTACATTTGGCAGATTTCCCCCAACACCTTGTTCTCCCACCTCCTCTGTCCTACTCCCTGCCTGGCCGTTGTCCTGGACTCTGTCCTGTTGTGTCCCCAACATCTTGTCTGTATGGATTCTCTCCCCTCACTCCCATCCATCTTTCTGCTACCTTAGGCCCTGTTCATGACCCATCATTGTCTCCAGGGAGGTCACCTTTCCTTCTTTTTACTCCTTTTTCAGTCAGTGACAAGACTGAGATTTCTAACCAGAGATCTGATCTGTCACTGTGTCCTCAGGGGACAGGGCACATCTCCTTAGCATGGCGCTGGAGACCCTTCACTTGTCCACAGCAGTGACCCCCTCCCCAGCCCTGGCAGTGCCAGGCTCAGGCTGAGACATTCTTCACGCCCTCTGCCCTTCCCTCCCACCTGGGAGAGTCTGTGTCCATCACATAATGGTATCTTCTCCAGAAAACACTCCTGATCTCTGAGATTTAGTCCCTTCTGTTCCTTTTAGTGAACACTTGGATTATAGAATTTGCCACATTGGACTGGTTTTTATTCTTTTAGAACAGACGTGTCCTTGGCACGTGATAGATGGTGGTCAGATATTTGTTGATTGAATGAATGAGTGTGTTGAGAGTTTAGAGTGGCCCTGATGTTTCTGGTTGGGAGTTTCGCCCCCATGGCCTGGATCCTCTCTAGCCAGTCCCTCTCGAGACTGCTGCAGCCTCAGTCGTGGCTCCTGGGGACTGTCCTTTTTCCTTAAATGTTTATTTATTTATGGCTCTGTTGGGTCTTCATTGCTGCTTAGGGTTTTCTCTAGTTGTGGAGAGCAGGGGCTACTCTCTCGTTGTGGTGCACGGGCTTCTCATTGCAGTGACTTCTGTTGTTTTGGAGCGTGGGTCTAGGGCACTCCGTCTTCGGTAGTTGTGGTTTCCGGGCTCTAGAGCACAGACTCAGTAGTTGGGACACATGGGCTTCATTGCTCCCTGGCACGTGGGATCTTCCTGGATCAGGGATCGAACCCATATCTCCTGCATTGGCAGGTGGATTCTTTACCACCGAGCCACTCGGGAAGCCCTATAGCAGTCCTTTGACAAATGCATCCTGGGTGGTCATTGTGGGCAGGATCTGTGTCCAGGTTTTAAAGTCACCTCTCACTCTCCACTGCCTTTGTCTCTCAGGAGAGTGGCACAAAGACCCCTGTGCTCCTTTTCCAGGCACTTCCGGAGGCAGGGCCATGCTCACATTCATGGCCTCTGACAGCGAGGAAGAAGTGTGTGATGAGCGGACGTCCCTGATGTCGGCCGAGAGCCCCACGCCACGCTCCTGCCAGGACAGCCGGCAGGGCCTGGAGGATGGAGAGAGTGCCGCCCAGTGGGTAGGTTCCTGCCAGCAGTCCGTGGTCTCCAGACGGGCTGCTGGCGTCCCATATCTCATGGATGGAAACCAGGCCTTCCCTGATGTGGGAGGGAGGGGAAGTGAAGGTGAGAACTGGTCAAAGGGGCGGGTGGCCCACCATGGTGGATCCTAGGTCTGCGAGGGCTTGATCATAGATTCTGCACACGCACAGCCTGTCACAGACCGACTCTGTAGTAGACGGCGTGATCCACCCTGGCCCTGCCCCTTCGGTTCACCTTCCTATGCAGGTTACTGTTCCCACAGGAACCTGAGAGTGAGTGGATGCTGGGGCAGGCAGCACAGAGGCTGGAGGGAACCTTTTTTGGTAGATGGCTGGAGATGGGAACCGAGAGATTAGCTGATTCGTGTTTGACTTTTGAGCTGGGGATGTGTTTTAGTTCGTTCAGGCTGCCATAACAAAAATACCATAAACTGGGTGGCTTATAAACAGCAGAAGTGTATTTTTCTTTGCTCTGGAGGTTGGGAGGTCAAGGTGAAGGCGCTGGCAGGTCTGATGTCTGATGAGGGCCCACTTCCTGGTTCATAGGCAGCTGTGTTCCCTCTGTGTCTTCACAAGGCAGAAGGGTTAGGGAGCTTTCCTGGACACCCTTTATAAGGGTGCGAATGCCATTCTTGAGGGCTCCACTCTCATGACCTAATCACCTGCCAAAGCCTGTATCTCCAACACCATCATGTTGGGCATTAGGTTTCAACATGTGAATTTGGGGGTCACAAACATGCAGCCCATAGCAGGAAGGGTGTGCTGCACTGTGTGATCTTGCCTCTGCAGCCCAAAAGGCAGGAGATTATAACAGTATGAAGTGGAGCGTGTACTTGGGAGAGTCACTTAGTCAAGCTACCTCCCTCCTCATCAGGGTAAAACAGTATCTGAATTTGCCTAAATCCCATTATCTGTTTTGCCCATTCTAGTATTTTTCTTTCTTCCAGCCAGCCTCATTCCCCTTTGCTGTAGTTTGAACTCACTTCTTCTCCTGTCTTCCCCCTGGGCTCCGAGAGAGATCTCAGCAGCTCAAGGCCATGGCCCCACTACTCCTTAGCCAATTCTTGCTCGGTGTTTTGTCTTTAATCTCCTGGACTTTTTGTGCATTTCAGTTGTTTCAGTTCCTGTTCATTAACAGTTTTCCTTTCCTTCTCAGTTGAATATCTAGATGGAATTCTCTCTGCAAAAAACATACCAAAGAGCAGTCACTTTTGATTTCTGTTTCACTTGGCTTTGTCTTGGCTGTTACTGTAATTAACAAGGCAGCCAGTGATCCTGAACTGCCACAATTCTGAAACACATTCTTGAAGATCAGTGTATGTCAGTGTCTGGCAGGCATCCTATCCTCCTTTGCTGCCTCCTCGTTTATATTCTCCCACTTTCCCTAACCTGGATCCTCCCAGATGCTCAATGCCTAGTTAGCCTCCGGTTCAAAGCTGCAAAGTTTGCATGCTTGGTTTTGGCGGGGGCAAAAATTTCAAAGTAATTTATTTCCCTGCAAATTCCCAGTGCCTTATTTGTTAATACAATCAAAGAGAGTCCCCATGTGTGCTGACCATCCTGGTTTGTGATTTTTCAACCAAAAATGTTTAGTCTCTGCCTTCCTCCCATCACCTGGCCTAGCTCCTCCCAAACTAGTATGGCCGTGTGACCAGAACTGAGTCCCTTCACTGAGGGAGGGAACAGATCTGCAGACCTGCTGCAGACCCATTCTGCAGACTGTCCTCGTCCGTGGCTACCATGGCCTCCCTTCCTGCATCTGTGGTGGCTAGTGCCAACTCTTAGTCTCTAGTTGTCCTCATAAACTTCTCCATGTCCTGGAAAGCCACCACTCCCACATCTAAGCTGTAGCCCATAGACTGGTTCTTACATCTGAAAAGTGACATTCAAACTTCTCGTTTCCAGTTCACACACCCATGCTCTGTGTCAGTAGGGCTCCACTGGGGGGCATCCCATGGTCCTCACAGCATGGTTTCCCACAGAGAAGCCAGGAGAGTGAGGAGGACCACGAGGAGGAGGACCCTGACCCATACGTCTGCAGTGGGGTTCCCGGGCGGCCACCAGGCCTGGAGGAGGAGCTGACCCTCAAATACGGGGCAAAGCATGTGATCATGTTATTTGTGCCTGTCACGCTGTGCATGATCGTGGTGGTGGCCACCATCAAGTCCGTGCGCTTCTACACAGAGAAGAATGGACAGCTGTGAGTTGGGGGCCAGGGGTGGGTGGGGGTGCAGGATTGGGGGAGGAGGGTGTAGCCTGTGTTGGCCACTGTACCTGTGGCCCCGTGGCAGCCGCAGCAAAGAGCAGGGGTGGGGAGCTGCCTGAGTCCACACCCTGGTTCGTCCACAGCCTCCTGGCTGTGTGACCTGCCCAGGCACTTTCCTAACCGCTCTCGGCCTCAGTCTCCTCATCTGTATGATGGGTTTGATAGCAAGGTTACCAGGAGAACTGAGAGAGTTAATCCATGTGCAGCCCCTGCAGCCTGCTCTCACTGCAGGAGGTAGGTTCTCTGCTCCATCGCAGGTGTGGCGGTGCCACCTGTCATTGCATGACCACAGACAAGTCTTTTTCTCTCTGGGCCTCTCATTCACACTCCTGTGAATGTAAACTAAAGAGGACCACGCGATTTCTTAGCTCACTCCCAGACTCAGGAGGGAGATTTTATTTATTTTAATAAAGAGAATCCAGGAAGAAGCAGCAGCCTGGGTAAATGGGAAGCTTCCCTCTGCTCCCTCCCCCAGCCTCCCATGGTATCACTACTGAGTACCTTCTTGAAACTTTTTTAAGGGAGTTTTTTTTTTACATTTTGTTTATGATTTTGATAATGAAAGGAGTAGAGAAAGAAGCCCTCGCCCTCAGGAAGCGTATAGTCTGTTGGGGACTCAGAGCAGCTCAGGTGAAAAGCGTTGAGACCTTGAGAACTTGGCAAACAGTTTGCTTCCCTAAGAGTGTGGGATCAATGAATTGCCTCCTGAGTTTATAGCTGCCTGTGCAGCTACTGGGCTACATTGGGTGTGGGTAGGGGTAGGAGTGGGGGTGGAGGCGTCCTAGGCTTGATGGGGAAGTGGGTACAGAACTGGGGAGTGGGGTCAGCTGGGATAAGCACTTTTGGGAGAGGTTTTAGTTGGTGTGGGGGCCTGGGAGGCTGTGGTAAAGACCAGTCAGGCCCTCCCGTGTGGCTGCGTCAGCTCAGTTAGAAGCTGGAGTTAGGTGCCAGGGAGGCAGGACAGCTCGTGAGGATGGTGGGCAGCACTCACTGGGACAGCCAGAGTGCTGTGCTGAGGGCTGGGGGTGCCCAGGGTGCCTGCATCTCCCTGGGCTGGGGGCCACAAGCAGGCCGGGTGCAGAGCTCTAGCCCTTGTCTCCTTCCTCAGCATCTATACCCCGTTCTCCGAGGACACGCCCTCAGTGGGCCAGCGGCTCCTCAACTCCGTGCTCAACACCCTCATCATGATCAGCGTCATTGTCACCATGACGATCTTCCTGGTCGTGCTCTACAAGTACCGCTGCTACAAGGTGAGCGGTGAGCCGGTCTGCCTCCTGCCTGCCTGCCAGGCCTCAGGGCCTCTCATGCTGCAGCCCTGGCTTTCATGCTTCAGGGCCTCTCATGCAGCAGCCCTGGATTTCATGCTTCAGGGCTTCTTACAAAGCAACCCTGGCTTTCATGCCTCAGGGCCTCTTATGCAGCAGCCCTGGATTTTTTTTTTTTTAAACAGAGTTCCTTTTTTCCTGTAAAATAGACCTCGAGTTTTAGAGCAATACCTCATTTTATTGGGTTTCACAGATACTGTGTTTTGTTTTGTTTTTTTTTTTTTACAAATTGAAGGTTTGTGGCAAATCTACATTGATCAAGTCTGTTGGTGCCATTTTTGCAACAGCATTATCTTCTAATTAATGCTGTTTTAACATTTTTTTAGATATAATGCCATTGCACACTTAATTGACCTCAGTTCAAGCATTAACTTTTGCATGAGGTGGGAGACCAAAAAATTTGTGACTCTTTTTCATGTGATACTCACTTTATTGTGATCTGAAACCAAACCCGAATATCCCTGAGGTTTGCCTGTACTTTCTCCCACCCCACTCCTGCCCCACCACGGGTTACCCGATACTCCTGTGCTTTCCACTTACACTTAATCCCACTTCACTGAGTTCCTCCTTGCTGCGTTCATAGGATCACTTCTCATATTCAGAAGTTAATTTTATTTTGCCTCTCCTTCTGAAGAAGTCAGATTTTCTATTTTAGGCTCCTTTCAACATATACTTCCCCTCCAAGCTTATTTTTATTTTCCCATTTGCCTTTCAGCTGGGGGTGTACAACTGCTATACCGAGGTCTTCCAGCTCCCAGAGACCTTTGGGTGGGCCCTGCTCTGCAGAGCAGCTCTGGGGAGGAACAGGGGAGTTGAGTCCCACCTAGCCCAAATCGTTCACAGAGATCCATAAGCTTTTAGGCACGAGTTTCAGGCTTTTCTCCCGAGGAAGGCTTTGAAGCCGTGAGGACTGAAAGGAAGTTGAACGAGACATTACTGATTTTTAAACTGTTCACACACAGGCGTGTGCAGCACTGAATATTCAGGCTGCTGGCATCTGTGGAGCAGGTAGAGAGAGATGGAGAGCCTCAAATAGAGAGGGACTGGCTGGGGGTGAGCGTGGGGGTGAGCAGTGGGAGGGGCGTGTCCAGGAGCTGGAGCTTCTTAGTAAATAGCTGCCTGTATAACCGAGGCAGAGTTTGTGATTGGGGCAGAGATGGCCGTGGATGGTGGGAAGTAGGGAGGAGGGCTTTTGTTTGGAGCCGAGACATGTATGAGGACAAGCTGGGAGCAGGGCCAGGGCCAGCAGCACCGTGGTGAGCGGGTGTCACATGACCACGCTAGGAACTGCTGGGAGGCTGCTGAGCCTCCATTCAGTCAGATTTACTCCACGACACGGACAAGCGGTGACGGTGGTCTGGGCAGGCTCAGGTGGGATGAGGAGGATCAGCACATACCAGCGTTGCCCCTTCCACTTTGAGCAGACAACCAGGTGGCCACTGCGGTCCCCAGTGGCCCGAGCTGGTGACTGATGGGTCTGTCCTCTGAGTAGGCGGGTTGCAGTGACCCCCCCCATCACCTTTGACCCTCCTTTATTTGGGCCAGGAGAGGAGGAGCCTGCCCTGACCACTCTGTCTAAAATAGAAGCAGTGGGTCTCTTGTCACTTTGCCCAGCCAGTTTTTTTTTCACAGCCCTTATCTCTTCCTGCTAGTGTGTGTCTCTGTGTCTGTTGTCTCACTGCCCACACTTGGGGACATAGCACGTGGGAGCAGAGACCCCGCCAGCTTTCTCTCTAGAGCCTGGAATGTGCCAAGCGTGTCCTTTCCAGGTGACCAAGTAGAGAGCTAGGTGTTTAGGCATGAAGGATTTCCAGCTCCTTTGTATGCTTGCTGGGTTACCTGGAGAGAACACCTTGAATGTCTGTGCCCTCCTTACCTGTAAAACAGCCACCTTCCAGCATAGGCAGGAGGAGTCTAAGGAGGAAGGGTTTCTAGGCTTGGGAGTCAGTCCTGAGGACCAGGGGCCTGGGGGCCTGCAGTCACGATGCCTGTTTCCACCCAGTTCATCCACGGTTGGCTGATCATGTCTTCTCTGATGTTGCTCTTCCTCTTCACCTACATCTACCTCGGGTGAGTGGCCACTGGGGGGCAGCAGGACCCTGGGTGAGTGGCTGCCAGGGGCAGCAGGTCCCCTGAGACCCCTTCCCTGTGGCCTGGGTGGGTCTGAAGGACCCGGGAGGGAAGGGCGCCCCTCGGGCTCCATGCTTGCCCCTTGTTGCTGCTCCAGGAGCCTGGCCTCCTTGACACTGGAGTGGAGCCCTTCATTGGGCCACATGTCTCCTTCTGGTTCCTGATTTAAAGACTCAGAGTCATCACAGAGAAGGCTGTGAACCCCAGCAGAGGCAGGGATCAGAAAGGCCTCAAAATTTACATTCCAATCTTTGGGCTGGGACTGGGTCCCTCCTAGTTTTGGGGGAAGGTGGTCTCTCTTGCCCTGGATTTAGGACATCAGCCTAACCCAGGGGCCCAAAAACACTGGAGGCACAGGAGAAAACACTTTTCCAAAGATCTTTTCCTCGGGCAGAGGGTCGTCCAGCCCAAGGACAAGATGTTGGTGTACTCCCCACCTTGTTTCAGAAAGTATTTCAAGGGGTTACCTGTAGGGCTCATGGAAATGGGGAAGGCGGTTAATAAATGAGCCAGAGATTGGGAAAACCCAGGCTGGGACTTGGTGATTGAGGGTATTGGACTGCCTGCCTCAGGGTCTGACATCTCCAGTGAGTGTCCCAGCCCCCGGACTCCACTCTGGTCCCACAGGGAAGTGCTCAAGACCTACAATGTGGCCATGGACTACCCCACCCTGTTCCTGACTGTCTGGAACTTCGGGGCGGTGGGCATGGTGTGCATCCACTGGAAGGGCCCCCTGGTGCTGCAACAGGCCTACCTCATCATGATCAGCGCGCTCATGGCCTTGGTGTTCATCAAGTACCTCCCGGAGTGGTCCGCCTGGGTCATTCTGGGCGCCATCTCCGTGTATGGTAGGTGGGCCGCCAGCCTGGTGGGAGGCCGTGGAGTGACATCCAGGGCTGAGTCCTGACTGCTGGACAGGCTTGGTGGGTGCTGAGACGTGCTCCCCACTTCCCTTCAACCCCCCAGGGAGGCCTGGATGGTCTGCCTTCTGAGAAGTTCACCTTCATAAAAAACAAACTGGGTCCTATGGAATCATGACTGTTGACATGATTACTAATAACAGCAAATGTTTACTGAGCACTCGCACCCTTAAGCACTTTCTACGTCAGAAGTCATTTACTCCTCAGAACAACCCTGAGATTGGGCACAGTACCAGTAAATAGTGAGTACCCCAGATGCAAGCTGCTCTTTAATTAGTATAATGTTGCCTTGGTATCCTTGCGGGACTGGTTCCAGTATCCCCTGAGGTACCAAAGTCCAAGGATGCTCAAATCTCTGACATAAAATGACATAGGATTTGCATATAACTTATGTACATCCTCCCAAATACTGTATGTTTTTTTAAGACTTTTTTTTTTTGATGTGGACCATTTTTAGTCTTTATTGAATTTGTTACAATGTTGTTTCTGTTTTATATTTTGACCTTTTTTGGCTGTGAGGCATGTGGGATCTTAGCTACCCTACCAGGGATCAAACCTACACCCCCTGCATTGGAAGGCGAAGTCTTTACCACTGGGCCAGGGAAGTCCCCTCCCAAATATTTTAAATTATCTCTAGATTACTTATATAGTACAACATAAGCGATGTATAAATAGCTGTTAATAAAATGTAAATGACATTTACAATTGCCAGTGTGCAGCAAATACTGGTTTTGGGAACTTGCTGGAATTACTTTCTGAAATTTTTGATCCACGGCTGGTTGAATCTATGGATACAGAACCCAGAGATCTGGAAAGCTGACTGTATTAGTGAGATTACCATCACCAGTACTGCTTCTTACATTCTTAGGATAAGGAATTTGGGGCTCAGAGAAATGGGACTTCAAGCCCATCCTCTGGGTCTCTGAGCCACACAACAGCAGTCCCTGTTTGCAGTTAGCCCGCTCAGACCCCACCATGGGCTCCAGCCCGTGCAGGCTCTAGGGATTGAGGCTGAAACCCAAGGGTGGGGTTGCTGAAACAACAGGGGGCCATGGTTGGAGAGCCTTGCCCTGAGGATCCAGGATACACTCTCCCGGGCCTGGTGTTAGAGAGCTGGCTGGGAATAAACGTCTTTCTTAATGTGCCAGGGATGACTTTGCTTTCCCAGATCTTGTGGCTGTGCTGTGCCCCAAAGGGCCACTGAGGATGCTCGTGGAAACCGCTCAGGAGAGAAACGAGCCCATATTCCCTGCCCTCATATACTCATGTGAGTGACCCCCGTGCTTCCTTCAGACGTGGGAACCAGGGTTTGCATTGGCTTTGGCTTTCAGAGTTGATGGGGAGACAGTTAACCTTTTTCCTGACCAAAGGAAGGGAGGCAGCCTTGGTGATCCCAGAAGGAGTCTACCTTCCTGAGATGAAGGTGGGCTGTGTCCTGCTGTGGCTCAGGAAGAAGCTTGGACATTTAGAGCAGGAAGAGGGCTTCCAGGAGTGTGGCCCACCCGCAGTTTCATCTCAGCCAGACTCCTGCAGTGGGCCTGGGCCGCGTTCCCATGAGCCTGAGGCCACCCACTCAGCTCTCCAGGCCCCTGGAAAGGGACTTTGGGGAGGGACTGTTCAGGGCAGGGGTCTGGGGAGGCGGGTGGCAGGATGCCTGCCTTTCCCTGGGCTTTCTCAACAACTGAAGCTCAGTCTCTAAAGAAGCACTCTCGGAGTTGCTGCTCTCCTCAGGGCCAGTCTGCAGGGATCTCTATTTATAAAAGCATCAGCAAGCATGCACTGATGGTGGGCACTTTGTGGTGGGCACTGTGCTGGGTGTTGGATGTGCAGCAGAGTCTGAACCCCCAGAGGCTCCCTAACAGAGGCCATAAGCAAATACCCACAGGGACTGAGGGTCCTGTGCTGGCTTTCTGGGGACACAGACGGTCCCACTTGCCTCCCTCGCCCCGGGGGCAGCCATAGTTAGTAATGTCTGAGGCTGGACCCTTTTCTCCTTCCCCAGCCGCCATGGTATGGACCGTGGGCATGGCCAAGCTGGACCCTTCCTCTCAGGGAGCCCTTCAGCTCCCCTACGACCCGGAGATGGGTGAGTATCAGGGGACTGACAGCCTGTCATCATGGGGGGAGCTTTTCACTGCACCCCGCTCAGCCTGCCTGGCCTCTCTGGGAGGCACAAGGACAGGAAGGGCAGGGAAGACGCCTCCGGGCATGCACACGCTGGGGATCGGGTGCAAGTGGACCTTCGCTCCTCTGCCTCAGCCCTGCTTCTCTCCCTTCCCATCCCTTGCTGTGTGGTCTGGAGAATCCTCTGTGTCGGGCTGGGCATGGTGTGGGGTGGGGCAGGGAAGCCCTGGGCTCAGAGAACCCTCTGACCCCCTCTTGTCTCTCTCCCTCCTCACATGACAACGGACACCCAGAAGAAGACTCCTATGACAGTTATGGGGAGCCCTCGTACCCTGACGTCTTTGAGCCCCCGCTGCCTGGCTACCCGGGGGAGGAGCTGGAGGAAGAGGAGGAAAGTAAGGTGTCCAGATGGATGGTCTGCGTGGGCCCGGGGTGGGGCTCCCTGAGGTCAGGGAGGAGCCCGTTTGACATCAGAGCTGCTTCACAAAGCCAGAGAGAAGCCTGCCAAGGCTCAGTCCTATGGGCAGGCCATGGGGACTTAAAGCCCAGGCTACCTCGTGTGTGACAGATGTTGGCCGTATGCCCACTCTGCACTGGGGGGTGATCATACGGGTGCTGCTCTGGGGGTGCTGCTATGTGGGCATGGGCACTAACCACTCTCTCGGGAGCTGGGAGGACCGCGCAGAAGAACATAGGGTGGTAGGGGCACTGACAAGGCTGTTGACCTGCTTGAAGGGGTCAGAGGAAGTCTCTTGAGGAAGTAACTTCTAAGCTGAGCTCCAGAGGCTGAGGACACAGAGGGGAACACACAGTGCAAAGGGGTTCGGTTTCCAGCCGAGGACACCTTGGGAGCAGTGACCCTGGGGCTGACTTAGAGGAAGTGGAAGCAGGATGCTGAGACCCAAGTGCAGAGATGGGGCCGGGAGACAGACAGGGGCTCCAGGGGCCTTCTGGATCAAGATGGGGGTTCTCGTCTGTGTCCTGTGAGCAGTGGGAGCCGTGGGATGGGGAGGGGTTTGAGCTGTGCGGGAGGAGGGAGACGACGGGGAGGGGCAGGGCTGAGGCTGGGACAGTGTGTGCTCGAGTAGCCGGAGGCCGTCCCAGTGCAGCCGTGGAGTCGCAGGCGTGGGCCCTGTGTTCTGGGAGTGAGCTGGGCTGCGCAGGCCGGCGCTACCAGCACTGCCCCACACTGGGGCTGCGGAGCATAAGACGGGCAGAGTTGGGGTGCAGGCTTCCCCCAGGCAGAGCCCCGAGTGGCTGGGAGCAGAAGTAGCAGGTGTGGAGGACAATCTTGAAGACACGCCCAAAGACCTTCTGATACATGGTTATGTTTCCAAGCGGATTAAAATAACCGACCAGCACACATATATGGACCACTAGTGTGGGCTGGGAGGCATGTGGGAGCCAGGGAGATGCTGCTGGATTAACACAGCTGCTGCCCTTGAGAAGCTCCCCACGGAGCAGCGCAAGTCAGGGGAGGTTAGGTAAAAAGTACTCAGGACGGACGTGGGGAAGACAATTGGCTGGAGGCTGGCCTGGAAGGACAAGTCGGCAGTCACCCAGCACACAGGCAGCTGGGCCGGAGACAGGCCTGGCGCTGAGCCCCCGCCCGAATCAGCACGGATCCCGCGTGGGCACCATCCCCACATGACCACCCACCTTTCACATGCCAGCCACAAGCTCTGGGGGTCTCCAGGCCACCCACGCTTCTGACTGACTGGCTACAAATCTGGGGATTCTCACAACTCCATCAGGTTGGAAAATGTACTAGAATGACTCTCGGAACTCAGCAAAGTGCTATACATACCATTACAGCTTTATTGATATTATAAAGGATATAAATGAGGACCAGCCGGCCAAATGAAAAGCCACATAGGGTGAGGTCTGGGAAGGTGCTCTCTGCCCCTGGAACCCGGGAATCACCCCCACCCCTGCACATGGATGTGTGTACCGAGTTCCAACGTCCAGAGTTTTTACTGGGGTCTCATTACATAGGCATAATGGATTGAGTCCTTGCTCGTGACACTGGACTTCATCTCCAGGCTGCCTCTCTCCCCTGACTCAGCCGAGCCTGGAGTCCCAACCTCCTTATCACATGGTTGGTCTTTCTGGTGGGCTCCCGTCTATGGGGTCGCACAGAGTTGGACGCAACTGAAGCGACTTAGCAGCAGCAGCAGCAGTGCCATCCTCTCACTTGCATAAATGATCCAGGGGGCTGCTGAACAACAAAGATACTCCCGTCCCTGGGGAAATTCCAAGGATTTGGTCTCCCTCCCAGAATGAAGGACAAAGGCTGGTTAGATTCTGTTCCACAACAGCATTGGCAAAGGCTCAGATGAGAGGGGAGGAAGCCATCTGGGAGCTCTGGGATGTTTAGTGGCCAGAGAAGCTGGGGGCCAGACCTTCAAGGGTGAGCGGTACTCATGGGAGTTCAGACTTCATCCTGGAGGCTACGGGGGACCATTAGGGGTTTGTTGCAGGGAATTAAAGTGAGCAGAGCTGCATCCCAGACAGATCCCAGGTGGCCGCAGGAGCACAGACTGTTGGAGGGTTGGGTGAGGGAAGAGCCAGAAGGGCCCAGCTTGGGCACCACCACCTGCATGGGAGGCACCAGGAGGACCCAGCTGGACAAGGGATGGGCAGGGAGGTGGGGAGAGGGGTGAAAGGGGGGGCCGGCAGTTGGGAGGCTCTGGAGGACGTCAGGTGGAGAAGCCAGAGACACACGAGAGGGAGTAGTGCTCAGAAAGGTCAGGGTTCCAGGCCCGAAGAGGAGTCACCAGGATATACTTGTCAAATACGTGGGTCCCCACAAGGTACCCAGGAAGGGTGCAGGGTCAGAGTGGAGACCAGAGGGCCCGCGTGGGCGATGTTAAGGGGATGAAGGGAAGGTCGCTTGTGGAGGATCCTGGGGAGTAGACAGGGCAGGGTGCTGAGATAGACAGCATGGTGGGGGCGGTGGTCCACAGAGGCATGATGGTGGCCTTGCCTGAGCACATTGATTGGGGGATGTGGGACTTGCTGCCTCAGGTCTCTGAAGTGCCTGCTAGGTGAGCACAGTTCCTTTGAGAAAGAACTGATTGAAAACGGAGAGAGAAGGGAGGGGAGAGCAGGCAGAACAGGGAGGCAGGAGTGGGGGTGGTAGCAAAAGACCCGCAAGGGTAGTGGTCTCTGTAAGAGGGCAGGGCTTACATGTTTGCCAAAGTGAGGAAGTTGGGAGTGGTGGGGGGTGACGGAAGGGACAGACTAAGGAAGGAAGGGTGAGGTGCTTCTTGCTTGGAGCCCAAAGAGGAGAGGGGAGTGGGATCAGACGGGGCAGAGCATGTTTCCTTGATGCAGACCCACTCAATTCCAGTCTGTTTCATAAGCATTTTTGTTGTCCATGAGGAATGAAATTATCCTATAAGAAGGTGTACAGGGCAATTGTACTAAAGGAAACAAAACATTCTAGAAGCTCATTTCCTTTTCAGTAATAGATACACTAGTTACAAGTTACGTTTATCTTCCCTGGTGGTTTAGTGGTAAAGAATCTGCCTACAATGTGGGAGAGTGGGATTGATCCCTGGGTCAGGAAGATCCCCTGGAGAAGGAAATAGCAACCCACTCCAGTACTCTTGCCTGGGAAATTTCCATGGACAGAGAAGCCTGGTAGGCTACAGTCCATGGGGCTGAAAGAGTCGGACACGACTTAGCGGCTACACAATAACAGAGTTGGTTTACAATATACATTTATCTCTTATACATTTACCTCTTATATATTAGTCTCCAGAGGACCTCGGTTATCATATATGTTTTTAAAAGCAATGAAATTAAATTTCCTAAAAAGCATTTATAATTCATACTCAGCGCTCAGTTGGGTAACTTCCCACCAGCCCTGGACAATGGATTTTATTCACTCTTGTCTTTACTCAAACCAAGTACCAAGCACCAGTTTTGTGTGAATTATCAGAAATGCTGGCTTTGCATAGCCCAGAATGCAAGTCAGCCAGACCACAGGTTTCCCCCTTTTCCCCACTGTCTGCTGTTTTTCTGAGACAGCTAATCCTTGTTCCAGAGTCCAGGTGAGGTGGGCTAGGCAGTGACACCACCCATCAGCCCTCTGAGGTCCCCAGGCCTCTGGGCCCTGGGTCCCCTGGGCTGGGCCGAGTGCCTGGGCTGTTCGGCTGGGGTCAGCCTTCTCTGCTGCTTCCTCCGGGGGCTTCTGAGACCTACGGGATCCTTCTCTCTCCACCACACAGGGGGCGTGAAGCTCGGCCTCGGAGACTTCATCTTCTACAGTGTGCTGGTGGGCAAGGCGGCCGCCACGGGCAGCGGGGACTGGAACACCACACTGGCCTGCTTTGTGGCCATCCTCATTGTGAGTGGGCCCAGGGTGCTCCCCACCCGCCCCTGGGCAGTGGGGGTCTTCATGGGGGGCCCAGGAACCCCAGGGAGTTTTCAGATGCTGCTATCCCTCGGAAGGGCTGGGCAGAGTTGCCAGAAAGATCCTCAGGATGAGACCAAGGTTCACAGGAGGATCTGGTCGTAAGTAGGTGCAGGCACGATGCAGGGAGGGTGACCAGGAGCTCTGGCGTTACTGAGTGTGCGTGCTGGGTGCCAAGGTCTTGGCTAACTCTGTACATTTGTCTCACCGCACCTTGAGGTAGGGATGATGACCTGAGATGTTTGGAAGATGGACCAGGGTGAGGGCTTGGGCATGGGCACAAAGCTGCAAGGCATAAAGCTGCGAGGCCCGAGATGTGATTTGAATTCAGGTCTCTGACTCCGGGGCTGTGTGTTTTCCCTCCACAGCACCCAGACATCATGCAGTTCTGAGTCCCCATGGGATCTCCTGGGGCTTGAGAGGGGGGCCCCTCACTTTGAACCCCAGCGGTGAAATTTGAAGACCCCTATCATCACTTAGGGGCTTCCCAGATGGCGCTAGTGATAAAAGAACCCACCTACCAATGTAGGAGACACAAGAGACGCAGGTTCAATCCCTGGGTCAGGAGGATCCCCTGGAGGAGGAAATGGCAACCCACTCCAGTATTCTTGTCTGGAGAATCCCATGGACAGAGGAGCTCAGCGGACTACAGTCCATAGGGTCACAAAGAGTCGGACACGACTGCAGAGACTTAGCACCCGTAGTCACTTACCATGATCAGGTGCAGGTAATGGGGACGCATCTGTGATGACGGTGGAGGTGGAGGCCCCGAACGGCCCACACTCAGTGCTCTGCCTGGTGAACCTGGGGCATCACGTGGCAGGTTAGGACCAAGGCTCCAGTTCTTTGGACATTTCTATTTGCCCACAGTGTGTGTCAAGGACCAGGTAGGGGATGCCCAGGCTCCTCCACTTCCAGACTGTCTGCCCTGAAGCCCTGCTCTCCCCGGGGAGAGGACAGGCTCTCTGGTTCCCTGTCCCCACCCTGGACCACTGACTGCATCCACTGGGGCAGGGACAGGATAGGCAACCACCGCACCTGCTTACGGCGGGGGGCAGGGGGTGGTCACTCGGCATCTTGGTTCCCTTGGTGTCCGCTGAGAACAGTGCTGCCTTTCAGTCAGACCCGTCCAGTTTTTGCATAAATTCATGTCCCCTGGGGGAAGGCTTCATGCATCAGGTCACACGGCCAGGGGAGGTGGTCCGGTAGCAGCGGCCCAGTTCACGAGGCCTGCTTGCTGGTTCATCCACTCGTGTGCAAGGCGTTAGTACTGGCTGAGAGCCTCCTCCCCCACGCACCTCACAGAGCTGCCGAGAGGACCAGGGGAGGTGCTGGGGTGTCAGGGCTTCTGAGCCCACACCCTGGGCCATCACTAAGTGCTCCCTTCCTCCCCTCCAACCGGTGGTCACCTTCTCCCGCTCCCCCCGCCTCTGTGTCTGACAGGGTTTGTGTCTGACCCTCCTGCTGCTCGCCGTGTTCAAGAAGGCACTGCCCGCCCTCCCCATCTCCATCACGTTCGGGCTCATCTTCTACTTCTCCACGGACAACCTGGTGCGGCCGTTCATGGACACCCTGGCCTCCCATCAGCTCTACATCTGAGGGGGACGTGGGCGCCGTGGGCTGGAAGCTGTAGGAAGCGGTAACCGGAGGCAGCTGTATGATTTTACACTCTAGTGCCATATATTTTTGAGACTTTTCTTTCCTTTAAAAGCAAGTGAGGATGAAACAGGCTTGTGTTAACTTGGTGAAGAGGAAGGGCCAGCTTTGTGGTGCTAGCGGCTTTGTCGCGGGGCGTGGCTCACCCCCTCGTGAGCACTCGCTTCACCGACAGGAAACCCGGGAAGTCGGGCCAGAGGAGCTGAGGACGGTTCTGAGACGTGAGGGGCGTGGGGAAGGCCCCCTGCTCTCACCCCCCAGCCTGGCGTCCTCGGAGAAGGCCCAGACAGAGGATGAGGCAAGGCTGTCTGGGACCAGGAGGCCGTGCCCGGGATGGCACGAAGCGCCTGGTCACTGACTGGAGAGGAAAAGCCAATTTTCTCTGCAAGGAATGTTCCCAGCGCTTTGTCTATGATGTCATCATTATCTGATTACCTTTAGAGTCCTTGTCACAGCAGTCGTTGCTGGGAAGTGTCTTAATATTACCATCAATAAATAGCCGAGTCCTGTCACAGAGCTGGGGTCTGGTCTGTTTGTCAGTGCGGGCCCTCTCCCTGCCTCTCCTGGGAGAACGTGTGTGCTCTGGCCATGGAAGGGAAGAGATCTGCCCATTGTGAAGGAGAGAGGCTTAAACGCCCCCCTTTCTGCATCGTTTTCTTGAACTAGGTTTCCTAAGCAGAGGCATGCTGGCTGACAGCTGGGCAGGCGCTGGGCCGGCTGTCGTCAGAAACACTGCAAGGTTGTTGCCAAAACACCGGAGGAACGCGCAGTGCTGGTTCTCAGCAGTGGCTGCAGGGGATGGGGGAGCCCAGGAACCTGTTCTCCCTTCCTTCTGTGGTCGTATCTCTGGGCACTGTGTGGAGTGAGGTGGGGGTGCAGATTGGTTTTTCCTTTTTCTTTCTTCTTTTTCCAGGATGGATCATTTTGAAAGTTCCCATGGAATTTGTTACAATGCTGCTTCTCTTTTGTGTTTTGGCCTCGAGGACTGTTAGGATCTTAGCTCCCCGACCAGGGATGGAGCCCACACCTCCTGCATTGGGAGGCAAAGTCTTAACCACTGGACCACCAGAGAGTCCCTTCTGTTTTTTTTCCTCTACATCATTCACAGGCTGCAAAGAGAATCTCACCCTCCTACCAGGACTTGGGCCCCTGGAGGCTTCACAGAGCAAGTCACTGGGAGTGGGAAGCATGGCTGTCAGACTCCTGAGAAAACAGTTTGAGACTGCTGCTCAAACTGGAAGTGCTGTCTGCTGTCCCAGAAATGCTGCGCGAGTCACAAAGCTGGCTACGTGTCATGAGGAGATGAAAGAACTGTGTATTTTGGTGTTGTGACATAGCTGCCTTTCCCGCCTGGGCTGGGAGATAGATGTGGAAGCCGAGAGGGCAGACTCGCTTGGCCCAGGGGTGGCAGTTTCACCTGGCTCGTCTCTGGCTTGGGACTCAGGTGCCATCACTGTTGTGAAAGCCAAAAGTAGGTAGAATTTTAAGATGATGAGGGCTGGTCTGTGAGAGTAAAAGCTCCCTGGAGATTAAAAGGGAAGAAAAACTGGGGAAAATCTCATTCAGTTTGGCAAGTAGGGCAATGTTTATCTTCGAAAGAGTAGTTTCAGGGTGGGGCTTCTGAAGAGGAGGTATGACAAGTGCTTTGACTTGTTAGGCTTAGAAGGCCTTTGTCAAAGCCCTGACCTGGATGTTGGGATAGAAGCTGCATTTAGAGGCTAAAGCAGAAGGTGGATACCCTTGTCTGGAAAATCCCATGGACGGAGGAGCCTGGTAGGCTGCCGTCTATGGGGTCACACAGAGTCGGACACGACTGAATTGACTTGGCAGCCGCAGCAGCAGAAGGTGGAAGTGAACAATGAGGGAAGGAGAGGTGAGCGGTGCCCTGGTTAGATGTTAAGATTAATGTGAAAAGTGAAAGTTAGTTGCACAGTCGTGTCTGACTCTGCAGTCCCATGGACTGTAGCCTGCCTAGCTCCTCTGTCCATGGAATTCTCCAGGCAAGAATACTGGAGTGAGTTGGCATTTCCTTCGGGGATCTTCCTGACCCTGGGATCGAACCCGGGTCTCCTGCATTGCAGACAGATTCTTTACCAACTGAGTCCATAGGGAAGCCTAGTGAAGACTGGGAAGAAGCAAATGTGAGAAGGCAAAAGGGCGAGAGCCCTTGGATAGAAAACAGAGATGCTTGAGGAGACTCTGTGTGTGGAAGCTTGGTCCCTGAGTAGCTGGGAGATTGGGGAACCCAGCACCTAAGTGGAGGAGATGAAAAAAGATAATCCAGACATGCTGAGAAGAACAGAGAAGTGGTATGCAAACACCTCTGTCCCCCACCTTATCGAACCGACCAATCACGGTTCAACCCAAGTGCCAGCTTTCCCTCGCTCCTGTCCCGCAGCACCATGGAAATGAGGCTGCCACGTGTGCGGTGAAGCTTGTCTGCTCTCTCTGTGCTGTATGCGCCTCTTGCTTTTTCTTCTTTCTCCATCACATGCTCACTTGGCTTCTTGTTGCCCTCCCCCAACCGAGAGCTCATTACTACAGTCCCTTGTGCTGTGTCTCCTCTGTAAGGCCTCGAGATAGGGTAAAGCCCACTTTCCTGAGTTTCCGTATGGGCTCTGGAATAAAATGATCAGCATTCAAATTTTGGCTCTGCCAGTTACTTACTGTGTGACATGAGGGGCATCTTTGAAACCTCCTGAGAATAGGATCAGGATAAACTGTATATAACAAAAATAGCAGCGATTTAAACAAGATGGCTATTGTTCTCTCACAAACAAGCAGCTCATGGAGGTCATGATAGCTTGACCTATACCATGATAGGTATCAGGGGTCAGGCTTCTATCTTCTTGTTTGATGTCCTCAGTAGGTAGCTTTCACCTAATGGTCCAAATTGGCTGCCAGGCTCTAGTTGTCAAGTCAACACTCCATCTGGCATAAAAGGAGGATGAGAAATGGATGCACTTTCTCCTCTTGAACTTGCCCACAGCACTTCTGCTTATATTCTGTGGCCATGATCGCACCTTGCTACAAGGGAGACTGGGAAATATCTTTATTTCAAATTACTATATATCCATCTAAAGAGGATAAGGAAGTATGTGGCTATGGTGTATCTTCTGGTTCGCCAACATAGATCTTGAAGTTAGCAATATAGTATGAGAGAACAAGGTCATGAGGGAGTGTGGACCACAGGGTGATGTCTTCAAAGAAGGTGGAAATGGGAGATGGCAGATGACAGCCAGGGATTAAGGTAGATGGTCTCTTAGGATTTTTACAGTTTTTTTAGCTTTGCTTTTTTGAGACTTCTGTTAGATCTCTCATATTGTTATTTTTTCTAAACTATTTTCTTGTGCCTTCTCTTTGTCTCTCCACCCATCCATATTCTAATTTATCTCTCAGCCTTCCAACACTTTATTTTTTGGCAATCACATTTTAAAAAATTTAGATCTAATTGACATATATTAGTTTCAGATGTACAACATAATGAATGATTTGATATTTGTATTTTTTTTAATTTTTTATCTTTTTTTAAATTTTTTTAAATTTTATTTTATTTTTAAACTTTACAAAATTGTATTAGTTTTGCCAAATATCAAAATGAATCTGCCATGGGTATACATTTTATCTTTTTTAAAATTTATTTTTTAATTGAAGGTTAATTGCTTTACAGAATTTTGTTGTTTTCTGTCAAACATCAACATGAATCAGCCATAGGTATACATATGTCCCCTCCCCCTTGAACCTCCTTCCCATCTCGCTCCCCATCCCAGCCCTCTAGGTTGTTACAGAGCCCCTGTTTGAGTTCCCTGAGTCATACAGCAAACTCCCATTGGCTATCTGTTTTGCATATAGTAATGTAAGTTTCCACGTGACTCTCTCCATAGGTCCCACACTCTCCTTCTCCGCAACCCCCCACCCCATCCCGCCGTGTCTGTTCTCTTGTTCTCTACTTGTATTCAAACAAATTCAGCTAAAGTAAATGTAAAGATCTAATTGGCTTTATTCAGTGATTGATGAATCAGGCAGCATCCTATCTTGCAGATAGAAAGGAGCTTCCATGTACAAAATGGAAGAACGAGGCAGGACAAGGAAGTTAAACGAGCAGCTTGTTTCAGCGAAAATCACCTGCCTTTGGGGGATGGCAGAGGTCTAGCTGGCAGATGATCTCACTAGTGCTGACCAGGAAATTCCAGACCAACAGGTTAAGATTACAATTCTGGACACACTGTAATTAGGTATTAAGTCTCGGTTTGGGAATGTGGACTTAACACAAGTGACTCTATCTGGGGCCTGTTGTCTCTTTGTTAAGAGTATATGTTATGAAATGATCACCACAGTGAGCCTAGTTAACATCCGTCACCACACACAGTTAACAGAAGTGTGTGTGTGTGTGTGTGTGTGTGTGTGTGTGTGTGTGAGATGAATGGCATATTTTAAAAAATTTCCCCAAAGTGTTCACCTCTATCTGTTCCTTTCTCACAGCTGATCTACTAATGTTTTGATAAAGATAATATCATCTCAGATCTCTCTGGAAAAACTAATTGTTTTAAAAAGTGTTCTACTCTCTGAATCCTCTCAAGTTTTCTCTGCTGCTGCTGCTAAGTCACTTCGGTCGTGTCCGACTCTGTGTGACCCCATAGACAGCAGCCCACCAGGCTCCCCAGTCCCTGGTCATCTTTTTCTCCATCTGCCCATCCTTTTCTTTTTTATACCTGTTCTGAAGTGGCGGATGATTCTTGCTTGACGGTTCACATTTAGCAATGAAGAACTAGAATAGGATCTGGGAGTGTGAGTTTGGGGTGGGCTGGGGAGTGGTTCGGTCGACACTCCTTGCCTCCCGTACGGGCCTCCATGTGAGAGGCCCGATGATGCACCTCAACCTGCTGCCTCCTTTGCCCCTGCCCTCAACCACATCTTCCCCACATCCCCACCCTCCCTAGTGGAATCCCCTCCACGGTGCACAGGAGCCGCCTGCTCTCAATCCTTGGCTCATGTCAGCTGCTAGGGGAGCCAAACTGCGACAAGACCTGCCTGAGTATAACCAGTGTCTCCCTCTACCTTCTCATTACACTAAAAAAAATTGTATCTTCCTAAAGGAAATATTGGAGAAGGCAGTGGCACCCCACTCCAGTACTGTTGCCTGGAAAATCCCATGGATGGAGGAGCCTGGTAGGCTGCAGTCCATGGGGTTGCTAAGAGTCGGACACGACTGAGCGACTTCACTTTCACTTTCCACTTTCATGCATTGGAGGAGGAAATGGCAACCCACTCCAGTGTTCTTGCCTGGAGAATCCCATGGACGGAGAAGCCTGGTAGGCTGCAGTCCATGGGGTCGCACAGAGTCAGACACGACTGAAGCGACTTAGCAGCAGCAAAGGAAATATACATGAAATTCCTCTGTAGTCACAGCTTCCTAACAAGACTGTGTTACAGTAAAATGTATGGTTGTTTGGTGCCTAGAAAGTCAGTTTATAATCAGCTACCCATAGCCATGGCCAGCTGGCCAATTTACCTCTCTGGATCTCAGTTTTGCACATTTATAAAGAAGAAGGTTTAAAACGTTAGTGATTCCCAAATTAGTGATCTGAAGAGTAGTGAAGGTGATCCAAATTGTACTTTAAGTTTTTTAAGAAGCTATGGCATGAGTGGGGCATCCCAAGTGGCGCTAGTGGTGAAGAACCCACCTGCCAAAGGAGACGCAAGAGACATGGGTTTGATCTCTGGTCCAGGAAGATCCCCTAGAAAAGGAAATGGCAACCTGCTCCAGTATTTTTCCCTGGAGAATTCCATGGACAGAGGAGCCTGGTGGGCTACAGTCCATGGGGTTACAAGAAGAGCCAGACACAACTGAGCGCCTGAGCTCACACATGCATGGCATGAGTACATGACTAGCTTTGCTTCCCATTTTGCAGTGTTGTCGAGCTCAAATAAATAATGATCATCAAAGTGTGTGAAAAATCATAATGTACTTCATAACCAGAAGCATGATTCTAAACTAACAACAGCAATTATTAATATTACAGTGGGACCTGGGTTGCCCACCTCATTTCCACTGATGCAGGAAGCCTCTTGAATATGTTATTTTAATGATTCTCTGAAGAAACATCTACATAGTAAAATGTGGCACCCAAACAGTTTGGCGGTTCCATAATAAGTTAAACATAAGATTGTCATATGACCGAACATTTCCACTCAAAAGAATTGAGAACAAGTGTTCAAATACTTGTACAAAATGATGATACATCACTAGTCACAATAGCCAAAACTTGGATAAGTAAAATGGGTATATCCTTACAAGGGAATATTCAGCCATGAAAAGGAATGAAGTATTGATTCCTGCTACAGCATAGATGAAACTTGAAAACACTAGGATAAGTAAAAGAAGCCAGATACCAGAAGCCACATATTGCATGATACCATTTATATGAACTCTCCCAATATGAACTCTCCAGAAAAGGCAAACCACATACACAGGGTGCAGACTGGTGGCTGCCAGGGACCAGGGGGAGCGGGTAGTGGGAAATGATTGCTCATGGGCATGGGTTCCTTTTGTGGTGCTGAAAATGTTCCAGGGCCAGACAGCGGTGATGTTTGTGTAACATTGTGAATGTACTAAATACCACTAAATTACATGCTTTAAAATGTTCAAAATGGTAATTTTATGTTATATGTATCATGCCACCATTTCTAAATTTTCTATTAAAAAAACAGAACTGCCTTAAAAAAAAAAAAAAAAAAAAAAAAAAAAAACAGAAAAATGAAGTGTGTGAAGGGACTTCCCTGGTGGTCCAGTGGCTAAGACTATTTGTTCCCAATGCAGGGGTCCAGGTTAGATCTCTGGTCAGGGAACTGGATCCCACATGCCACAACTAAGACCGAGTGTAGCCAGATAAATAAATAAAATTTTTTTTTTAAAGAGTGCATGAAAAATAAAGCAAGTGAAGTCGTCTCTTAAAAATCTTATCTCTGAAGGGGAAAGAGGGAAACAGTGACTCAGTCAATATTCTTCCCCATCTTCTCTGTCTTACAAAAGGCCAGCTCTTTTAAACATAAAAGAAAAAAAAAATGTGAAGAGTTTACTACCTGTTTCTGTGGATGTTTCCTCTTGGAGTAGAAGCCACCTCGGGTGCTTCCCTCCCAACTTCCCCTACCTGGGCTCTTGAGCTGGGAGGGGAGGACTCTGAGTCAGGGTTAGTTCTCAGAATGTGGTCCTGGGGGGATAACAAAGTCAAAACTATTTCATAATAATACGAAGATACTCTGCCTTTTTCATTCTTCTCTCATGAAGGTACACAGGAATTTTCTAGAAGCAATTGAAAGCAAAAGAAGTGAGGGTCTCGCTGTGTTCTATTGAAATATTGTATTCTATCAAAGAGAATTGCAAAAATGCAAATAAGTGCTGCTCTTTTTATTAAAGTTTCTTTTCGCCTTGCAAAATACAATTTTTTACCTAAATATGTTATTTATGTTAACATGAAATGTTTATTGTTATCTTTTAAAGAATTTCTATGTCAACATTTTAAAAAGTTTCTCAGTTGTAATTTCTAAATAGGAGAGAATCAATCCATATAAGAGATCTCTGGGGTCTTCAATAATTTTTATGAGTGTAAATAGAACGGGGACTAAAAAGTTGGAGCACTACTGGACCCCTAAATCTGCTACTTTCACGAGGTCACTCAGTTCAACTTGTCTTTCCGGCCTCTCAAGGGCCCGTTTGCCTTCAATTTTCCTTCGGTTAGCACCGAGCCAGGATGGCCACACGAGGGCAGCAGATTCCACCTGGAGCCACAGGGAGGCCCTCAAGCCCTGATGTTCAGGATTGAGCCTGCAGCACTGAGTTCCTGTTGGATCTCTGACCACTGGTGCTGCAGAAGCAAAGGTGATAAACCCAAGTCCTTGCCTGCAGAAAGTGCAGCCACCCTGTGCTCCCTCCCAGTGAGCTGAGGAACCAGGAGAGGACTAGGCTTGATTCAGTTAGAGGCCCAGGCCAGAGGCTGACCACACTGCAGGGGTTGACATACTTGGGAATGAACGTGACCTTGATGTCAAGCTGAGTTAAGAAGCCCACTTTTCAGGTTCTCAGCTTTAATCTGGATATGCTTCTTCTCATCAGCATAGCCCATAAGGAAGGGGCACCTGCTCTTCTTACTGTTAAGTAGCATGTAGTTATCAAAGTAAAGGGGTAAGCACAGCAAGAGAGGGAGCCAAAGAATTTCTCTGCCCTTTGATCTCATCTTGGATGAAGGTAGAGATAAAGGGCATATGTTGTGAAGGGCTTCATTTCTCATCAGCCATGGAAATTCTACTAAAGGAAAAAACATCTCCTGGTCATTTAACACAGACACTCCTCTCACTTCCTGGTAGCCAGTGGTTCCAATGACCTCACTGATAACCTTAAAGCAAACTGGCGTGAGTAGTTGGCGTGAATGCTGGTCGGTAGAAAGGGCATGAGATCTAAATTTGTAAGATAAGGCTTCACCTCCCAAGTCTCCTGGCTCCTGGACTGTGTTTTCTCCCTTTTCTTATAATGTCAACCCCACATTGTTTTTTTCCTCTAAATATACATCATCATATTTATACCGCTGCATAAAAAAATCAGGAGCTTCTGCTAAAGCATGGTCTAGCAGTTAAGAGCAGGGTTTTGAAGAGCAGGCAAGGTTGTATTCCTGGTTCCACCATGTGTTAGCTGTGTGAACTTGGGCAAACTGAGTAACCTCTCTGAGTCTCAATCTCCTCAGCTGTGAAAAGAGGCTGATGAAATGTTAAGGGTTACCATGAGAATCATGTGACATATCTAAAATGCTCAAATCAGTGCATGGCTCATAGATAGTGCTCAATAAACAGTAGCTGTAAACATCACTGCATTTGCAGTTCACAACTTTTTCAGATGCCAGAGTCAGAAAGAATCTCAGAAATCATCTAATTCAATATTTCCTAAAATGTGTTCAAAACACTCCCTTCCCTCAAGATATTCTATGAAAAGGGTTCTGTGGCCAAGTATGATAGGAATTTAAATATCAGGGTAGTAACGGGGCTCATAGATGGCTCAGTGGTAAAGAATCACCCCGTGACACAGGAGACACGGGTTCGATCCCTGGGTTGGGAAGATCCCCTGGAGGAGGAAATGGCAACCCACTCCAGTGTCCTTGCCTAGAGAATCCCATGGACACAAGAGCCTGGAGGGCTACAGCCCAAAGGGTCGCTAAGAGTCAGACATGACTGAAGCGACTGAGCAAGCGAGTGATATTAAAGGCTCAGAGAAGTCACAGAGGAAAGAGAGCTGTTGAATTTTGATTATTCCAGCACTTGTCAACTGATTTGACCACAGAACCCTTTTCCTACACCACCTCTTAAGTTCTAGGTTGCTAGTATCGGTACAGCTCATCCTAACCGTCTACTAATGCAGTGCAGAAATCCATCCTATGATTCTCCCAACCAGTGATCCAGGAGGTTTGCTGGAACATTCAGAGACAAGGAGCTTACACAATCAATCATAACAGGCTATAGGTAACACTGGAGGGTTTGGCATGTGCCAGGAGGTACAGTAAGCACTAGGCATGTGTTAGTTTATTTCATTCTTATAATAACACCAAGAGATACCAAGGGAACATTTCATGCAAAGATGGGCTCGATAAAGGACAGAAATGGTATGGACCTAACAGAAGCAGAAGATATTAAGAAGAGATGGCAAGAATACACAGAAGAACTGTACAAAAAAGATCTTCACGATCCAGATAATCACGATGGTGTGATCACTGACCTAGAGCCAGACATCCTGGAATGTGAAGTCAAGTGGGCCTTAGAAAGCATCACTACGAACAAAGCTAGTGGAGGTGATGGAATTCCAGTTGAGCTCTTCCAAATCCTGAAAGACGATGCTGTGAAAGTGCTGCACTCAATATGCCAGCAAATTTGGAAAACTCAGCAGTGGCCACACGACTGGAAAAGGTCAGTTTTCATTCCAATCCCAAAGAAAGGCAATGCCAAAGAATGCTCCAACTACCGCACAATTGCACTCATCTCACACGCTAGTAAAGTAATGCTCAAAATTCTCCAAGCCAAGCTTCAGCAATATGTGAACCGTGAACTTCCTGATGTTCAAGCTGGTTTTAGAAAAGGCAGAGGAACCAGAGATCAAATTGCCAATATCCGCTAGATCATGGAAAAAGCAAGAGAGTTCCAGAAAAACATCTATTTCTGCTTTATTGACTATGCCAAAGCCTTTGACTGTGTGGATCACAATCAACTGTGGAAAATTCTGAAAGAGATGGGAATACCAGACCACCTGATCTGCCTCTTGAGAAATTTGTATGCAGGTCAGGAAGCAACAGTTAGAACTGGACATGGAACAACAGTCTGGTTCCAAATAGGAAAAGGAGTATGTCAAGGCTGTGTCTTGTCACCCTGCTTATTTAACTTATATGCAGAGTACATCATGAGAAACGCTGGGCTGGAAGAAGCACAAGTTGGAATCAAGATTGCCAGGAGAAATATCAATAACCTCAGATATGCAGATGACACCACTCTTATGGCAGAAAGTGAAGAGGAACTAAAAAACCTCTTGATGAAAGTGAAAGAGGAGAGTGAAAAAGTTGGCTTAAAGCTCAACATTCAGAAAATAAAGTTCATGGCATCCGGTCCCATCACTTCATGGGAAATAGATGGGGAAACAGTGGAAACAGTGTCAGACTTTATTTTTTTGGGCTCCAAAATCACTGCAGATGATGACCACAGCCATGAAATTAAAAGACGCTTACTCCTTGGAAGGAAAGTTATGACCAACCTAGATAGCACATTGAAAAGCAGAGACATTACTTTGCCAACAAAGTTTCGTCTAGTCAAGGCTATGGTTTTTCCTGTGGTCATGTATGGATTTGAGAGTTGGACTGTGAAGAAGGCTGAGCACCGAAGAATTGATACTTTTGAACTGTGGTGTTGGAGAAGACTCTTGAGAGTCCCTTGGACTGCAAGGAGATCCAACCAGTCCATTCTGAAAGAGATCAGCCCTGGGATTTCTTTGGAAGGAATGATGCTAAAGCTGAAACCCCAATACTTTGGCCACCTCATGCGAAGAGTTGACTCATTGGAAAAGACTCTGATGATGGGAGGGATTGGGGGCAGGAGGAAAAGGGGACGACAGAGGATGAGATGGCTGGAAGGCATCACTGACTCAATGGACGTGAGTCTGAGTGAACTCCGGAAGTTGGTGATGGACAAGGAGGCCTGGCGTGCTGCAATTCATGGGGTCGCAAAGAGTCGGACATGACTGAGCGACTGAACTGAACTGAATAACACCAAGAGTTATTATCCCCTTTTACAGGTGAAGAAACAGAGGCTTAGAAGAGTTAAGTAACTTGGCCTGAGGTCCCATGGCTAGAAAGTAGCAGCACAAACTCAGGTTGACCCTTTACCTGGCCCTCCTCCACCCACCTCTACCCCATGCTGCCTCCTGCAGCTGGTGCCTCACCTTTGACTGTTGGGAGTGCCTTCCTTGTATCAAACTAAGATTCAGTTCCCATCACTTCCCTTTCTACAGGTGTCCACACAGCAGTTTCAGCTCTACATATCTTCTGTTGCTTTTGTTTCTATAACTTTATCCTTTTTCTCTTGACTTGCTTAAGTAATCCAGCATCTCTTTTGGACCAAAATACTCAAAGTTGACGACAATTGGGTCTGCTCCACTATATAAAATATGATAGTTGCATTTTGGGGAAATCACACATTATCAAAAAACAACTTTGTTTAGAGGAGTTCTTATCTAGTATAAGAACTGTTTTAAGACAAGGTGAGGAACAAAAAGGAAGCAAGTATAGGGACTTCCCTGGCAGTCCAGTGGATAAGACTCCATATTTCTAATATTAAGGGGCATGAGTTCAATCCCTGGCTGAGGAACTAAGCCACACACACAGTACTGTGTGTGGCTTAAAAAAAAAAAAAAAAAAGAATCAAGACGAGGTTAGGAATAGAAAGCAGAGACATTAGGTTAGGAATAGAAAAGCAGAGACATTACTTTGCCAACAAAGTTTCGTCTAGTCAAGGCTACGGTTTTTCCTGTGGTCATGTATGGATGTGAGAGTTGGACTGTGAAGAAGGCTGAGCGCCGAAGAATTGATGCTTTTGAACTGTGGTGTTGGAGAAGATTCTTGAGAGTCCCTTGGACTGCAAGGAGATCCAACCAGTCCATTCTGAAAGAGATCAGCCCTGGGTGTTCCTTGGAAAGAATGATGCTAAAGCTGAAATGTACAGTAACAAAATTAATCTTCCTGCAAGTGGTTTGATAATAAAGCTGTTTCATAGCTCTGGTTAGATTGCTATTAAACCTTAAACATCGCTTGATTACCTCTGGCTTTTGCTCTAGGTATCAGTCTTGGTTCTCTCTTTTTCTCCCCACACCGGCACCATGTTAATGCAGTTTCTCACCAGTCTTACCACTTCTATTACCTGTATGGCTTATTACTTCATTGTTTACCAAACCAGGCACAAAGCCACTAAAACCCAGAAGCTGGACTGTTCCTAACAGTCTTTTTTTTCCCTCATATGCTGTGCTGGTTTCCAGTTTCCATCCACTTATAACCAACAGCAGTCTCAAGTGATACAAACTATTTTTTGTATTTAATCAGTTTCATTCTGGCCAATTCTAGTTCTGAAAACACCACTGATGGAAAAACACTTACATTCTCAGTGTAGTTTGACCAACATAGCTTGGAACTATCACTTGTTCTGAACCTTATACTTCATTAATTAAACTCAAGAGTTCGTATTTTGGTTTAGTTGCGTTATCTCACAAGTACATATAGAGTTTGTCTTCAACAAAAATTAATATCTCCCCACCCCTAGGGACTTCCGTGGTGGTCCAGTGGTGGATGTCATGCTTAGAACTGTTCAGGTTCATCTGATTAGACCTGGCTCATTGTGCCAGCCTGTGGTAATCACCTGAGAGGCCGACTTTCCTTCAGTCTGGTGTTCTCTGTGAAGCTGATCATCATTACCCCAAGATCAGCACTTTCCAAAAGAATGTTCTAGAATGATGGACATGCTGTATATCTAAGCTGTATAATACAGTGGTCACTAGCCATGTGTGCCTATTGAACACTTAAAATGAGGCTAGGGCAACTGAGGGACTGAATTTTAAAGCGCATTTAATTTTAGTTACTGAGATTTTTGGGGGGTTTCTGTTTGTTTTTGGCCACGTGGCATGTGGGATCTTTGGGCATGTGGGACCCAGGCTCCCTGCAGCAGAAGCAGAGTTTTAACCCCTGGACCAGTAGGGAATTCCCCTAAATTGCATTTAATTTGATTAATGTAGAACCAATTATTCACACATGGTTAGTGGACAGCATGTTGGACAGTGCAGATGTTCACCCGAGACAAGGGTGAAAATGTTGAACAGGACAAAGCCTATTCCTGCCTCTGCAGACCTAAGTCTGGATTGGGAATGGATGGTCATTCAGGGATTAACAACCACCTATATTCATAGTAACTGACTCACAATTTTATCTATAAGTGCAGTGAATAGCATTGAAATTCTTTTTCAAATACCTTGTGAAATGATGATGTCCTCTTTATATGTGTGGTGGCCCTGCTCTATCAGCTTGGTGATTTTTTTTCTTTTTCAAAGAATAGGTTTTTTTCTCTTTTTGTGGAAGTCATACATACTCACTGTTGCAAAATATAGGGAAGTACATGGAGGAAATTAACAACGACCAAGAATTCTGCCATCTGAGAGAACTACTGTTAACATTTCTGCCTATTTTATCCATCATTTTTCTATGCTGATATTTTTCACTTCACTGAGAGCATACATTCTCTGATATTTGCATCCCGATTTTATCATTGACAGTATTTCATATGTATTTTCTCATATCATTATTACTCTTCAAAAACAGTTTTAAAGTCTGTACAATAGTTCATTGTATTAATGATTAATGATTTACATGACCATTCCCCTATTGCTGTACTTTTAGATCGTATATAATTTTTGCTATTATAAATAAAATAATGAGAGTTCCCTGCTGGTCCAGTGGTTAGGACTTGGTTCTCTCACTGACAGGGGCTCAAGTTCAATCCCTGGTTAGGGAACTAAGATTCTGCAAGTAGCATGGTATAGCCAAAAATAAAAATAGTGATATCATTTTGTGCAAAATAACTTTATCCATAATTTGCATTGATTCAACAGCATAAACTTCCTGAAGGAGTATTATGAAGACTAAAGATACAAACATTATTAAAGATAATCCTCTCAAAAGAGAAAACGAGGTTAGCCTGGACTACATGCTGGCTCTTCGTGGTCATTGCTTTCCTTCTCAATGTTCAAGGCCACCCATCTGACTATCTCTTTGAGCCACTCATCCTGTATTCATGTCAAGTTCATCACTGTGTACTTTCTAGATTCCAGTTTCTTAGTCTTTATAAATATCGGGATGATAGTGCCTGTCTCTTCAGCCTTCCAGTAGTTCTCCTGGGGCATCAAGGTGCTGTCTTTCTATCTGCTGCCATATCCTCTTACTGACACTGTTCCTCAACTTTTCACACTTGATAAGGCAATTGAAGAAGTGTGTGGCAGAGACTGCTTCCTACTGGGCGACACCTTGCTGTTGCCATCTGGCTCTTCTGAGAGCACACTTAGACTCCATTCCCACATTCCCCTGCAGCGGGTGTGACCACGTGATCAGTGCAGGGAGTGTGAGCAGAAGTCTGTGTGCCGCTGCTGGGCCAGGCCCACTGATCTCCCACAGGAATGGAGACGGTCCCCAGGGCAACCTTCAAGTCACGTGGTGAAGATGCTGGAGCTCTTGTTGGCCAGTGCGGAAACACCCTGCTGACCCATTCACCTACCTATGGGTGTATTTGACTGTGGAGGGATCATCTGTAACAGGACCACTCAGTCCTGCTTGAGCTGTCTTTCCTTTATTCTTGGATCTCGAGATCAATCACACCTAACTTTTCTCCAAATACCATAGGAGTCTCCTTCCTGAGAGTTGGACTGTAAAGAGAGCTTAGTGCCGGAGAACTGATGCTTTCAAGCTGTGGTGCTGGAGAAGACTCTTGAGAGTCCCCTGGACTGCAAGGAGATCAATCCTAAAGGATTGATTCCGGTCAATCCTAAAAGAAATCAACCCTGAACATTCATTGGAAGGATTGATGCTAAAGCTCCAATACTTTGGCCACCTGATGCAAAGAGCCAATTCATTGGGAAAGACCCTGATGACGGGAAAGATTGAAAGCAGGAGGAGAAGGGGACAACAGAGGACAAGATGGTTGGAGGCTATCATCAACTCAATGGACATGAGTTTGAGCAAACTCTGGGAAATGGTGAAGGACAGGGAAGCCTGGCATGCTGCAGACCCCCCTGGCATGGGGTCGCAACGAGTCAGACACAACTGAGCAACTGAACAACAAGAACTCCTTCTTGAGTCTTGGCGCACACTGGACCATCTAGCAGGCCTTCCCCGAGGTCATACACTCCTGCGTGACAGTGAGATTTCTGTCATTTTCCCCTGATGAGCAAACTCCCCGGGTTGTGCAGAATTAGAACTGAAATGCTGCTCCTCTTCATTTTCTCTGCTTTCTAAGGAATGGAATTGTCATTTAGGCAAGAATTTAGCAGAAGCTGTATCACAGTTTTAATAGAGTGATAAAAAAACACTTATAGTCCCAATTGCCTGGTACATAAGGACTGTTGATCTTGCTGTATTATTTCACACCTTGATTAGTTTGAGAGGCTGAGTTTGGCAGAAGGAATGGTAGAGAAATAAACGACTCCACAGAATACAGTAAGAAGCATTTGGAGTTCTGGAGGCAGTCTCAAAGAGAAGGGATTAGGGGGAGAGATAAAAAGAAAGTGAAGCCACTCAGTCATGTCCCACTCTTTGCGAGCCCATGGACTGTAGCTTACCAGGTTCCTTAGTCCATGGAATTTTCCAGACAAGAGTACTGGAGTGGGGTGCCATCGCCTTCTTGTTTGATTCTCATACTAATTCCTAAGCCTCCGGGTAGCAGCCCTTGGCTATCTGCCCTGTGTCTGGTATTGAGATCTGAGACTAAATCTGTCACCAGTTTGTAATTACTGGGTACTGAGCTCCCGCATGACTGCAACATCAGAAGAAGCCTTTCCTTCTCCAGGGGATCTTCTCAAACCAGGGGTTGAACCCAGGTCTCCCACATTGCAGGCAGACGCTTTACCATCTGAGCCACCAGTAAAGCTCTAGAGATGAGAAAGTAAGGGAGAAAAAAAAAACCCCACTAACTGGAAACTCCATGAGGCAATCAGCTGATAGAAGTCCTCATAGAATGGGACAGCTAAAAGACTTATAAGGACAGCGGTGTCTACTCTTTCATCCGACGTCACGTAGATCCCTTTCATTCCCCAAAGGGGTCAGCACAGCTCTGTGTAGGAATGGTACACAGATGGTGAGACCGTCCACAAATTGGTGGACCTCAGCACTCTCAGGGGCTCAGGTCCAGAGGTGACTGTGTACATAAGCCTCCTCGAACCTTCCACCCTGCCCTCCTGGGAATTGGCCAAACTTGGGGGCCAGGATTTTAGGCTTCCATAGGATGTGGAATGGATGTTTGAACCAATCTTATTCAGGGAGGCTTCAGCTGACATCTGAGTCAGATAATAAACATGGTCATTGCTAAAAAGAAAAATAGTGGTAATATCACAAGATTAAATTAAGAATTAAGTAGGTAGCTCAGGTATTTGGCACATTAAAACACTGAGGCCCAGAGAGGTTACATAAGGTGCCCAAGAGACCTGATGTAATGGTAGAGCTCTGGTCTGTTCTCAGGTTCTCTGGCTCCTGGTCCTTCATTCTCGCTCCATGCCCAAGAGGAGAGAGCGATGCTACAGGGCTGGAAGCAGGACAGCTCCTCAGGCCCTGTGTGCTCCTAGTACCTCCTGAATCAGCTCTTCCCTGAGCTGTTTGGGATCCATCAGTGACTAGTTCTGCCCCTGAGCTGAGCTCAGGACTATACCCGGAGGGAGTGAGCGAGAGGTTCCTTCCACTTGGGAGACAAATTTTCCCTAGTAAAGGGAGAGCTTCTCTGGTGGCTCAGAAAGTAAAGAGTCTGCCTGCAATACAGGAGACCTGGGTTCAATCTCTTGGTCAGGAAGATCTTCTGGAGAAGGGAATACCCACTTCAGTATTCTTGTCTGGAGAATCCCATGGATAGAGGAGCCTGGTAAGGTATAGTCCATGGGGTCACAACAAGTGGACAGGACTGAGTGACTAACGTGGGCTTCCCAGGTGGTGCTAGTTGTAAGGAACCCACCTGCCGATGCAGGAGGCATAACTGACCCAGGTTCAATCCCTGGGCAGGGAAGATCCCCTGGAGGAGGGCATGGCAACCCACTCCAATATTCTTGCCTGGAGAATTCCATGGACAGAGGAGCCTGGTGGACTACAGTCCACAGGGTCACAAGGAGCTGGACACGACTGAAGCAACTTAGCATGCATGCATGAGTGACTAACACACTAAGGGGACGCATGTGAGAAACAAATTCATCAACAATCTCATCAGTGTTCATAAAGATATTTTATCTGAATGTCAGAAGGTTTTCTTTGTTCCTATGAAAGGGTTTGGGCCCCTGAACAAGAGGAATGAACCAAAAGCAGAGAGACATTGGGGCCATCTGGGTAGCCGTGGAGAAAGAGAGTTTGTTTATCGCCCCACTGTTCTCTTCTCTAGATAAGGACGTGTGTTGACTGGTGAGGAGGGGCGGAAGTTTCTTGAGTGCAAAGTGCCAAGGCACAAAGCCTGAGATAAAAAGTCATAAATAGACCACAGGCCTGACCCAGAGCCAGGCTCAGTGTCCTTGGGCTGTAGGACTTGCAGGCCAGGGCCCAGGTAGGGGGGCCAGGGCTGGGCAGCTGCTGTGGAAATTTCCATGGGCCATCCACCAGCGTTTGGGAAGCTCTAGAACTCCTCATGGCAGGAGCAAGACACAGGTTATGAAAGAGGCACAAGATGTGGTCCCAGGTCACAAGCAGCTAAGCCCCTAGAGAGAAGACTTAAGGATGATGCTTGCCAAGAAAGCAAGTGAACCAGCAGACTAGAAGACCTTAACATTGTAAATAAGGTCAAGGCATGAAATCTTGACCAAGAAAAAGTCAAGATCGCCTTCCAATTACTTCAACCCCGTTTCACCTTCTAAGAAAGATGTTGAAAGTACAAATTTCACAAAAAGCTAAAAGCTGATTCTATTGCTCTAAGTACTGTTACAGAGTCCCAAACAGTACATGATTTTATTTTTTTAAGAAAAAAAATGTGTAGTTTATTACTAGTTGTTAGAGTCTGAGATAGTCTTAAAAATTTAGGTTACAATTGCAAATTGTTTTTAATACAGAAATTAGTTAAAACTTATCAAAAACATCAGTTCCATGTTTTGGTAATTATTTGCAAAAGCTTTAAAATGTGTAGTTTTATAAAACCAGATGTTGCCCCCATCCCAGGAACTGGAGATGTGTATATTTTTCCCTCTCCCCAGGAAGATTCAGGCTGGGGGGTGCGGGAGCATGTGCACACAACATGTATAAACCTAGAATGCTCACTGTGGGGCTGCCTTCCCAATGCACTGGCTAGGATGCTTTGGGTTGCAAGTAGGAGAAACCATGAAGAGAATTTATTAGTTCAGATGACTACAGAGTTAAGTTAGGAAAGCCTTCTAAAATGGGTTAATCAGGGATCTGGCTCCATCTCTGACTCTCTCTGCCCTGCCCACCTTTGTGGGCCCAATTCCTTTTTAGGCTGACTTTCTTACTGGGTTCAAGATGCCTGTGAATAGCAGCCCAGTTGGAATTGAACAGCTCAGTCAAAATTGCTTGACAATTAGTCCAGGGAGAGAAAGACTACTGCTGCCTGTAGCCATTGTGGGTGAGTGCCATGCTTCATTCTGATTGAATCACCCTAAGGACCAATCACTAGGGGCGTGCCATATTCTGTCTGGCTCAGGCTCAAAAACCTATCACTTTGGCAAGTGTGTTGGAATTGGCATACACCACAAGGGACTGCCCCTGGAATCAGGTAAGGTCAATCCCACTCACCTTATGGTGATTACACAGTGGGGAGGGGGACAAGAGGTGTGGCAAAGATACTCTCAATGTCTACCACAACTTGGTAGCAATTAAAAAAAAATTTTTTTTTAAATATAAGGACTACTTGCTAGGTACAAGGCACTATAGGAGGTATTAAGATTTGCAGTTTACAATTTATTAGGTAAAAAAAGACAAGATGAAAGAGGTATGCAAATGCTAAAACAAAGTACTAGAAAGGTAATGGAGAATGTAAAGGAGAGAGTCAGACTGTTTCTGGGTGAGGTGCTCAGAAGAGTACCATGTAGAAAATTACACTGGAATTAGGTCTTAAAGAATAAGCAGCATTTTAGAGATTACAGGTAGGAAGGGAGGACATTGGAAGCAAGGCAACAGTTGGAGCACAAGTTCTAGAGTTGCTGCAAAGGCAGGACATGTTACCCCACTACACAAAGATTTGGAGTTCAGATGATACCTGAGTAAATAGGATGACCAGCCCACAAAGTTAGGGTGCAAAACAAACCTTTTCTTTTCTCCTGTAAAGAAAATTAATTAATTCCCCATTTGCATGGTTAGCAGGAACTTCAGAGTCTCCTCCATGAGGTTACTTCACTTGCTCTTCTTCAAACCCAAAGGCTTACACAATCCAAGGCAGTGGGTGGGGTTGGTCTGACTTTCACGTGTAAGCAAGGACTACTGGTCTCTGGTCAGTCTAGTGGCCATATGAGTCCCCAGGTCTCTGTGGCTCCCCAGGAAAGACAAGGGAACAGCATTCCCCACCGGTGGTCCAGGACCATGATCTTGGAGCTCTGTCCCTCAGTTAAATTTGTGGCTCCTCCACCCTCCCAGGGACTCTGGGTAAGAGATAGTTTGGGGTTTCCATGTGGATGTGTAATTCCCATCTGCTATGCTTCCCTGGGGTCCACGGCATCAGGAGGCAGGAATTTTTCCTTCTCAGCTACACCTGCCCTGTGACATTACAGCTTTCTGCACTCCCTTTTATGATTGCCTCCCTTCATACATTTCCCCACCACACACACTCACTCCTGGGATCCTTGGGGTGGGGACAACTATGTGAGATGCTTTACCATTACCACGGTGACTGTCTGACACCTCTGTTCCTGGCACAGAGAAAGAAAATAACACCCAAAGTTCATTTGCCAGTGGGACCCGCTGCCCTACCCAGACTTGCAGGTTGACACCTTAGTCTCTTCCACAGATTGTTTATTTCACCCAAGGGAAGCAGGCCCCCCTGCACTCTTACTGAAAGTTCACGCTGACTTTCAGCCTTCTTGGTCATTGGCAAAACGGAGCCCCTGTATGTGCCCTTGGTCTGTCCTCTCCTTTAGGTCGGGGTTTTTTTTCTTGCAGCCCTCCTACCTGCCTTGATTGACATTCCTGCCTGTAGACGGCTCTTTCTGTTTGGGGGCACACTGTTCCTCTCTTTTCTAACTTCCCTTCGCAGCCTCACTCTCTTAACCCTGCCCCTGGAAAGCTCAGAAGGATGTGGTGCAAGAGGCTGACACACAAGCAGGCTCTGCTCCTGGTTCTCAGCTTCCGGTGTGTTTGTTGCTGCGCTAGTCCACAAACTTGGCCCTGAGGCTGGAAACTACTCCCAAACTTAAGTGAAATTTTTAGAAGTTTTAAAAAAGTATTCAGTGACTGTTTGAAGGAGAACAAAGTAAAATACATATTCAGCGACTAGGATGGCTGCCCAGACCCACTCGAGAATTTAAGGACAAGAGAATGAATGACATACTCTTTTTAATGGGGGGGTGGGGTTGGCCTGACTTTCACATGCAAACAACAGTTGTCTGGAGCAAGGAAGGGGGTGATGGAAAAAAGGGCATGAAGGACTTTTTGGAGGGAACAAATTCTCCTATATTTTAATTGGGGTGTTGGTTACATGACATATTCATTTATAAAACTTATAAACTACAGACTTAACATCGGTGCATTGTACTGCATATAAATTATATTTCAACTTTTATGTTTTGGCCACTCCTTATAGCTTGTGGGATCTTAATTCCTTGACCAGGGATTGAACCCAGGCCCCTTGCAGTGAAAGTGCTGAGTCCTAGTCACTGGACTGCCAAGGAATTCTGTATTTTAGTTTTAAAGTAGAAAAATTAAACTGATGATTTGGCACACTTGGCTAATGTCCGTATGCGGCAGTATGTTGAAAAGAAACTAATATGGAAAAGAAAAATAATACCCCTACTGTGAGGGTAGACATGTGCTACAAGTATAGACTAAGAAAACAGAGAGGAAAGCAGTAAACCTTTCAAGCTGGCCACGCTGGGATGCTTCCAGCTGTGGGGCTCTGAGCCTCTTCTGTAACAGGCTTAATCACTTCTAATTGTGCAGTCAGCTAATTACAGTCATTAGTCTTTCCTTAGTGGAAAAGGTTTGGGAACCCCTTACATTTATTCCGTTAGCGGACTGGGTTGGACTTTTCCGAGTCCCGAGACCTCCTCAGATTGCGGCCTGTGATGGCGCATACCTGGTGCTCCAGAGATGATCCATTTTCCCCCTGGGGTGTCTGGGCTTACGTGACTAATCTTGGAGCCAGTGAGTCATGGTGTCAGGCCTCAGAGCACAGCAAGGGCCTCAGAGCACAGCAAGGGCACTTGTGGGCTCTGCACGGGCACTGCTGTCTTGGTGTGCCAACCCAGCTTTGCTTAGGCCCAAATTAATCACATTTTGAAAACAGGATTATTCACTGCAGCACTGTTTGAAATAGCACGAGGACCGAAACAGTCTGATGACCATCAGTAGGAGCCTGGATAAATAAATTACGGTTCATGCATGTAACGTAATACTGAACAAAGAATGAGGACGCTTCTCCATGTACTAATTTGGAAAGAGCTTCAAGCTATACATAATCTTAAATGAAAAAAGAGAATGTAGTGTAGAGTGTGACTGTTAGTATAAAATACGAGGTTTTATGTTTGTAATTGCTTTTATATATGTCTAAAGACATTTTGGAAAGAGAGAAAAAAATCTTAAGAACAGTGGTTGCATTTGAGTGGGGAGGTTGTATGGGTGTGGGGGCATTGGGCTGGGGAGTGATTGGAAGAGAGATGGAATGGGGGAGAATTTTCACGCAAACCTTTTCAAATACTTTTTTTTTAAAAATCATGTGAATGCATTTTGCTAGTGGTAAAGAATCTGCTTGCAATGCAGGAAAAGCAGTTTCAATCTATGGGTCTGGAAGATCCCCTGGAGAAGGAAATAGCAAGCCACTTCAGTATTTGTACCTGGGAAATCCCATGGACAGAGAGCCTGGTGGGCTACAGTCCATAGGGTTGCAAAGAGTTGGACGTGACAGAGGTGACTTAGCATGCACAGTGAAAGACTGAAATCTATTGAAATGTTCAGAAGTTTATAAAAATAGGAAAAAGAAGTTTTCACCTTATCCAGCATTCCCACAGTAGTTTGAGAAGGTGTCGTGGGAAATTCATGTACTTAAAGAAGAGTGGAATTTGTTTTAATTCCTACTTTGTTACAGCTAAGGAATAAAATAGGTACTAAGTGATTGTTTTCCTGTAATAGAGCCCTGGGGGTGTGGGTGTGCACCCCAGGCAGGCTGTGGAGAGGGGTGTGCAGCCTGTGACCCAGTTGCTCAGGCATCTTCCCACTCCTCCTGAGTGAGTGGTTTTGACCATCACACAGTTATGAGTTGTTTTTATTCTTAACCATGTGTGGTTTAAAATATATGCAAAATATAATAGTAATAATAATAGTCCAGGAATTGACAAAGATGCTTTGCTTGACCAAACTTTAGTCAGGCTTCTAAATCTCCTAGGCCCATCTGTGTATTTCCTTGTAAAATCCAGTTTTATCAAGAACCCAGCAAAGTCAGTTTAGCAAGAACCCCCATCTTCCCTATCTGATCACTCTTAATACCTGATCAGGCTGCTCATCTGCCACGATCCCCCAGGTGTGCATTGATCACCGGGGCCTGCTTTCAGCAAGAATCCTTTTAGGTTAATTTAGCTAGAATCGCCTTTATCCTCGGAGAAGGCAATGGCACCCCACTCCAGTACTCTTGCCTGGAAAATCCCAAGGACGGAGGAGCCTGGTAGGCTGCAGTCCATGAGGTCGCTGAGTCGGACACGACTGAGCGACTTCACTTTGACTTTTCACTTTGATGCATTGGAGAAGGAAATGGCAACCCACTCCAGTGTTCTTGCCTGGAGAATCCCAGGGACAGAGGAGCCTGGTAGGAGGCCATCTCTGGGGTTGCACGGAGTCGGACCCGGCTGAAGTGACTTAGCAGCAGCAGCAGCCTTTACCCTTAATGTTTCCTCTTAGTGATTTTCCATACACTGAGAACTTCCTACTCCAACCCCCAACCCTGCTTCTTGGCTATAAACTCCCATTTGTCCATGCTGTATTCAGAGTTGAGCCCAGTCTCTCTCCCCTCTGCAAATTCCGACTGCAATGGTCCCATACCTACAGCAACGGCCCTGAATGGTGTCTGCTTTACTTTAAACAAGTATCATACTTTAAACAAGTATCATAAATTCTTTTTTCTTTAACAGAATAAAAAAAAATACTGATGTTGAACACTACTAGGTAATGTAGAGCAAGAAAACCATAATTCTACAAATACGTCTCAGAATCTTCTCTCCAGGCCTGAAAGTTATGATTTATCAACTTCTTAGAAAATTAAGCTTTTTTACTTTAAAATCTAGCGTTAAAGAGAAAATACTGCAACCCGTATACAAATTAATTTTCTGGGTATTATGAATAAAGACTAAACTTTGACTTATTTAGAAATAAAGATGCAATTATTAAGTAAACTAGTTGACTTTTACTATGGGTTAGTAATACCAAGATGGTCTAAAAGTATTTGAAACACCATAGCTAATAAATTAGACGAAATTTCAGAAAATGTGGTCCTTTTTAATTTTTTTCATTTCAAAATCTAGAAGTCATTTTGAGGTTATGTATGGTAACAGTTTAGACAAAAAATCGATATCAATACACTATCTTGCCAAATACATATTACAATGTTGGGTTTATCAATCATTTATTAAGTAAAAATAATAACTAAAGTTATATAATGTGTACTACATGATAGGCACCATATTATGTACTTTACATATGTTAATTCATTAATCCTCAACAACTCTATTACATATAAATATTAGTATTATCTTCATTTTACAAAGGAGGGAACTGAGGCTCAGAAAAGTTTAGGAACTAACTCAGGTTCACAAGTAAGTAGCAGAGTGGGGATTCTAACCCAGACATTCTGGATCCAGGGTCAATGTTCTTAGCCATAAATATTCATTGAGCACTTACTACCGCCAGGAACTGTTCTAGGTTCTGGAGGTACAATGGTGAACTAAAGAAACAAAGATTTTGCTCTGAAACTTACATTCCAGTTGGGGCTACAGACAAATGGATAATATGTTTAGTTCAGTTCAATTTAGTTGCTCAGTCGTGTCCAACTCTTTGCCACCCCATGGACACAAAAAGCAGCACACCAGGCTTCTCTGCCCATCACTATCTCCTGGAGCTTACTCAAACTCATGTTCATCGAGTCGGTGATGCCATCCAACCATCTCATCCTCTGTCATCCCCTTTCTCCTCTCGCTTTCAATCTTTCCCAGCATCAGGGTCTTTTCAAAAGAGTCATTTCTTCGCATCAGGTGGCCAAAGTATTGGAGTTTCAGTTTTAGCATCAGTCCTTCCAATGAATATTCAGGACTGATTTCCTTTAGGATGGACTGGTTGGATCTCCTCACGGTGCAAGGGACTCTCAAGAGTCTTCTCCAACACCACAGTCCATAAGCATCAGTTATTCGGTGCTCAACCTTCTTTATAGTCCGACTCTCACATCCATACATGACTACTGGAAAAACCACAGCTTCGACTAGATGGACTTTTGTCAGCAAAGTAATGTCTCTGCTTTTTAATATGCTGTCTAGGTTGATCATAGCTTTTCTTTAAAGGAGCAAGCGTCTTTTAATTTCAGGGCTGCAGTTACCATCTATGGTGATTTTGGAGCCCCCCCAAAATAAAGTCTCTCACTGTCCCCATCTATTTGCCATGAAGTGATGGGACCAGATGCCATGATCTTAGTTTTCTGAATGTTGGGTTTTAAGCCAACTTCTTCACTCTACTCTTTCACTTTCATCAAGAGGCTCTTTAGTTCTTCCACGCTTTCTGCCATAAGGATGTTGTCATTTGCATATCTGAGGTTATTGATATTTCTCCCAGCAATCTTGATTCCAGCTTGTGCTTCATCCAGCCCGGCATTTCACATGATGTACTCTGCATATATGTTAAAGGTAAGGTGGTCTGGTATTCCCATCTCTTGAAGAATTTTCCATAGTTTGTTGTGATCCACACAGTCAAAGGCTTTGGCATAGTCGATAAAGCAGATGTTTTTCTGGAACTCTCTTGCTTTTTTGATGATCCAACAGATGTTGGCATAATATGTTAGGTGATAAAAAAGTTCTAGGAAGAACTAGAAAACAAGATAAGGGACTAGAGAGTCCTCTTAGGACAAGTTAAGGAATAGGATGGGTCATATTTTGGTAGGATGATTAGGAAAGAACTCCCTAATGACATTTTGTCAGAGAACCCCATAAAGCATAGGAGTGAGCCAAGAGGATGTCTAGGGAGGAGCATTCCAGGCAAAGTGCAATGTCTCACATGGGACTGTTCTCGGGATGTTAGGAGAATGCTGAAAGGAAGCCTTTTTTGGTTGGAATAAAATTAGAGGAGAGGGCAGTTCAAAATAACATCTGAGGCGCTTTCCTGGTGGTTTAGTAGTAAAGAATCTACTCACCAATGCAGGAGACACAGGTTTTGATCCCTGATCTGGGAAGATCCCATGTACCTCAGAGCAACTAAGCCTATGTGCCACAACTATTGAGCCTGTGCTCTAGAGCCCAGGAACCGCAACTATTGAGCCCATGTGCTGCAACGACTGACGCCTGAGTGCCCTAGAGCCTGTGCTCCGCAACAAGAGGAGCTATTGCAATGAGAAGCCCACACATCACAACAAAGAGTAGCCGCGGCTGGGGACTAGAGAGAAGTCTAGCAGCAATGAAGAGCTAGCATAGCCAAAATCAAAAAACAAATAAAATGATTTAAAAAAAACTCCATAAATGTTTAAAAGATACCTGGTGGTAAGATCATGCTGGGTCTTGTAAAGTAATGCAATGATTTTTGGATTTCATTCTGAGTGAGATGAGAAACCATCAGAGGGGTTTGAGTTTAGAAATAACATGATCTGACTTTTCCTTTCCAACAAAGAGACAAACAGAAAAGGATCACTGTAAGGGGATTTTTGGAAACAACACCAGTTCATTGGCTATTTAGAGTAATTCAGATGAAAAAACATGTTGGTTTCAACTAGGATGGCAGTGATACTGAGGCAAAAATTGGCTGATTCAGGGTGTATTTTATAGATAGAGTAGAAGAATTCGCTCATGGATTTGATGAGAGGTATGAAAGAAAGACTGGACATGGAGAATGCCAGGGTTTTAGGTCTGAGCACTGAATGAAGGTCATTTATTTGAGGCAGCGTCTTAAGGAAGGAGCAGTAATGGGGTGGTAGATCAAGGGTTCAGTTTTGGACACTTTTTTGAGTTTGTTATGTAGTGGACACCATAGTGAAGATCCTTATAGTATGAAAAAGAGGTCAATGCCTGAGATTACAAATTTGGAAGTTTTCAGGTTATGGGAAGTGAATGAGCCCACTCAGAGAGTGGGTGTAGACAGAGAAGGGAGTACAAGGATTGAGTCCTGAGGCCCTCCAACATTTACAAGTTAGGACGATGAGGAAGAGCAGCAATTGCTACTGAGGCTAAAAGGCTGGTTCTCAGAAAGATAGACAGGAGGGTATAATGTTCCAGGGGCTAAACTGAAAAAACTTTCAAGAGTGAGTGGAAATGGCAAAGGAAGGGCATTTGAAAATTCCTCCACAAAAAAATTACAAAACTGGCAAAAATATTCAAAATCTTCTTTTCAGAACTCTGCAAACTAACCAAAGGCTTACACTAACCTGGGGAGTGTTTACTAAAACAAACGGCTGAGCTAGGTAGTAGTTTGAAATATAACAGTTGACATTCCCGGTTCAAACTGGCTAAGGGAGCATAATAGAGCTGGAACTTTTCAAAGCCAGTTCTCAGAGAATTGTCATTATTCTACTTGTCTGGTACTTCTCTGGAAAACACCACTTGCAAGGCTGTCTGTGACCTGACTCGAGCTTACTCAGTCTGAAAAGCATTTTTTCCTAAGAAGCATTTGTCAAAAAAAAAAAAAAAAAAAAATTACAGACATGTGTTTTATCTTTGCAGCTGCCTGATATAGTGGATCACAGTTGAGACAAATAATAGACTATCTAAAAAGCTTAAGGAGAGCTGAGGAATGAGATATCCACAGGGACTGTGAAAAACTGACCTATTCTTGGAACTCTAGAAGGCCACACACATGGCAGGGCTGGGCATATGCTTAGGGAAGGCCCTAAGATCTCACCTGTGACTGTGAGGCTCTGCACAAGCAGGAAGTTAGATTGAGGAAGAGTTGTCAACTGCCTGGTTGAGTGTTGAAAGCATGCCCCAGCATGCACACAGAGTCTCTCAACAAACACTGGATGATTTATTAGTTCCAGGCATTTAAGGAAATCTGTCTTATCATTAGTTGACCTTAAGTTAACTGAGTAGAGACATCAGTGGCCATACGCAACAAAATCAGACTTTATAGAATTAGTTCAGAAAAATCACTAAACAAAGAACAATAAGCAGCAACAATAACAAACCCTGGGTTTATATGCAAATGATGTTTCACCAAATAAGGAATATAAAAAGTTAGAAATTATAAAGAAAATAGTCAAATAGAAACTTTAGCGTTGAAAAATATAATAACTAAAATGAAAAATTTACTACAGGAGCTCAACATGGGATTTGAACAGGCAAGAAAAAGAATCAATGAACTTGAAAACAGGAACCAATTCAGATGATCCAGTTTGAAGAAAAGAAAGAGAGAGAAAAAAAGAATTTTTTAAAAATTAGCAGAGCCTCGGAAATCTGTGGGATGTCATCAAATATAGCAACATACATAGAATGGGAGTTCTAGAAGGTGAAGAGAGAGAAAAGGGGAACAGAAAAAGTATTTAGAGGAAATAATGGCAGAAAAGTTCCCAATTTTGATTAAAAAAACATTAGTCTATATGTCCAAAAAGCACACTGAACTCCACATAACTCCACACTAAACTCAGACAAGATAAACACAGGGCTTCCCTGATGGTCAGATGGTAAAGAATCTGTCTGCAATACAGGAGACCTGGGTTCGATCCCTGGGTTGGGAAGATCCCCTGGAGGAGGGCATGGCAACCCACTCCAGTATTCTTGTCTGGAGAATTCCATGGGCAGAGGAGCCTTGTAAGCTACAGTCCATGGTCTTTCAAAGAGTTGGACATGACTGAGGGATGAACACACACACACACAGGATAAACACCTAGACACATGATAATCAAACTGTCAAAAGACAGAGAGAGAGTCTTGAAAATAGCAAGAAAGAAGCAACTCACAAAGCATCAAGCACAAAGATCCTTAATAAGATTAACATCTCATTTCTCATCAGACACATGGAAGACAGAAGGCTGTGGCATGATATATTTAAAGTACGGAAGAAAAAAAACCCTGCCAATCCAATATTCTATATAAATAAACAAAACCACGGTCATTCATCACTAGTTTATACACTCTGTAAGAAAGAAAGAGCGTCCATCAGGCAGAGATAAAAGAACAATAATGCAAATCCGCATGGTGAAATATAGAAAAGGGTGAAATATAGAAAAGGGTGAAAGAAACTATACAGGTAATCATAAAAAGGGCAGCAAAGGTCGATTTCTGTTGGTAATTTCACCTGATTTTAAAAAATCACTGCAGGGACTTCCCTGGTGATCCAGTGGTTGAGAGTCTTCTTTGCAATTCAGGGGACATGGATTTGACCCCTGGTCGGAGAACTAGGACCCCATGTGCTGCGGAGCAACTGGGACCACGCACAATCACTGGAGAGCCCACATGCCACAACTAGAGAGTACATGCACGGCAACGGAAGCTCCCACATGACTTGAGGAAGATCCCGAGTGGCGCAACTGAGACCAGTGCAGCCAAAAAAAATACAATAAGTGCGTAAAGCAACAATGATAAATCTGTGGGGGTGGGCATACCATGAACAGAGATATAACTTGTATGATAACAGCACAAAAGAAGGGGGAGAATGGACCATATGTGTGTGTGTGTATATATATATATATATAATATACAAAGTTTTTGTATATTATTGAAATTATATTTTTGAAAGTATTATTGAAATTAAGTTAGAATTAATCTGAACTAGAGGATTATGTTAATTATACCTCAGGCAATGGCTAAGAAAAAAAGCAGGGAGTGATCAGCTGTGTCAAATGCTGCTGATAGAGATCTATCTATGATGAAATTTGAGGACTGACTGCTTGATTTGGCAACTTGGAGATCACTGGTGAGCAGTTTTACAGGCAGGGTGGGGCATAAGGCAGACTAAATTGGCCCAAGTAGAATGGAAAAAAAGGAGGGGGAGAAAATTATTTTTTCTTAAAAAAGAAAAAGATAATTCTTTCATGAGTTTGCTGAAAATGGGAGAAGAGAAATGGAAGTGGGATGAAGAGTGAGAGATAGTTAACAGGTTTGTGTGCTGATAACAATAATTGAGCAGAGTGAGAAAAATTGATAATTGCCTTCTCTGTCACTGTTATTAAGGAAGAAATTTTGAGATCAGAAGGGAATTATTACAGCACCTTGCTTCTTACCCAAATGTCCCAGGAATCGGCATCTTTGGTTATTGGGAGAATATGTCTATATATACATGTGTATGTATGTATACACATATGGGTATTGAATAACACTGTATTAATATATTATGTCCACTAGAAAAGATAAAAATTAAATTTTTAGAAGTTTAAGATAAATTTGGGGAAAAAAGTCAATAAATAAGATGGTGTATCATATAATCACTAACACCTCAGGCACTCAGACATTCAGAGCAAGGTACGTAGTGAATAATATCCATGCTTCAATTGACTTTTTGCTAATTTTGAATTTTCTGGCTGTCTTTTTATCAGCTACAGTTAGATTCATCCTTGCTCTTACTTTGTAATGAGTTTATACCTAAAAGAGTAGTAACTGATCTTTCTTTGTTTTCTTATTGTTCACCCTGCCTGCATTAGTATTATCTTCCAACTGGGTTTTTGTGGGTTTTTTTTGGCCCAATTTCTTTTTTAACTTTTTTTATGGAGAATTTCAAACAAACACAGAATATGAACCCCAATATATCCATCATTCTCCTTCTTTAATTATCAGCTCATGACCTCTCAGCCCTGTAGTATTTTGTAGTATTTTGAAGCTAATCCCACATATTGTTATGATTTCACTTGGAAATAATTCAGTGTGTATATCTAAAACACAAGAACTCTTTAAAAAAAAGAAAAATAACCCCTAACTACCATGCCATTAGCGTAACTAAAAAATAATTTGAAGGAATCTTTAACTTGAAGTAATGGAGGAATCTTTGCAATAAAAAATCAGGTCAGGAAAGAAATGTTTTTAGCATAAAAAAGCTGAGGTCATTATTCACAAGGAGTAAGATCAAAATAATATCAATCTGATGAAGATTCCTTCTTTGCATAATCTACTGGGGGTCTCTGATGAAAAACTAATGTTTATGGTAGTGGGTTATGCTGGTCTTCAGGTACTGTGTGTGTGCTAAGTTATTCAGTAGTCACTCTTTGTGACCCTATGGACTGTAGCCCGCCAGGCTCCTCTGTCCATGGGATTCTCCAGGTAAGAATACTGGAGTGGGTTGCCATGCCCTCCTCCAGGGGATCTTCCCTACCCAGGGATCCAAGCCTGTCTTGACTCCTGTATTGGAAAGTGGGTTTTTTGTTTTGTTTTGTTACCTCTAGTGCCACCTGGGAAGAGAAAAGTTAACCCTGGCATTGCTAGCGGAGTGAGACTGAATTGGCCTGGAAGCATCCAATTCCCTCCCACAAGGAACCACATCCTCTCTCCACTTTCAAAGGCAGAAGCTGGAGCTGATGAAAATCACATCCTCATCCAAGTGAAGTCTGATGGAGGTAGGGTCTGTATTGTACACTACAGGAAGGGATGAACCAGGGACTCCACCATCCCATAGGCAGTGATGGAGGGTCACTAAGCTGGCAGGAGTTGAAGGAATGCAAGCAGTTAAGGGAACAGTTAGCTTGGGAGGGAGCAATGAATACCCTTTGAAGGCCCAAATAGGGGCTGAAACTTTCTCTTCAGTGTGCTAAAAGGGAGCCAGTTTCCTATTCAAGGCAAGGTCCCAGTTAGCCCTGTACTATTTGTGGCAGTTCCTTGAAACTTGTCAAAAACTCCTTAATTATTTCTCAAAAAAATATGTTGTATTTTGTGTGCAGAAGATTGGAGGGTTGGGGCAGAACTTGGACTGGCAAGAGAGTATATGAACGTTCCTGCAGAGGAGATCCAGCACCCCAATGATCAAGCCATGGAAATTCACAGCTCCCCAACCCAGGACCCGCAGGCTCTGTTCTGCCCTGCAGGGTACATGTTGCCGCAGCTCTGGTCCAAACTGTGAAGTTAGGTTCACATCTGGATTCTGTTATTTTTAATACCCACCCCCCGCCATTTCTTGCCTAGAGAATTTCATGGACAGAGGAGCCTGGTGGGCTCCATGGGGTGTGAAGAGTTGGACACAACTGAGGGCCTAACACACTTCACACTTCTTTTTTTTTCACTTCTCCCCTCCTCCTTCATTTCAGGCGTCAGTATACAATGGCTTTCAAGTTTTCTGACTAATAATAAAAATAAACCAGTTTCATTAGGAGGTTGAGATTAACATATACAGACTACTATATACAATCAACAAGGACCTACCATATAGCATAGGGAAGTCTACTCAATACTCTATAATGACCTATAATGGAAAATAATCTGAACACAACATGGTAAATCAACTATTCAGTTCAGTTCAGTCACTCAGTCGTGTCCGACTCTTTTGTGACCCCATGAACTGCAGCACGCCAGGCCTCCCTGTTCATCACCAACTCCGGAAGTCCACCCAAACCCATGTCCATTGCGTTGGTGATGCCATACAACCATCTCATCCTCTGTTGTCTCCTTCTCCTCCTGCCCTCAATCTTTCCCAGCATCAGGGTCTTTTCAAATGAGTCAGCTCTCCGCATCAGGTGGCCAAAGTATTGGAGTTTCAGCTTCAACATCAGTCCCTCCAATGAACACCCAGGACTGATCTCCTTTAGGATGGACTGGTTGGATCTCCTTGCAGTCCAAGGGACTCTCAAGAGTCTTCTCCAACACCACAGTTCAAAAGCATCAATTCTTCGGTATTCAGCTTTCTTAATAGTCCAACTCACATCCATACATGACTACTGGAAAAACCACAGCCTTGACTAGACATACCTTTGTTGGCAAAGTAATGTCTCTGCTTTTTAATATGCTGTCTAGGTTGGTCATAACTTTCCTTCCAAGGAGTAAGCATCTTTTAATTTCATGGCTGCAATCACCACCTGCAGTGATTTTGGAGCCTAGAAGAATAAAGTCAGCCACGGTTTCCACTGTTTCCCCATCTATTTGCCATGAACTGATGGGACCGGATGCCATGATCTTAGTTTTCTGAATGTTGAGCTTTAAGCCAACTTTTTCACTCTCTTCTTTCACTCAACTATATTTCAATATAAAATAAAACTTAAAAAAATAAACTAGCTTGCATAATGTTATATATTAATTCCTCAAAATCGGCTCAGCATAAAGGACAATGCTTTGACTTGAATATTTATCTTTATGATCAGGGAGTGGAAACTGTCAGACATTTGGGGCTCGGGTCTGAAACTCTGGTTGATGCGGAGACTTGGGGCCACTCCACTTCAGTCCACGCACTTCCTTCCGGGGTAGCTCCTTCCATGTGCTGGTGGGGCCCCGCTACCTAGGGCCCCAACGAGGACACAGGCAAATAACCCCACACGCTTTGGGGCCACTGCTAGGGCGACCCGGCCTGGGGCGTGGGAGGCCGGCCAACGCTGCCAGCCCAAAGCGAAACGCGACAAGTGGGCGGGGCCGGGGGCCGGAGGCGGACGTGCATTCAGCAGGCCCGCAAGGCTTCCCAGCTCTGTGAGTCCTTTCTGGGGAACCGGGAGAGGGCTCCTCTCCTCATTACAAAACGGCCAGCGCGGAGCGGGCCCGCTGTAGTCGCGACGGCTCCTTCCTCGGCCTCTAGAAAGCCCGGGGAGTACCAGCCCGGGACAAGACAGCCGACAGCGGTCACCGCAGCTGCGTTTGCCGTCCGGTCTGGAGAAGACTGAGGTCTCCGGGAGCACGCGAGATGTTTCTCTAAACACAGCGCGTGGTCTTCAGTCCGGCTTTTTTAACTAGGGAAGAGGGCAGCAGCGAGGGGAAGAATGGGAGGGGCCCTGCGCGCTGGGGGGCCTCCCATTGGCTCCTCTCTCTCCGCCCTCAGACCCCATTGGCCGCGGGTCGAGCGCACGGGCCGAGCACGCTGCCCCGCGACGCGCGGCGTTGGGCTGGAGGCGGCGGCGCAGCCAATGGGAGTGGCCCGCGGGGCAGGGCTGAGGGCTCTGGGTCTCCGGGCGCGGGCGAGTTGGTAAACAGATCCGGAGCGCGTGCCGGGCGCCAGCGCTGAGGCGAGCGCGCGGAGGCTGCGCGAAGGTGACCACGGACCCCAGCTTCCTGCAGCCGGGTAAGGCTGCTGCCCGCCGGCCGCCGCGTGCTCTGGGCGCCGTCTGCCTGAGGCCAGAGCAGGGCTCACCTCCCGCTTAGGCCCTTCTTGCATCCTCAAGTGACAGAGCGGCTTCCCCTTTGCGAGTTTCATTTGCCCCGAGTTCCAGGCCACGGCGCGGTGGGCGCGCCTCAGAATGCAGGGTGGGCGCCTACGGCTGTCTGCTACCCCCGTTCCCACAGCCCATATCTGTCTCGGGGAGGGTGCGAAGGCTGCGTGCCGGAGCCTTGGGTCCTCGGAACTCGCCTAGCAGCCCTGGTGACCTGATGCCTTGTTTCTTGGTTGCCAGTACTGCTTTCTTGCCTCGCTTTCTTACGATGACATTTCTCTTCACGCCTAGACCCCTTTGCACTGTCTCAGGGGCGCTAATTGTCCCTGGCCCGAGGTTTGTGTCAGGATTTTGACGCCCTTGGCCCTAGCCAGCTGTTGGGTTTCACTGGTGAGGGTTTTGTATGAACATGGGAATGAGGGTCCTTTTTGGTTATGTTCTCCGCTGCCTTTTCTTTGGCCCGTCCTCCTGCTTCTTCAAACGCTGGAGATCTTGTCAATGGTCGTGCCTTTCCCCAGTGCCTGCCCCTCTGCCAAACGGAGGCCGGTCCTCCCATGTACTTTGTGGGATGGAGAATGCTGCTGGGGGGCAGGTCTGGATGCTGGAACTCTCCATCTGGATGACAGGTGCCAGTTCTCTGAAGGGTGAGCGGCTTCTCTGCAGCCTTTCATCCTAGGTAGGGCCTGCAGCCCATTGGGAAACTCGTCCATGCTCACTTGGGCCTTGGGTGTGCGTGACAGAAGACTGAAGAGTTGGACCTGCCAGGTCTAACTTGTTGTTAAAGGATTTGAGCGTGCATGATGCCAGCTTGCCAGTTGTTATGCTGGCAGGAGGGCCCATCTCTGGAGAAGGTACAAAGCGGGAGGAGGGGTGGGGAAACTGGTGATTCTCAGGGGAAACACCTTTATGATTGATGATGGCTTTGGGCATTTTCAACTTTGCAAATGATGCAGAAAAAACAGGGTTATGATTTTGGGCCTGACCTTGGACAACTCAAAGGAAAAGTGAACTAAGGTGGTCTGAATGCTTCCTGTGTGTCACATAAGCCAGGGTTTCTCAATTTTCAGCAGCATCCCTGGCCTCCATCCATTAGATGCTAGTAGTACCCCCCTCATCTTCCCCCACTAGTTGTGACAACCAAAAATGTCTCCACACATTGCCAGATGTCTCCTGGAGGACTCAGCCAACCTTGATTGAGAACCACAGAGATAAAACTGTAAGAGTTCCCATGCTGCCAAAGACCCCCTGGGACCTGTCCATGACTAGCTGAGAGGTTTAGGTAGAAGATAGCATTGTGCTCTCTGTCCCAAACCAATGATAGAAGCCATGTTGGTTGGGCTTCAGGGGAATTTCCTTACCCCCTGCTCCACACCTGGGGGATAGGGGTGAGATAGGAGGTTAGAAACCTATGGGCATTAGCTGTGCCTGCTGAATGCATGGCAGAGACTGAGTCCAGAATACAAAAGAAGTGGGTATGCATACTAAGTCGCTTCAGTCGTGTCCGACTCTTTTCGACCCTATGCACTGTAGCCTGCCAGGCTCCTCTGTCCATGGGATTCTCCAGGTAAGACTACTGGAATGGGTTGCCATGCCCTTCTCCAGGGGATCTTCCCAACCCAAGGATCCAGCCCAGGTCTCTTATGTCTCCTGCATTGGTAGGTGGGTTCTTTACCACTAGCGCCACCTGGGAAGCCCCCAAAAAGTGGGAAACTTGTGGTTTCTGTCTTTGGGGTGTTTGCAAGACTGTGGGAGATATGAATATGAAATAACCATGGGGTGGTTTGTAAACAGTGAGCAAAGAAGTTTAAGCTGTCAGTGGTGACTGAAAGGCCAATTCAGTTTTCCATAAGTGGCTTTTGCAGTGATACTTTGCTCATCCTCACTTATTTACTGAGACATCTCTTACGTCTTATGATGTGAGAGGGGGCTAGGCCCATGTCTGCAGAGAGAAAGTGTCTGCATTTCAAACATATATGTGGGTGTGTTTACTTGTACCATGTACTCCTTCAGAAAGAGGCCACCCGGAAGTGTACTGGCGTAGAAGGGACACATGTACAATTTGTGGAGCTTTTCCAGTTGATCGAAGCGTCAGAGACAGTGTCAGAGACAATGGGCCATTTCTTTTTGCAGGGAAAGACGCTTTACTTCTGAGTCTAGAGTTTGTCTTCACTTTAACCCAAAATTTATGCCCCAAATTCCAAAGTCCCAAACTGACAGGGATGCAGAGAAGTGAAGAAACAATGGTTATTGGACAGGAAAAACACCCTGAGTCCATACCGTGGATTTCCTTTTCTTGTTATTGGTTGGTCCTATGGGGATGTATCAGGATTTTCCCATAACACTCCTTGGTTTGTTAGGGGGTCTTTTGGGTATCCTTTCTTGCCTGCAGAACAGAATCTGGACAGGGAGGTCAGTCTTCCTTTCTCAAAAAGAAGTTTAGAGAAGCTTATTATTGGGAAGCTCCAAACTCGGCAGGATGATTTTCCATCAAGAGCTGTGGACACTGAGTCATTATCTTTGTCAGTTGAAACAAGAGCTGTGTGCAAAATTAGACAGGAATATTTAGATAGAGAGTTGTCTTGATCTGACAGTGGCATCTGGAAATAGTTCCAGCATTCTTGCTAAACAACAGCCAGGAACTTGGGAGAGCCAGAGAAAGAAGAGCCGGTGGGAGGGGGGAATGTGAGGGTCCTGCTGTGTTAGGAGTTGCGCCCATGCAGGGAGAGGGGGGTAGCGGGAATGGGGTCCACTGACTCTGAGGCAGGGTCAGGACCCTGAGAGGGGTGCGTCTGGGTGGGCTTCTCCCCACAATTTTCACACCTGAGTGGTCTGCTAACAAGCATGCTGTTCATTGTGGGGTTATAGGCTCCTGAGCTCTTGACCTTTTTGCTTTGAGGTCATGGGCCTACAGTATATTTAAAGTTGGAAATGACCCTGAAAAAAATCTTTTTATTCTTCATACTTGGATATGATTTATTTTTTTTCTTCTGTCCATGCAGAGAAGGATTCATGAGAAAGCTGAGGGTTTTTCTCTCAACTTGCCATTTCAGAGTATTGTAGATTCTCTTGTAGTGAATAGTGACTGAGTTCTTGTCTCCAGAGCCCTCAACTTGCTTTTAAAAACATTGTCCCGTTTCCTTCTGGGTGGAGGGAGAGGGGCTGCGTTTGGTCCAAACCTGGGAAATTGTGTGTACCCTAAGGGTTGGTGCCCCTCCATGTCCTGCCCTGAAGAAAAGCCCTCTGTGACATTATGGGTGAGCTTCCCAGGTGGCACTAGTGGTAAAGAATCCACCTGTCAATGCAGGAGATGTAAGAGACGTGGGTTCGATCCCTGGGTTGGGAAGATCCGCTGGAGGAGGGCATGGCAACCCACTCCAGTATCCTTGCCTGGAGTATGCCATGGACAGAGGAGCCTGGTTGGCTACAGTCCATGGGGTCGCAAAGAGTCGGACACAACTGAAGCGCTTTAGCAGCAACAGCAGCAGCTGGTTATTTACTCCTTGTTGAACAAGTATCAGTTGATTGTATGCCTTGAGTGTAGCATTGGGAATATACAACTGAACAGTTCTCTGGGTCCCTGGCCTCTGGGAATTGTAATAAGGGGTATGCAGATACCACCTAAGCACCCTAGTGTGGTTTGAACTACGGGCTCTGAGTGAGACCACTTTTGGCTAGTGACTCTTGGAGGAGAAGGTGTATTAACTGGGACACTGAGGATGAGCAGGATTTTAGCAGAAAGAGGCAGGAGTGTAGAGGAGTGAGGGGCCAGTGCTTCCCAGACTCTATGCTGAAGGCCAGGTTTTATTTTTCCCCGATTTGCTGCAGACCAGTACTTTTGTAAAACACACTAAAAGTGTCATCAGTTCAGTTCAGTCGCTCATTCGTGTCCAATTCTTTGAGACCCCATGGACCGCAGCATGCCAGGCTTCCCTGTCCATCACCAACTCCTGGAGCTTACTCAAACTCCATCGAGTCGGTGATGCCATCCAACCATCTCATCCTCTGTTGTCCCCTTCTCCTCCCACCTTCAATCTTTCCCAGCATCAGGGGCTTTTCCAACGAGTCAGTTCTTCACATCATGGCCGTGCTAAATTGCTGTGAGGGTTTCTGAGTGCTTGTGCTTAGTCACTCAGTCGTGTCCAACTCTTTGCAACCCCATGGACTCCTCTGTCGATGGGGATTCTCCAGGCAAGAATACTGGAGTCGGTTGCCATGCCCTCCTCCAGGGAATCTTCCCAACCTAGGGATTGAACTCAGGTCTTCCACATTGCAAGCGAATTCTTGACCATCTGAGCCACAACCAGGGAAGCCCAAGGATGCTGGAGTGGGTAGCCTGTCCCTTCTCCAGGGGAACTTCCTGGTCCAGGAATCTAACTGGGGTCTCCTGCATTGCAGGCAGATTCTTTACCAGTTGAGCTACCAGGGAAGCCTTTCTAAGTGCTTCAGTTCAGTTCAGTTCAGTTGCTCAGTCGTGTCCGACTCTTTGCGACCCCATGAATCCCAGCACGCCAGGCCTCCCTGTCCATCACCATCTCCTGGAGTTCACTCAAACTCACGTCCATCGAGTCGGTGATGCCATCCAGCCATCTCATCCTCTGTCGTCCCCTTTTCCTCCTGCCCCCAATCCCTCCCAGCATCAGAGTCTTTTCCAATGAGTCAACTCTTCACATGAGGTGGCCAAAGTACTGGAGTTTCAGCTTTAGCATCATTCCTTCCAAAGAACACCCAGGGCCGATCTCCTTTAGAATGGACTGGTTGGATCTCCTTGCAGTCCAAGGGACTCTCAAGAGTCTTCTCCAGCACCACAGTTCAAAAGCATCAGTGGCAAAGCGTCTGTCTACAATGTGAGAGACCTGGGTTCGATCCCTGGGTTGGGAAGATTCCCTGAAGAAGGAAATGGCAACCCACTCCAGTACTCTTGCCTTGTAAATCCCATGGACGGAGGAGCTTGGTGCAGGCTATCCATGGGGTCGCAAAGAGTCGGGCACAACTGAGCGACTTCACTTCAGCTTTCTTCACAGTCCAACTCTCACATCCATACATGACCACTGGAAAAACCATAGCCTTGACTAGACGGACCTTTGTTGGCAAAGTAACGTCTCTGCTTTTCAATATGCTATCTAGGTTGGTCATAACTTTTCTTCCAAGGAGTAAGCGTCTTTTAATTTCATGGCTGCAGTCACCATCTGCAGTGATTTTGGAGCCCCCAAAAATAAAGTCTGACACTGTTTCCACTCTTTCCCCATCTATTTCCCATGAAGTGATGGGACCAGATGCCATAATCTTTATTTTCTGAATGTTGAGCTTTAAGCCAACTTTTTCACTCTCCACTTGCACTTTCATCAAGAGGCTTTTGAGTTCCTCTTCACTTTCTGCCATAAGGGTGGTGTCATCTGCCTATCTGAGGTTATTGATATTTCTCCCAGCAATCTTGATTCTAGCTTGTGTTTCTTCCAGCCCAGCGTTTCTCATGATGTACTCTGCATATAGGTTAAATAAGCAGGGTGACAATATACAGCCTTGACGTACTCCTTTTCCTATTTGGAACCAGACTGTTGTTCCATGTCGGGTTCTAACTGTTGCTTCCTGACCTGCATATAGGTTTCTCAAGAGGAAGGTCAGGTGGTCTGGTATTCCCATCTCTCAGAATTTTCCACAGTTTATTGTGATCCACACAGTCAAAGGTTTTGGCATAGTCAATAAAGCAGAAATAGATGTTTTTCTGGACTCTCTTGCTTTTTTGATGATCCAGTGAATGTTGGCAATTTGATCTCTGCTTACTCCTGTTATTTCATCAAGGATGACACCTTTAGTCCCAGGACCATTCTTTGAGTGGCATCTGTCCAGGCAGTGGGCTCTTTGAGCAGAAGCCTTGGGGCCGGGGACTGCCTGGTGGGGGTGAGTGCAGCTTGGTAGGAGGGTCAGGAGTTGAAGGGGAGTGGTAGAGGGCTGAGCTAGGGAGTGGATGGGGTGAGTCCCTATTTCCTGTTGAAGTAGCCTGTGCGATCACCCTTAGGAATTTAGGATAGTCCACTAATACTTCTGTTGTGGCATTTAATCTCAGCAGTGGGGTCAGGGGGCCAGGCGGGCTTGGCCTAGCCCTCCTACTTTTCAGCTGATAGTTCAGGCTGGAAAGGGTTCCCTGAGCGCTCACAGCTCAGTTGCAGCCTGGGGGGCCCTGACAGAGAGGGAGGTGGCTCCGTGCCGTGGCATATGTGCAGTGGACGTGGTATCCGAGGGTATTGGGCGGACTGTGCGGGACGGGGGCTGTGGGGCGTGGGGGCGGCCTTCTGCTGTGGGAACCCAGGGTGCAGCGCTACTGGCCCTGTTGGGAGAGGCCTAAGGAAGCGGATTCCTGTGCTGGGAGGTCTGAGCTGGGGCCTGAAGCAGGAAGTGGCAAAAGTGGGTGCCGCTGTGGGGAGGGGAGGGCACTCAGTAAGCAAACTGTGCAGAATGGGGACTGGATTATGGTGGAGGGCTCAGGGTAGATGAAGGGGAGCCTAGTGAGGTGGCCTGTAAGAAGTGAGGGCGGCCTGAGTCCCAGGTGGCAGGCCTTGGGGAGATGGAATGAAAGCGTAGATTCCAGAGAGTATAACTCTGTGCAGGTGGAATCTCTTAAGTGACTGCTTAACCTGGGCTGAGATGTCTAGTGAGGGGAGCACTGTTTGGGGTAGATGGTGGTGTCACTGCTGAAAACAGGGTCAGGGGAGGAGGAGCTGGACGGGCGGAAGGAAGATGGTGATCGTTTTAGAAGCAAAGGGGTTGAGGTGCCTTGTGGGATTTTCCCCTGTATTCTTTTGTTATTAAGGTACAGTTTGCGTACAGTAGGTTCACACTTCCTGGTGTGCAGTTGGGTGGTTTGGTAAATGCATAGAATCATGTAACCATTATCACAGTCGAGGTCTAGAACTGCTCCGTTCCCCCCACCCCCAGTTCCCTGGACCCCTTCATTGGTGTCCGTAGGACTTGGAGGGAGAGGTGTCATGTATGTATAACTGATTTGGTTCTAGGATTGATTCAGTGGTTGGGATGGCCTGCCCCAGCTGGGAATGGCATGCACAGGCCTAGGGGAGCCACCAGCCCATGGGGAGGCTGAAGCCTGTTCCCAGGGGACAGTGTAGGGAGCCGGGTGGAGAGGCTGGGGACCAGGCCTGGGGACACCTGCGCTGTGAGGATGAGGAGCTGGTGAAAGAAGCTGAGCTGAGGGGCTGACAGTGAGTGACGGAAACCCAGGTCAGGATTTCCCGAGAGAGTGTGGGGCCAGCAGGAAAGGCTGGGGAGGATGGTGTTGGGTTGGCTTAGGTGGATGGAGCCATCAGATAGCCATTGTGAGTGTCATGGTGTGGGGGGTGGTGGTGGAGAGCTTGGGGTCTGGGCCAGACAGCCTGTGCTGAGGGAGGAGGAAGGACAAGACGGGAGGTGCCCTCTGTCCCTGGAGCATTGGCAGGGGTGAGACTGAAGGAGAGACAGAATCAACAGGAGGTTTTTTCATATTTGGTGCATGAAAGCTGAGAGGTTTGTGGGCTTGAGGGGGAAAGCTTTTGTGGAAGGAGAGATTGAAGGCAAAACAAAAAATAGGTTAGAGGCAAGGTCCTAGAGGAGGAGGGAGAGGGAAGAATTTCGGGATGGCAGTGCGGGGAGGAGATAGGATGAGGATATAGGAGATAGGGGAGGCCGGGGGAGGGCTGAGGCCTGGACCAGGGCTTGAGGGTGAGCACAGCTGATTGCCTCTGTTTTAGGGAAGCAAGAGGTCAGCTAGATGTGAGTGAGGCCCTCTGCTTGATGTGAGAGGGGAGGCTGGCCTGGGGTGGTGCTCAAAGGGGAAGTCAGGCTCCTGGCAGCTGCTGAGGAGGGAGGGAGGGAGGGTGTGTGTGTGTGTGTGTGTGTGTGTGTGTGTGTAAGTGGGGCAGGAAAGTGTTTCCTGGTGTGTGTGTGTGTGTAAGTGGGGCAGGGAAGTGTTTCCTGGTGTGTGTGTGTGTGTGTGTGTGTGTGTGTGTGTGTAAGTGGGGCAGGGAAGTGTTTCCTGGTTCTCTGAGAAGGGGCCCAAATCCCTTCCCTACTCCCTGCCCCTCCTACTGGACTTTCCCAGAGGTGTTGCCTGAAAGAGGTTGTGGTCCCCACCTCTCTACCCCTGAGAAGCAAGTCTGCCCACCCCCGCACCCCCCATCCTACCCCACCCCCGCCACACACACACGCTTGCTGTTTTCATAGTGTCTAGAAGGGTTAGTACTTAGATTCTTTTGAGTGTGAAAATCTGTGTGTGTGTGTGTGTGTGTGCGAAGTCGCTTCAGTCATTTCCGATTCTTTGTGACCCCATGGACTGTAGTTGCCAGGCTCCTCTGTCCATGGGATTCTCTAGGCAAGAATACTGGAGTGGGTAGCCAGGCCCTCCTCCAGGGGATCTTCCCTATTTCGGAATCAAACTCGGGTCTCTTATGCCTCCTGCATTGGCAAACAAGTTCTTTACCACTCACGCCACTTGGGAAGCCTGTGATTCTCTCTAGACCCTGTTAAATCCCAATTTTTAGCACAGCCCTGGGTCATCCTGATCCGCTCAGGGGATAAAAGGCCATGACCTAATCTCAAATCTTGAGGTCATCTAGGTCAGTCTCAGCTTCTTATACATGAGGAAACGAGGAAGCTCAGCCCAAGGGAGAGCAGGAGGGCCCGTTGTCACATGTGGCTGGTGTCCAGGGTGGGCTTCGAACCTGGGGCTGGCTGGCCGCCCTTGCGGACCAGGAGCCAAAGGGTTCCTGCCATCTGCTGGGCAAGATGCGAGGTCCCGGGGGTTGTTCACACACAGAACTTTTACATTAAACCCAGATCCTGGGGTTAAGCCTGGTTTGCTTTCTGCCTGGCACATTTTCTCTGTTTGGCACCAGGCCTGGCTCAGGGAAGGGTGAAGGTAAGAATAGGTTGCCCTGTGACCCACAAGTGGTTACTGTTTGACAGATTCTGGAGCAAACATCTCCCATCTGTGTGAGATCAAAAAAGCAGTTTGTGGCTCTTGCTCCCTGCTGTGTTTATAGCCAACGTTTGGTAAAGCTGAGGGCTGGGTACCACGTATGGGTCAAGCCTGCTATGCCCCTGTTGCAGCCCACATGAACGCACTGTTAGTGGGCCAGACCTGCTCTCCTTTTCCGTCTTCCCTCCCACTCTTCTTCTAAGGAGGGAATGGGGCTGAATAGGGTATCCTGGGTGGACCACACCACTCGCTCCCCGTGTCTGCGTGCGCATAGGAGCAGGCTCCCAAATGTCCCCTTACGAACGTTGTTCTTCCTCGGTTTCCTCCTCTTCTGCCTGTTAAAACACTGGGGTGCTGATCCTACTACTGTGTCCATGCCTCTGCATTGGGGGTGGTTCACAGTGATTGTGGACAGAAAGCGTTTCCCAGGTGCTTAGCATCCCTGGTGTCACTTGAGTTGTGGGTTCAAAAGATGGAGCTTGGGAAGCTGGGGAACCCCTGGGTGCCCGTGGGTATGACACTCCTGGTGAGGGTGTAGTGGAGTGCCAGCCCTCAGCAGGAGTCAGGGTCTGGGTAAGAGAGTCCCCTCTCCAGGAAGGCACCGTGCAACCCTGGGAGATGGGATGGATACACAAAGAGTCATACAGGGCATGGCAAGAGGGACTTTAGAGGAAGAGAGGTGGCTTTAGGATGGAGCAGGGGACTGCTGTGGAGCATCTTAATGTTTCATGAAGATGAGGAGGACTTTGGTAGAGGAAAGGGTGTTCTGGGGGAGGCAGAGGGCGCAGCATGTGGAAGCAGGAAGACGTGTGAGTGTGTGTGTGTGGGGTAGGGGTATGTCTGTTTGTGTGTTGGGGATGAGCCATTCTTGCTGAAGCCCTGGTGTGGGGGAGATAGTGGGAAATAAGCACTGGAAAGATGTCTTGTGGTCCACAGTGAAGAACCTTGAGGGCCAGGCCTGGGCCCATGGCCTTAGTTCTTCCAGCAAAGAAGAGTGGAGGTCAGTGAGGAGGCAGCCGTCTCGCCCTCTGTCTGTCCTATTCTCGTTCTCTTCCTGCCTACAGTCATTTGTCTGGAGTTGTCTTTTGTAGGTTAACTCACTGGCTTTAAAAACTATTGGGGTTTTGTGTACACTTCCCTGGTGGCTCAGATGGTAAAGAATCCGCCTGCAATACAGGAGCTCTGGGTTCGATCCCTGGGTTGGGAAGATCCCCTGGAGGAGAGCATGGCACCCCACTCCAGTACTCTTGCCTGGAGAATTGCCATGGGCAGAGGAGCCTGGTGGGCTACAGTCCATGGGGTCGCAAAGAGTCGGACACAACTGAGCAACTGAGCACATAGTGCCAAAGGGTTGCATGGGCTCTCCGTGGCAGGAGTCATTAATTTAACCTTTACACCAGTGACGTGCGTAAGTGTCTGTGCCTGGCCTGCATGTGGTGTTTGGAGGTGCTGCCGATAAAGTTTGGTACATGGTAGGACTGGGGCCACATACCCAGAGTGGACCCAGTGTGAGGCTCCTGCCTCTTTCTCCCACTGTGTCTGAGATAGAACCAGGGTGGGATTGCTGGTGCTGAGAAGCCTGACACTCTCAGTCTGGTAGCTGAGGAACTTTCCAGTAAGGCAGTTTGGCCAGGTGGCCCTTGAGAGCCCAGCCAGCTCCTGGATTTTTATGACTCATAATTTTCTGCAACCAGTTGGACACTTTCCAAGGCGTGAACCTTGCTGTGTTTCCAGGAGAGTGACTACTGATTTAAAAACATGTTTCTGACTGGGGTGAAGTTTTCTTATTTGCTCTCACTTCCTAGGCCACAAGAGGGAAGGGCTGAGGGAGCCTGGGGTCAGGCAGGTGTAGATTGGCCAGCTCTTGAGAGTGTTCGGACGAGTTCTCTTTACCGTGTGGAGCTCTGCCTCATCAGCAAGTCGAGACCGTAATTCTGTACAGGGTTGTTGTGAGATGAAAGTGAAGTGAAGGTCACTCAGTCATGTCTGAGTCTTGATGACCCCATGGACTGTAGCCCACCAGGCTCCTTTGTCCATGGGATTCTCCAGGCAAGAATACTGGAGTGGGTTGCCATGTCCTCCTCCAGGGGATCTTTCCAACCCAGGGATCCAACCCACGTCTCCCACATTCCAGGCAGATTCTTTACCATCTGAACCACCAGGGAAGCCCTGGTTGTAAGATTAGGAGTAACACAAAGTGATGCATGCAGAAGGGGAATAATGACTGTTAGCTGTTCTTATTATTAATATTATTTAATTGAAATGTTTAATCTGCAGTGAACGTGTTTTAAAAGGTTAAGAATATAAGTGGTGACAGCGTTTTGAGGCTGGGGGCTCTTACTTGGAGGGTGCTGGGCCCCACGCTGTGCATTGCCTGGCATGTAACACAAGTGCTCCGTGGTGTTTTCAGTGTTGACCCGAGGCCGGTAGACAAGTGGGGCGTGTTTATACTGGATGCAAGCAGGACTCTGTCATCAGGAGCAGGAATGTGTCTCAAGCGGCCCGTGGGACATGCCAGCACCCAGCACAGCACCGGGCACTAGCCGGCACTCAGTGCCGCTTGTGGAGTGACCACACGAAGTTATTTTAGAGGAATGATCTCGAAATTATTCTAGGATACAGCCCTTCTTCCCAACCCAGGAATCTACCTTTTAAAAAATAGCCACTACATTAGTTTCCATTATTGCTGTAAGAAATGACCACAAACTCAGGGACTTAAAACACTACAGATTAATCAATCTTAATATTCTGGAGGTCAGAAGTCTGATGTGGGTCTCACCTAGCTAAGACCAAGGAGTCAGCAGACTCTCTGGGGGCCCGAGGACAGAGCCGCTCCCCTCCTTTTTCCAGCTTCTGAGAGCCGCCTGCCTCCCTTGGCCGAGGCTCTGTCTCCACAACTGCATCGCTCCAGCCTCTGCCTCTCTCACATCTCCCTCTTCTGACTTGGATCCTCCTGCCTCTCTCGTCTTATGACCCCTGATTACATTGGGCCCAGGTGGATAGCCCCCTCCATCTCAAATTCTTTAATTCATCACACCTGCAAAGTCCCTGTCACCATATGAGATAACTTAGTCACAGATTCTGGGGATTAGAACGTGTGTGTTCATCTGTGTGAACATCTCTGGGTGGCCGTCATTCAGCTGGCCACAGCCACCTGCAGTATTTTGGCCAGATTTTAACACAACCGCGTAAATACCTGATTTTAGTTTAAGAGGAACTTCTCAACTACAGCACCAGGGTCCTTCCTCACCGCTGTGTGACCGTGCAGATGACATTGGTGTTTGTGTGGTCAAGGTCAGTCTGTGTGTATGTCAGGGGGAGTGGGGGCGGAAAGAGTCAGAGGTGTATGAGATGTGAGCCTCCCTCAAGAGGCTTGTTACTGAAAAGACTTCTATGTGCTAAAGGTAACTTACAAATGGGGCAGAATCTGACCAGAGCTGGTCAGTTGATGGAAAGTCTTAAATTCATAAGAGCTGAGAAAAAATGAGGGCCCAATTTAGACATATGTCCTTGAATATATTCAAGGAATGTTGAATATATTTGTACATTTCAAAGTACTTCTGTCTGTCTTATTTAGATTGGACTTAGGCCATCGTTAGTATTCAGGTGAGGTTATAGGAAGCAGGTTCAGGGACCTGGAGCATCCTGGCTGGTCAGAGCAGAGCTGATGCCCAGGCCCAGAGGCTGGCATCATGCAGACAGTCTTCATGGCTGATGGGTGCATAGGTGAAATGCACAGATGAAGGAGCAGGTGTGTGTGTGTGTGTGTGTGTGCATGCATGTGTGTGCATGCGCGCACAGAGCTGATGCCCAGGCCCAGAGGCTGGCATCATGCAGACAGTCTGCATGGCTGATGGGTGCATAGGTGAAGTGCAGAGGTGAAGGAGTAGGTATGTGCGTGTGTACGTGTGTGTGTGGTGGGGGTACATAGGTGTAAGTAGAGATTGGACGGGAGGCCTGGGTCCTGACTTCAGCCTCCACCTTCAGGCTCAGGAGTTTGGGGCTTATTCTGTAGAAAACTAGGAGCCATTTGAGCCGAGGGTGAAATGTGATGCAAATGGCTTTGAGGATTAATCTGGCGGCAGATGGGCTGTAGGATGGAGCCAGGGAACTTGTGGGCGTCAGAGGGGTTTCCCTGCACTGTCCCTCCCTGAAAATACCTAGCGAAAGCCTCCCGTGCAGTTATCTTCTCTGAGAGTGGCATCGACCGTGCTGAGGATTACCAGCGGTATTTTTATCCTGCTTGTCCTGGGCACTGCGTGTGGGCTGCCAGCACGCCAGACTGCCTTTCCTGAGTAATGCCTCACACCACAGCCGTATAAGCCACACTGGTCCCCAGGAGAGGGCGAGTCTGCCCTCCCTGAGTCACATCTGGTACTGTACCCGGCCCGGCTGCTGGGAGTGTAAATCAGTAAGAGGGTTGTCCACACTGGTCTCATTCATGCTCGCCCTGGTCTCACCAAGTCCAGACCTCATTCCAGGGTGTCTGTGTGGTCTTAATAATAATGATCATCAGCTGGCAGGTTTTGAGCACCTTCTGTATGTGCCAGGCATTTGGGGTCCTAACTACTATTATATGGATTATCTAACCCACTCCTCTTGAGAACAGATGAGGGAAACTGAGGTACAAAGATGAGCTTAAATGACTACTTAGGTCAGCAGCAGAGTCAGAATTTTAACCCGGAGCGCCCAACTCCAGAGCATCTTGACTGCTCATCAGTATCACTTCCTAGACCAAATCTTTTTTAATCTTTTAAGCAGAATACGTTGGTTTATAATCAGACTGTGAGGCTGCACTCAGGACCCCATGCTTGGCGTGTTGGAGTTTGTAATCAGTTACATTTGCTCCCCAGTGAGAGGAAAGGTCACCTGGGGCCCTCTGAGGTACCCACCTGTGCTCTGGAGCCCTGGGCCCGTGCAGGTCCATTCATGGCCTGAGTTTCTTTCTGGATTGTCATTAGAGGCTGGAACTACTCCTGCTGCTGCTTTTTCGATTCCCTCTTGCTGCCCCCAGCCCAGTGTCCACTTTGGGGCAACATACCAGCTCTGGCAGAGGGGGCTCCTGTTAGTGATATGGTGAAAGTTCTGGAATGGAGGACTGGTCTCAAGCAGTGGACTGACAGTGCACTTGTCATTTTAATGTGAGATGAGGGGACGCAGGGGCGGCTGTATGGCTGCAAACCTTGGGAAAGGCAGGAGGAAGGAGAACAGAAAGTCGGCATCTGACCCCACCCCACCCCTGGCCTGACCCCTTCATTAGCAGCTCTCAGATCATCCTGCTCTGGGTGAGCCAGTAAAAGGTGGCCACCTCAGAGCCCCTCCCTCTGTCCAGCCCCTGCGTGGGGCCTCTGGGTAGTGGGCAGCTCTATGCCTGGGAAGGTGCCCATCTCGTGGGGTCAGGAGCAGAGCTGTACTGAGGTGTGCTCACCCAGTGCCAGCTTTGGTGGACTGCTCTAACTCCAGTGGCCTTTCCAGATTCCCCGGGACAGCTGAGGTTAGGGTTTACTCTGTTGCCCTAGAATTGGGGTCAACACACTTCCCTGAAAGAACCAGATAAGGGGATATTTTAAGCTTTGTGAGCCATAGTTCTCACTTGCAACTACTCAGCTTGGTGTTATAGCTTAAAACCAAATCAAACCCCCAAACCCCAAACAGCTGTAGGTAATACATATCAATGAGCTGTTGACAGTGCCTAAAGGAATGAGCAGTAATTTGTGTTCCAGTAAATGCTTATTTAAAACATTTGTGTTCCAGTAAATGCTTTTTTAAAAAAACAGGCAGCAGGGCTGGATTTGTCCCCATGGTTTGCTGACCCCTGATCTAGAAGGGCACCAGTCATACTACATCTCTTAACTTCTGGCTCAGAAAAATGTGATCACTGCACTTGCTACGTTATTCTAAACTAGGATCCTGTTTTGGGGAAAGTACCCATTAATCGTTTCTGCCTTTTAACACAGGGCCAGCGTTAGACCTGCCTGTGCCCAGTGATTTTCTCACCACTTCCTGAGAAGGGCAGTTGAGCTTCTTTCCCAAAAGAGGGATGGCCGTGTTCCATCTTCCTGGTGGCCTGTTAGGGGCAGTTGTCTTCTGAGGAAGGACAGTGGCTAAACAAGGGTGTGGAGAGGCCTTATTTATAGCTTTCTGATCTGCCATCCAGCCCTCTGCCCATCGCACCCAGGACAGACACTTGAGGGATGTGGGATAGTTTCTTTAAATCACACCTCTGTGTGCTTGCTTGTATTTTTCATTTTAACAATAGATATTGAAGATTATTTTTCTGTAACTTATTTTCTGTTATAGAAGTCGTGTATGTTCTTTGTTGAAAACTTTAGGAAATAAAGCAAATGAAGAAAGTAAAAAGAAATTTATCACCCCACCACCCAGAGAAGACCTGTTTTGCATGTTTGCTATCACCCATCACCCTTCTTTCAAACTTCTTTCATCCTCCTTCTATCCTTCCAAAATAAAGGATAATATTGTTGTGTAACCTGCTTCCTTCCTATGTGGGGACATATAGTAAACTTTCTTATTTGCCAGTAAACACCTTTCATTGTGTCATTTTAAGTGGCTGCATAGCAGTCCATCTATGGGTGGACCACTATTTATGTAGCCAGTCTGAGTGTTGTAATTTATGTTCTTGTGGCTGAATTATCACACATTCAATGTTAAGGAAATGCAGTTTGACAGAATTTGGCAGGATGCTTGTATAACTCCCAGAAAGGATGGCCTGGGAGGGCGACAGGGAAAGGGGACTTTGTAGTAGGCACACAGGTTTGGGGTATTCCAGAGGTGGCTTGTAGCTGTCGGGCATGAATGACCCTAGTTGCCCGTGCCCCATTGTGGAAGCTTGACTCACCAGGTCTGGCTGGGACTGACTGACAGCGGAGGGGTGGGTACGAGGTGGGGTTGGAGAGGGGCACAGGCTCTTTTTCTCTGTCTCTTCCCCTGGGTGGTTCTTCCTGTTTTCAGTTGGCTTTGAAAATTGATGTGTAAAAAAAAAAAAGAAGAAAAGAAAATTGATGTGTGTTAGGATGTTTCTGAACCTGCTGATGAATGGGCCCTCAGGGCGGACCTCACTAGGTAGGAGCCTTCCAGGTCTGCGATACTGGCCCCCGGGGTGTGATTTTAAAGGCTGAAGTGAAGGGCACATCTACAGAAGTTCATGGATTTGGGCTTCAGAGGTTTAAGTCTTTTCTCTGACACAAACACTCTTATCATTCCTTGGTGGAAACAGTCCACTGGTGTTTTCATTTTCTAAGAGGGAAAGCAAGAAGGAAAAATTTCAAGCATGTAAAGGAACTTTCCAGTGTCCATGCAGACTAGAGACTGGGACTGTTCGTGCCCAAAGTAAAAAAAGATTGCCCTTGGCCACCTGTGAGTCCCCATCCCGGGCCTCCTGGAGGTCATTAAACGGTCTTTTCCCAGGAACACTAAGTGGCAGTCTTGAGATTCCTTTGGTGGCTGTCTCCTTTTTCAGTTTCTTGAGGAAGAGTAATGGGAAAGGAAGGGGCAGTGGAAGGTTTCCACTTAGGGACAAAGCCAGACTTTTAGGGAGTAGCAGGGAGAAGCTTTGAGGAAAGGGTCTCTGTTTAGACTTCCTGCCTGGCCTTGAGTGTGGGCCACCTTGGTTCCTTTTTGCCTCTTCTTCCAGGACAGGATTCTTAAGGTAAGTTTCCAGGACCAGCAGCAGCAGCAGGTGGGAATCTGTTAGAAATGTAGGTTTCCAGGTTCCATTTCAGACCTAGAGAATCAGAAACCTGGGGTTGGGGAGCAGCAAGCTGTATTTTAGCGAGTCTCCTGGGTGATTTCTGATGCCCCCTAAAGTATGAGACCTCTGCCTCAGACAAGGCTCCTAGGAGACCTTTGAGTCCATATGTAGATTGAAAGCTGTAAGCAGGTGTGAGCCTGTCCCAGAAATGGCAGGCTTTCTTAAATCTTGGGGGGACCAGCTGAGTTCATTTCTGTCTGCTCTGTGTCAGTGTGGTGCGAGTTGCTGGAGACACGGAGGGGAGACCACAGGTGTGGTCTGTGCCCTCCTGTGGCTCACAGCTCAGTGTGGGGGACCCACAGGAGATTTAGAGCACAGTCACTGCTACCTGGGGATGGAACAAGGAGCCATGGAGGGATGTGGATGGGCTTTGGGGATGGGACATGTTGGGGAGAGCGTCCCAAAAGAGGTGCTGTTTGCACTGAGGTGTGGTGAGAAGGAAAGACGTGCATTCTTGCGCAAGATAGCAGGGGTTGGGGGGCAGAGAGGTCAGTTAGGGGCTGCTGTGGTTGCCCAGCTGGAGCACCTGGGGGGATTAGGAGAGGTGGTCGCAGTCCTCAGGATGGGGAGCCTGGTGGGTGGGTAAGGGGAGTGAAATCAGTTCCGGATGTGTCCGTGGGCCACTGGGTGACGTGCACGCAGCAGCCGAGGCTTGAAGCCTGCTTGGGAAGGCTTGTCAGTGAGCTTCACACACACTCCTCGAGACAAAGGGCTTGCTGTGCAGCTTGCTTTGGGGTCCTTACACCAGGCATCCCGTGGCTTCCAGGCCAGCTCAGGATGGGAAGAGATCAGAGGAGGGTGTGCTCGCTTTTAGAGAGACAGACTCTGGGGCTTTCCTTGGATGGGAGCTGGTCTGTCTTGTCACACTTCATACTCACAGAGGGGATTGAACAGTGGCTTAATAAATTTATTCACTGTCCCTGGCTTACTGTCACCTCATGAGACGAGACAAGTGACAGATTGTGAATTCTGGCAGTGAAGGAGGGGCTTGGGGATGCATATGGGAACCCTCCCCTCAAATAAAATTCTCCTGTGTGGGTCCTGATGGAAAAATTTATGGTGACTTTATCTGCTTAATGCTTGTCAGGATTGTCTGTTTTATGTAGGTATGTATTTTGTATCCCCGCATGGGGTATGTATCCCTGCATGGGGATACACCATGCGTCTTGTGAGATCTTAGTTCCCCGAACAGGGCTTGAACCCAGGCCACTGCAGTGAAAGCGCTGAGCCCCAACCACTGGACAGCCGGAGAAGTCCCATTTATTTTTAAAAAGAACACAGCTCATTGTCCTGCTGATACATGTTACTGTAACTGGCCAGGTGGGCATCGCTTGGTGGATTTTTTTTTTTTTCCCCCAGTTCTGGAGGCTAGATTTGAAGGCTCTCACACCACAGGTAATTTCCAGCTAAAGGATCTCAGAGTCTGTTTTTCAGCGTGAATGAAGGCTCGTGGGGAAGGTCAGAGAGTGAAGGTTCAGCAGGAAGATTTCCTCTTGGAGCGCGAGGATTCCCATGTCAGGGGACACTGGCTGTGCTTCTTTTTCAGTGTCTGCCCCTGGGGAGTGGTGAGCTGCATTTGTTCCAGTTCTTTCTCTCTAGACAACAACTTTGTTTACTTCCTTTATAGCCCGTTAGCATGTTAGACCGGAAAAGGGGCCTGGAGACCCCCTCCCGGCCCCCGGCCGCCTGCAGCGCCCTCCTGCTGGGGAGGTGAGCAGTGCGCTGTGTCCATGGCTGGGCTGTCTGGGCTCCCAGGCTTTGCTGCTGCTCAGCTGCCTCCCTTGCACCTGATCCTCGCGTGTTAGTCTCAGTTGGCCTCTGGTTGTCGCCATGGTGGCTGTGCCCATTATAGATGTGTGTGCATGCCACCACAGCTGTGAGCTCCGGGCCAAGGGCAGGTTCATCCCAGGACCTGCACAGACTAGCCCAGAGCACCAGGGGGGAAATGTGTTGAGAAAATAGACCGAATGACTTTATTTTGGTGCTGGTGCCTCAGTGGGCGCGCCTGAATGTGAGTGCCCGTCCTCCACCCCCACTGCTGTATTCACTGGTGCTCGCTCAGAGGAGAGCGGGAGGCGCCCAGGTTGTCTGGGGTGCATGGTGCCAAGTGGGTGAGGAGCCTGAAAATACCCTTCATCCCTGTATTGTTCCCCAGCAAGGTCCCCAAAACCCATTTAAGGACCAGCAGGGTGAAGCAGGCTGGGGCGAGGGCTCTAATACTTGTAGCTGAAATCGTGATGAGGATAAGATTTGAATCTTGTGGTTAATGTACTTTCGGGGCTTCTGATTTTATTTATCTAAGATCCTGATGAAAATGCCTGCTGGTGTAGCTGAGTGCCTGGTGCCTGTGCATTCCTGCAGGGGTTTTGCACCAACATTCAGGATAGCTGAATTCTGAGTCATGTTGGGGTTCTGGTGTATTAAAAGTAGGATTTATGAGAGCCAGTTTTTGAAAATCAGAAGGTGAACACAGTTCTGGAAAGGTATTTCCTCTGGCAGTTGTCCACCTTCCCATCCCTGCTCCTTGAGGGTAGACATTCCTTTGTCAAAAAATACCCGGTGTTGACTAAGGTTTGAACGTTTCACTTTGTACGCAGCAGAGCAGCATGTGGGGAGGTTTGGGGGCAGTGGTCCCTGCACGTTAGATGAATAATCCTCAAGGGGGCTGGCATGGGCTGCGATTTTGAAATATGCATCCACCTGTGAATCTGTTCACGAGGCCAGACTGTTTATGAACAGCATCTGTTAACGTGAGAAGAGGTGGTATTGCCCCACAGTAGTGGAAGGTGTATTTCCATGATGTCATTTCCATGTGGATGGAACCTGCCTTCCCAGGGAACTGGCTCTAGTCCTCCTCCATGACGGCACTCGCCGTCCAGGGTGAGACAGGCACCCATGGAAAGTTCTCCGGTATGAGGATTCAACCATGCAGGCAAGAAGAAAGGCAGAGCTAATTAATTTTTAATGTGTACTTTTTAAAGATGACATATTTATTTGCCACTTTGAAAGTGGAATATGTGAACTAAAAGTTAATGAAATATGGTTAGGAAAATATTGAAGGAGATTGTTATTACTTATATTTCCCAAATGCAGGAATTTAATTAAAAAAAAACAGTTTATTTAACATTTTTTTTCCTCTTTTGAATTTTTAAAAAATCATCATTGTGATGTAGGTGTCATCCTGGCCCATCAGGGAACTATGCTCAGAGCCGACATACTTAGAAACCGAGAGAGTGAGGACTGGACTCGGGTGGTTCCAGACCTGCCTCTTCACAGTGCAGGACCGCACCTGGGCATTTCACAGTGAGCTCCCCCGTCAAGCTAGGCAGGGGAAGTTGGCCAAAAAACCCACTTATCAGCTTCGCTCTAGCAAAACTTTAGTTATGTGGTTATGATAACTTGGATGAGAAATTTAGTAGAATTAGTTTTAAGCCTAAAAACAGAATTAAATAGGTCTGTCACTTAGCAGACAAGGTGAGGTTTTGGAATTATCGAAGCTTGTGGCCTGTGAGGTGCTTCCCTGGTGGCTCAGTGGTAAAGAATCTGCCTGCAATTCAGGAGCCACAGGAGATGCAGGAAGATGCCCTGGAGGAGGGCATGGCAACCCACTCTTAATATTCTTGCCTGGAGAATCCCATGGACAGACGAGCCTGGCGGGCTATAGTCCATGGGGTCCCAAAGAGTCGGACACAACTGAAGCGACTTAGCACGCGTGCACATGGCCTATGAGGGTCCCCTGCCTTGATTCTCTGGACTGGACTTAGAGGTGAGCAAGGGGAAGATCTGTTTCTGGGGACTGCTTCAGCAGTGGGGTATGGTGGATGGTCCTGGGACTGCCTGCAGGGTCCTTCTGAACAGATGGGGCTGGGGCCCTGGCCTCTGCCATTGCGTGTCCCTGATGTCTCTTTCAAAACTTCTCTCTTTGTGAGTGAAATGTGTCAGGGGTGGGCCCGTGGGCAGGGACGCTGTTGAGAGCTGGCACCAGCTGCATTTGAGCTCTGATTACGTGATCTTTTCCCAGTCCTGGACATTTGGTCTGTGGGGCTCACACTTGTTTATTGCCATAGGAGCAGGAGCCCAGAGTGGAGCCCAGGGTGTGAAACAGCACTGGGTGATGGGCAGGGCTAACTTCCCCCCTCGTTCCCGTCTCCCTCAAGGGTATGGTCACCTTCCAGAAACCTCCTTGGCTGTGATTAGGGTACAGGAGGTTCATTTGTGTCTAATCAGTGCCTCCCTGTGGGAGTGCCTTGGGGTTGGTGGACCGAGCGTTTGGAGCTGAATGGCCTTAGCCGGTTTGTTGATGCCTCTGACTTTGGTTTTCTCCTTTGTGAAATGGGGGCAATAATATCCATGTCATTAGGTGGCTTATAAAGATTAAAAGGAGATGGAGTGTGGAAAGCACCCCAGCCTAGTGTCTGGGAACTGTCTTCCTATGAAGGTGAAGGGGTCTTTGAGGGCAGGTTGGGTGGGTCATCTTAACTTTCCAGGCTCCTGTGCATTTGTGGGCTGCTCTTCTTTTAAGTAAAAGTAGCTATGCCCCTGCTTAGAAGCCGAGCGGATCCCTGCAGGTGTCTCTGGACTGACAGGCTGCTTCCCCGTGAAGGGCGGCCAGGGGCGAGCCTGCGTCTTTGAAATCCCGAGGGTTCTGATTGAGATCCTTGTCAGTGCTCTCGCCTGACCTTCCCGTCTGCACTTCTGTTAATGAATCTGATGAGAATCCTGAAGGTGTCTCTGGGACGGTCCCCTCCCTCTTGCTGGCCCAGCCCTGTGTCCAGGGTGTATCTGCGCTTCTCGGCCTCCTTGTGTTTGTTTCCAGGTTTGTTCCTGTGGGTCTCCTGCCCACTGAACCTTCACATCCGATCCTCTTGTCTCTGGGACTCCTGGCAGATCCGAGCTCCTCCCTGCCCCCTGGCCAGAGTGCTCCTGCCCACCCTGGGGTCTCCTGCTCCTTTGCTTTTTGTGTTTTTTCTTCAGCGCCCCCCCCAACTTCATTTTAACTTATCTTACCCTTCCCAGCAGCACAGCCCCAGGTAGGTCTTGAGCAATGCCTGGGAGAGTGCCAGCACACGCCCCACCCTGTGAGGCTTGAGTACACTGGCTTTCCACTTCTTCACTGCTGACATAAAGAAACACATTTTATGCTGTGACCCAGGAGAAAGGACAGCACAGCGCGCACGCGCATGGAGGGCACCCAGGTTTCAGGCCAGGTCCTGCCTGCATTGTTCCCGCACCATGTCCTGTATCATGTTGGTGGTTTTTTAATGCCGGTTTTTAATGCTGGTTAGGATTTTCCAAGGTCATTGCCTGAGTGTGGGAAGGGATTGTGGTTGTCCCTTGGTGGGCATCTTCAGGGCTTCAGGGCAGAGCAAGAGTGGCTGGGCATGGACAGACAGCCGCTGAGGAGTCGGGGTTGGGGGCCCCAGAGCCCTGCAGGGAGGTTGTTCCCTCCCCAGCCTACGGTCTTGGTTCAGAGGGAAGAACAATGAACTAAATCGGGGCTCCCAGGTTCAAGTCCTAGTTCTGCCGCTTGGTGGCTGAGCGGCTCTGGACAAGTCCCTTCACCCTGTGCCACAGGGTGGGCGTGAGGTGAGGAAACACGGGCCCGGTGCGCAGCCCCAGCTCCGCAGACCCTCTCTCTGCTCAGCGGCCCACAGCGTGGGGAGCCACGCAATCTGCCTTGGGCTCTGGACCCTCCCTGCCTCTCTCTCTCTCCCCGAATCAGAAGTGGAGGTCACTGGAAAAACCAAACAGCCAGAGTTTGGGGTAGAGGTGGTGCGTGTGAGTGTGACCCTGTGTGGGGCATGGAGCCCCTACCCTGACTTGGCCCACCCCGCTCTCTTCCAGCCCTGAAGGATGGCGGCCATGTTGGGGGACGCCATCATGTTGATCAAAGGCTTTGTCAAGCTGACCCAGGCGGCCTTGGAGACCCACCTGCGGCACCTGGGCCTCAGCGGGGAGCTCCTCATGGCGGTCAGGGCCCTGCAATCCACTGCCACAGAGCAGGTTGGCGTGGTCTTTGGGCAGGTGCAGGTAAGGAGGCCGCTTGGCGGTGGGTGGGGGCCTGGACTTGGAGATCTTGGTGAGGCCAGGGGGTGAGCCAGGACACCTCCAGGATGGCCAGTCTCCTTGTGGCCAGGGCCAGACAGCCCATTGTTTAGCGTAGCCCACTGTCCTTCTGGGTGTGAGGGGGAGGCTGCCGCCGTGTGACTGGAGTTTCAGTTATAGGAGGCTTCACAGAGCTGGGAAGAACCCCAGGAACATGAAGCCCAGCATGCTCTCCAGTAACTCTCTGACCAGTAACTCACCAGCACTTACCCTGTGCCTACTGGTGCCAGGCACGGGGCGCAGAGGGGAGAGACAGGCCCCGCCCCGTCGGGGGCTGCCTGTGGCTTGCTCTGTTCACTCTGCCTGGCCTGGGTTCAGTTCCTGGGCCTGTCCTCAGGGTACTGAAGAGAGGCCTTTTTAATTTTGGGAATTAAAAAAAGCCACAAAGATGAAACTCACGGTCCCCTGTGTTCTTAGGAGAGGCAGCTGGAAGGATCCCAGTGTATCTGGAAGGCCAGATACACTTCCTTCTCTGAAGGAAACAAGTACTTTATAAGACAAAGCACCTTCTCCCTGTCCCTCTGGTTTCTGGTAGTGTTCCTTTGTTGGGTCAGTTTTGTAAGGTGACGCGAGGTCTGCCATGTGTGGGTGGGCGGGGCGGGCGCATTTTGTGGGACGTCAGGCCTCAGCATCAGTGTCACAGGGTCGAGTGTCAGCAGGTCTAACTGGGACTTCGAATCCCTTGCCCCTCCCCGCTGCCCATCCCACCCCTCCCGGCGGGGCTGGGCTTCGTTTTCCCCCTTCACAGGCTGGGGTCTCCGGGAGCTGACTCGGGAGCCCTGCCGCTTTCCAGGGCAGCAGCCTCACCTCCCGCCTCCCTCTCGTCCCTCATGTTGTCTCGTGCTGAGTCCAGAGACCTCGACGCTTCACTGTCCAATTCTTTTGTAAGCAGAATTGAGCACTGGAGCCGTGGTGGTCAACAGGGTTGCTGTGGCAGAGCGCTGCCCACCGCGGCGTCACCCGCGTGGTCCACACCCCGTTCCTGACAGTCTGAGGATGTGGGGAGGGTCTGCGTGTGCTTGCATGGACGTGTGTGCACTCACGTGTGCCTGGGCACATGTGCGTTGGGAGCCATGCTGTGAGGGAGCCCCGCTGCTGCTCCCCTTCCATTTCTGCCCTGTCCTTCTAGACAAGGACACGCACGCACCTCCAGGCTCTGGGCCGCCAGCCTCCGGCCAGTCTCAAATTAGGATTGCCAGCCTCCCCTCCTGCTCTCTGAGGTCCTACCCTGTCTCTCTCTACACAGACGCCTTCACCTCACAGAGGTCTTCACTCCTGTGGTCTCTTATGAGCCTCACCGTTATCTTGGGAAGGCTGCAGGCCCAGATGCTTACCCCCTGTTTCAGATGGGGAAACTGAGTCTCAGCAGTCTGATGCGATCATTGATTGACGGGACCGGAATCCTGTGTCCTCTCCACACGCTGTCTCTGCCCGCGCTCCCTCTGCTGAGGCGGGGCTGTGCCCTGGCTGCCTCGCTCGGTGCCCTGGCTAGTGAGGAGCCATCACCTTCCTGTTGGGCGTTCGCATGTGGAACACCCGAAGTGAGGTTGCCCGACTCACTTGGGCCTCCTAGGAGTGAGGAGCGTGTAAGGAAGGTGTGGGCAGGCTTCCTTGAGAGGCGAGGGAGCCCTGGCTCCCCTCGGACAGGCCGGTTCCTGGTCCTGGGAGGAGACCAGGGCATCCACTGGCACAGCCACTCGGCAGTAGGAGGGAGTGATGGTTCCCCGCCTGGAAGGAGGCCCTGCGCGGTGGTCTCCAGCGTGCTCCACTTTCCCTCTACACACTAGGAGGGGTGGAGGGCCAGATACCCCAGAAGCCACTCTCCCTCTACTTTCTCAGGGGGTTTGTTCACTTACTTATTCAGCAGACACTTACTGAGTCTGGTCCCCTTGAGACGCTGAGGTCCCTTGACTGCCGCATAATCAGGTCATGGTGACGCAGGGCTGGTGGCCAGCAGGGGAGTTACAGGACTTACGTGGCTTGCGGGACCCTGCCCCAGGCTCCCTCTTCCCAGGGCCTCCCTGGCCACCTTGAGAGGTGCCTCTTGATTCCAAACACAGCTCATTTCTTCTCTGAGGAAGGTGCCGTCAGGTGGCCTTGGGGTGGCTGGTGGGGCCAGCCTTGGCTCCAGGTGCTTGCTCTGCCTGGTGGGCCACTACCAGGCTATTTCAGCTCTCAGCCTCAGTTTCTCACTTAGGGACAGTGATAACTTGTCTCTTTTCTTCCACTGGAGGGCGTGTCTTATCTGTCTAGATTCCACAGTATCTTATCAAGCTGAGAGTGAGAAGGCTTTGGGGTCTGCTGCTGTTTCTGCAGGATCTGCAGGCAATGCTCTGTGTGATGAATCCATTTCAGAGAATCCTGGATTCAGGGAATCCAGGTCACTGACCTCCCTTCAGGAGTTGGTGCTGTTCTAATTATAGCCTTCTCAGCACTGTTCTCTTGGCCCTGTCTGTGCCTCACATAACTCTGTGACTGGGGGGAGCCCTATTTTCAGAGAAGGAAGCGGCAGAGAGGGGTCAGGAACTCGCCAGGCCACTAGGGGTTCAGAAGTAGAAAGACCCCGGGCCTGAAGCTCAAGTCTCAGCAGCTGTTAACGGGGAAACTTGGTGTATCACCCTCCTCGCCTGCGCTGTGACCCCCGTAAGAGCTGGGCCTGGTCCTGGCTGTGACAAGCCCTCTGGCGAGAGCCCCTGAGGGGGCACCCAAGGCTGACTGGCGGAGATGCAGTGAGGCACTGGCCTTGAGAGGCAGGGAGGGCCTACCTTTGTGCTGCCCTCCCCTCTGCTGGTCAATGGTCACACTTTTACTTTGCAAAGTTTTCCCCATCTTTTGCCCTGGCTCACCCTCTCCAAAGCCCCTGGTAGCCTCTCCTTAGTGCGGATTTATAGGTGACACGCGTACTCCAGGCGGGTGGTCACTCACTGGTCCGGTCTGGGCATCCAGCAGGGGCCATGTGCGACTGGCTTGCCTGGCCCACAGGGTGGGAGCCCTGGTGGGAGCTGGTGTGGAATCTGGTCCTCCTGGATCCCAGGCTGCTGCTCACCTCTAGAACGGGCCATGGGGTGACACGGTAGAACCCCCTGGAGGATGTGCTGTCCTGGGTGGAACAGGGTGCACACAGGGATTTGCTCCTGGCTGCCCTCTTGCTCCTCTCACGCTGGCTTTTGTTTGCTGCAGGGTCAGGAGAAGCCTGAAGAATATTACTCCGAGAGCCTCGATGACCCGGAAGGAGCATTCCACTTCTCAGGGATGAGGGCCGAGAGCGCCTCTGCGGATGTCTCCGCAGCCTCCTCCCGGGAACAGTCACCTCCGCCCTGGGCTCATGCCGCAGGCAGCGAGGGCCCGGCTCCTGCCTATGTTGCCAGCGGACCCTTTCGGGAAGGCGGGATCCCGGGCCAGGCCGCCTCCCCTCTGGGCAGGGTGAATGGGAGGCTCCTCGCAAGTCCCAGAGACCCATTCTCTGCCCCGGGCCTTCAGCGGAGGGTCTACCACCAGGACCAGTCATCCATGGGCGGCCTCACGGCTGAGGACATTGAGAAGGCCCGGCAGGCCAAGGCTCGCCCCGAGAGCAAGCCCCACAAGCAGGCAGTGCGTGCGGGAGGCCCCTGGGGTGGGGCTGGAGTGGTTCCCACGGTCCTACTGTGTCAGGCGCAGCCTCTGGGGACATTGTCCAGGTCTGTGGCCTGGAGTTTCAGGCACACGGAGGCCTCTTGTGGGTGGAGTGTGCTGCCCTTGGGGTGGAGAGGGGCTGTGGGGGGCAGCATGGACCCTGAAGGTTGGTCCTGTTCCTGGTCACTGATGCCATGAAGGGCTCTTCTCTTCTCCCTCTAGCTCAGTGAGCATGCTCGCGAGCGGAAGGTACCAGTTACACGGATTGGGCGGCTGGCTAACTTTGGAGGTAAGGTGCCAGTCCTGGTGAGAGGAGCTGAGGCTGCCATGGGGCCTGCGTGAGGCGGGAAGGATGGGGGCCCAGGGCTGTCCTGGGGAGGGTGGTAGCTCCTGTGTTTGCCATTCTTGGATGTTTTCCATGAATGTGGAAACATGCATGGGATCCAATGTGATTGTGAGTGATCCAGTCGCTACCTCATCTCACCCCTGGGGATCAGTGGGGTGTGGCTGATGCTGTGCTGTGCCTGCGGCTTTGCTTCTTGTGAGGCAGCGTCTGCAGCATCAGCTTCTCACTCAGGCCTCCGGAGGCCCCGCAGAGAGGAGGCGGGGCAGTGGGGCTGCTTGGCTCCTGGACACAGTAGTTTTGCCCAGTCCTTTGGGGAGCCACTTGCTGATACCCACAGGGCTGCGGGCTCCAGTAGAATGATATCGAGGTGTGTTGGCCCTGAGCTGCTGCAGTCCATTTTAATACCCTGTAGAGTTGTGAGTTTGTCCTTTCCTTTGGGAGTTTGTGTGCAATACATCTGTACTCTCTTTGTCTATATTGGAGGATCATCTTATAATGAAGATTCACAGCAGTTGTATCTGCTTTTGTGATGTTGTGTTGTCTATCTGGTGCTTATTCGCTGACCAAAATATTTTTGTTGAAAGTGCCGTCCTTTGCAGTGGTTCTACTTGAAGATGGAATGACTTCTCTAAAGCTTGCTTGTCCTTAGTAGGTTCTCCATTCATACTTTAATGAAAGTGTGGTATTATTATGGCAATCAGCTCTGGCAGCTTGATTCATATACCCTTGCTGGGCAAGTGCAAGGCTGTGTGTGGCAGAGGTCTCATTGGCTCCTGTTGATGCCAGTGCTGACTAGTCATGAAGGCCCACACCTGTCTGAGCTGTTACTGCCTGCCTTTTGCTTTCTTGGTCTGTACGTCTCCCCTCCTACAGACTGTACATCAGGCTTGCTCTTTTCCCTGGCTGCTCTTCTCTTTTGAAAATCCATCTTTCTCTTTGTTCAAAATTGGCTCTGTGTTCCTGGCCCTCTGGGAGCTGGCCTGATGTGTGGGCTTTAACACTGAACAATTGCTGGCTGTCCACCTTATGTTCAGAGCAGACAAGGTTAGTTGGATAGAATTATCTCAACTCTGAGGTTTTCTTCCATAACTGTTATCTTAAAATTTGACATCTGCTGCTACTTACCTTTTCCAGAATCTGGCATCCAGTGTCATCTGAGTTTTAGTACAGAATTATTGCTTCATTTCACATTCATGGGCTAGCAGTTCCTCATAGAACATTGTACCCCCCTGGGGTGCCACTACCAGAATGGGTTTGAGAGTCGCTTCTCTGATGGTGTCCAGCGGTCCTCACACCCAGAAGACACGGCACTTCCCTGCTTTGCTCAGTGGCTGTTAGTTGGGATGTTTATTATCATTCTTATTGAGTGGAGGTTCTGTTCTCTCCTCCATGAGTCTGAGGGCAGGAGCTGTTCTCTTCTTACTCTGTAGTTTTTCTCTGTAACCTGTAATCCTCTTCCCCTCGCTCAGACCAGAGCTCATCACAGAGCCCTGTTGCCGGAAGGCTTAGTTTGACTAACATAGTTTAGAGTGGGCATAAGCCTCTCTCAAGCCTCTCTCTCCTCGAGTCTTTGCGGGGGTGGAGTAGTAGAGGACCTGTTTGGGAAAGCGGTCAGGATGAAGGTTGTGATGGCCGATTAGAATTTGATGGAGATAATGGTGAAGCCAGCAAAAGTCAAGCCCTTTTGGGTGGTGGGTTAAGGGCAGCAGACTGAAGTGAAAGCAGTGGTCGAGGAAGGTATGTAGGACAAAAAGCCAACTTCCTTAAAACCAGGGTGCAGGGCTTCCCTCGGGGTGTGGGAGACATGGCCGCCAGAGGGAGCTGGAGTTGGGTGAGAGAGGCCCTGGTCTCTGTAGGGGCTTTGCACCCTCCGGAGCCTCTTGAGCCCTTGCTGACAGCTGCCTGGTGCCCAGAGCCCTCTGTCAGAGTCTCTGCTGAAGATTTGCTCACAGCTGTGAGTTGCTCATGTTGCCCATGCAGCTGGCGGCTCGTGTTTCAGGATTGGAGGTGGCGGGATGGGAGCAAAGAGGAGCCAGGTCTGGAAAGAATGTGCTGTTCTGGCCCCAGAGGTAAATTCTGGACCTTCTGTCCTGTCCAGAGGTTTTCAAACTGTGGGTTATGACCCTTAAGTGAGTGTGAAATCAGTTTAGTGGGTCAGGACCAGTGTTTTTAAAAACAAGCAAATAGAATGGAATTGAAGAGAAAAGGATCAGAGTTAGTATCGTAGATCCTGAGAACTTCGAACATTGCAAAAATATTTGTTTCAGATATATTTATGCTATTGATCCATGTTCTTCATTGCATTGTATATGGCTTACTGGTGGGTCGTTGTCTAAGCAATTTGAAGTGACACTGCTTTACTTTCTTCTCCTAGAAAACACTTTGAACCTTTTTTCTCCTCACAAGGGTGAGATGTTTTGAGGTGCAGAGTAACAGACTTTAGGAAGTTTTGTGAGGGGTATGAAGGAAGGCAGTTGCTCTCGACCTCAGGGAGATAGGGTTGTGTTTGGGAATGTCAGCAGCAGGTATTCAGCTGTGTGGAGGCAGAGGCAGGGGCTTTCCAGTTGGGATGGCACATTTTGATGCTGAGATGGGGCAAGAACTCTAGGTCCAGTTTGGCCGTGGGGTGTCATGGCTGTGATGCTGTGGGCATGGTGATCTGTACTCTTGTCCTCTACTTTTAGAATTTCCTTTTTGCTTTTGGTTTTCAGCAGTGTGACTGTGACATACTTGGGTGTGATTTACTTTGTTTTTATCCTGCTCGGGATTGCAGAGCTTCTTGAATCTGTGGCTTGATGTCTTTCATCAGTTTTGGGAAATGAGGGTCATTTCGTAACGTATTGTTTCTGGCCTGTTCACCTTCCCCTCTCTTTCTGAGACTCCAGTTACACATGTGTTGGGCCTTTCCCTCTGTCCTGTGTGTCTCCTCTGCTCTTTTCTGTATTTTTCATTGGTGCCTCAATCTTACAGGTTCAGAGACATCTCCTCTCTCCTGCATCTACAAATAGAGGGAGAACTGGATGATTATAGAAATGAGACTAACAGATAAAGTGAGCACTAAGGAAAACTTGTTTCTCTGGTGGCTCAGTGGTAAAGAATCTGCCTGCCAGTGTAAGAGACATAAGAGATGTGGGTTCTTTCCCTGGGTTGGAAAGGTCCCCTCGAGAAGGAGATGACAACCTACTCCAGTATTCTTGCCTGGGAAATCCCACGGACAGAGGAGCCTGGTGGGGGCGTTGCAAGAGTCAGACATGACTGAAGTAAATAAACAACAACAAGAGAAAACTTATCAAAAGGAGCTGAGCACTGTGTGCATAGCACTTTGCTGATCACTGCTGCTGTTGCTGCTGCTGCTGCTAAGTCGCTTCAGTCCTGTCTGACTCTGTGCGACCCCAGAGACGGCAGCCTACCAGGCTTCCCCGTCCCTGGGATTCTCCAGGCAAGAACACTGGAGTGGGTTGCCATTTCCTTCTCCAATGCATGAAAGCAAAAAGTGAAAGTGAAGTTGCTCAGTCGTGTCCGACTCTTAGCGACCCCATGGACTGCAGCCCACCAGGCTCCTCCGTCCACGGGATTTTCCAGGCAAAAGTACTGGAGTGGGGTGCCATTGCCTTCTCCTGCTGATCACTAGGACCTTCATTTAGGAATTTACAGTCCACATCATTAAGGCAGAAGGGAGAAAAAATACTAAGTAAGAGAACTAGAAAGAGAGAAACAACAAGTGAAGAAATAGGAAGCGATAAGGATATTTGGATTCTACGTAGAAAGGATTTTGAAATATGATACATGAAAATAGATGCTAGTCTGAGAAAACAGTGGGCCAGGAGTGAAGAGTAGAGGGAATGGACTCTCAGGAATCCTCTTATTTTTAAAAGGTTAAGGACTCTTACTCCCAGAAAAATACATTGCTTTAAAAAATAGTTCCCAAGACACCATTGAATTTCTCAAGTGATTTTGTAAGAACAGTGTTCTTACAAATAGAAAATAGGTGAATGCAAACTGATCGCCATTGTTGCTTAATTTCATAAAGATTCTGATCACCCTAGGTGTCCTGTTAATATGTCAGCAACAAAGCTCTCTCTGAGCTCATTTGCCCCCTTTCCCACAAAGCTTTTGTGTCGTTCCCGGCACCCCCCTCGGCTCAGTAGTAAAACTGAAAACAAAAGATTTTGGGATAAATGGGCATAGTTTGGTGATTTTTCAATTTTGCTAAGTAAGAACATTTAAAACAAAACCTATCATCAACTATGAACATCATTTAATTTATACTTTTAAAGGCCATTTAACAGTGTAAAAGTACAAAGGACATGCTCCCAAGATAAAGGATGGTAAATTGAGTAACTGAGTTTTGTTTTCAGATGTAGACCCTGCTGTGTCTTGCCAGGGGCCTTGCAGAGCCAGTTCAGCAGTGGGGATGCCAGTGGACCCCTTGGCTGGGGTGGGGGGCACAGCTCGGTAGGGGTGGGAGTGTTCACATCTCCTGCAGTAGGACTGTGTTCCGAGCTCCTGGCATGAAGCCCTGTGTTGACTTGTCTGAAGTCAGGCTTCCCCCACCAGCATTTATTGATAGGGCACTTGATTTTCATTGAGGGTGCGGAGATCTGAGGTCCTGGTGTCGATAGGGGCTGCCCTGGCGTCCCTCGTTGGGTGGCAGTCAGTGATGCCAGCTTTGCCGCTTGACTTCCCGAGGACGCACGTGCGCATGTGCTGTCCCTCTAAGCAGCCGGCACTCCTCTGTGCCTCTGAGGTCGGAAGACTGATGCCCCGTAAGTCCAAGAGAAGTTAGCAACCTTGGCAAGGGTGAGGGAACATGGTCTCCTGCATTTCCCAGGAGCATACTTCAAAGGCACTTTGAGTCTGGGTCTGCCACCCTTGAACTCGTCCCTTCTCCCGGATCCAGCAGAGGGGCCGTCAATTCTTCCCTTCCCACCCTGGCCCAGTTCTGAGAACCGAGGAGAACACTCACCCTGCAGGGAACTTCCTCCACCGCTCCTTCCTGTTTGCCTTCCTGCAGCGCTGTGGGCTGCAGCCCCTCCCAGGCCTGGAGCTGGCGTGGTGTGGAGGGTGCAGGTGATGGGAGAGAATGTGGAAGAACCAAGGGTTTGGGAGCACCTTGAAACAAAGGAAATTTCCTTGTCCGCTGCCTTTTCTGCGTGGACTTTCTTGTTCTATGAGATCAGGAGGACCGTGGGATGTGTTGATAAAAGTGAGGCCCGCGAACGAGCCTGGCACATGGGTGGTGCAGTGTGAGTGAAGCTATTTTTCCCTTAGGTTTGCCCCTCACCGCTGCAGGAAATCTCCGGCCAGCCTTGCTCAGTAAACATGCCTGGGGGTCTGGCAGGTAAACGCGGAACATTTCCTCCTTTCTCTCTGCTCTCAGGCACCTCTCACCGAGCCTCCTCACAGACGCCTGTTTACTGGAAGGTGTTTTATTTGTACTTTTTTCTTGCCCTCTGTGCCTGTGTGGGCGGAAGCCCAGTGGTTGCTCAGAGGGGATGTATTTATCTCTTGAGGACTTGCAGAGGGCCTCTGGGGCCTGGGCTTTCTGGTCACGAGGAACAGGCCCAATTCCCTGGGAAGCAGCCCACTGCTCCCAACTCCTAGGGAGAACCCTGCTCCCTGCAGCTCCTCACTCCTTCCGCGTTTCTAGCCTGAAAAACCTCCTCTGGTGAGAGAAATGTAGGAACTTTCTTGAAAGGGGCGGGCGCCTTCTCACAGCCTGGGGTGGTGGCCAGGCCGCTGACAGTGGTCGTGGGGCTGCTGACCTGGATCTGTGGCTGGTCTCCTCTGGGACCTCTGAGCAGCCTGTGCGGTCCAGGCCAGGGCTGCCTGTGGGTCAGGGCATGGACGGCGATGTCCTGAGGGCTGGGGGGGCTTGTGGGTGGGGATAAAGGTGACACACGGAGAGTGAGCGAGCCTGGGTTCAGGGTGTCCTCACCAACTCGGGGAATCTGAGACAGAGGTGCCGCCTGGCTCTGCGGGAAGGAGGAACCTGGCTGCGCCCTGCCCTTCTCTCTCCACGAGGCTCTGAGAGTCCTTTAAATCAGCTGTATGAGGACTGGCAGGAGGGCCAGTCTATTCCTGGTTCAGTAGAGCAGGAGCTCTGAGGTCAAGGTCAGGGCTAGCTGGCTGGCGGGGCTGCTCACCTCCCGGGCCGCAGTGGGGAGCCTGTCTGTTGGCAGTTCTGCAGGCCTGGCACCAGGCTGGTCCTGAGGGAGCTCGCGGGGCCATTGGAGGAGCCTGCGGCCTCCTTTGCAGAATGTTCCCTCCGTGATTCAGTGTTCAGTGACATGTCCTTGGCTTGGAGAGCTTTGGCTCTGTCCCACAGCCTAGAAGTGGCCAGAGAAGAGTCTAAGGGGGCCCAGCAGGAGGCGCGGGGGGCTCTGCAGAGGGAGGGGCGCGGCGTCTGCTTGCAGTGGCCAGGCTGGGTAACCTTTGGTGCGTCTGCCTCTCTCGTAGGCTTCTCTTTGGATTTGATCTAGCCAGAGAAAAATCTTGGGGCAGAGAGACGCTGGTGAAGGTCATTGGGATTTGAAAGTTAATGTTCCCATTATCATTTTTTTGCTAAGTCAGATAGTGTGCTGAGTGGGGTGGGGATGGGCAGGCAACAGGAGTTAATATTTGACCAGAGATGCGGCTCCGGCTCTGCGCTCAGTGTCCCCTGGGGCTGGGTTGGGGTGTCAGAGGGAAACAGGCCACAGCATCTCCATTCAGCGCACCAGGGTGTCCTTGGGGGCATCTCCAGATGACTGTGGCCTCTTTCTCTGGCTGCCAGAACTTGGCTTATGCTTGGCATGTGCTGACCGAGCAGCAACATGGGCTGCTGGGCACTTGAAATGTGGCTGGTCCAAGTTGAGATGTGCTCTGAGAGTAAAATACACGTTGGATTTGAGAGCTTAGTGTAAGAAAAGAGTAATATATCTTTTTAACAGTGTTTATATTGAGTACTTGTAAGGGATGATATGTTGAGTTGTTGTTGTTCAGTCGCTCAGTCGTGTCCGACTATTTGCGACCTCATGGAGTGTAACACACCAGGCTTCCCTGTCCTTCATCATCTCCTGGAGCTTGCTGAAACTCATGTCCATTGAGTTGATGATGCCATTCAACCATCTCATCCTCTGTCGACTCTTTCTCTTGCCTTCAGTCTTTCCCAGTATCAGGGTCTTTGCATCAGGCCAAAGTATTGGAGCTTCAGTTTCAACATCAGTCCTTCCAATGAATATTCAAGGTTGATTTCTTTTAGGATTGATTGGTTTGATCTCCTTGCTGTCCAGGGGACTCTCAAGAGTCTTCTCCAACACAACAGTTCAAAAGAATCAATTCTTCAGCACTCAGCCTTCTTTATGGTCCAACTCTCGCATCCATACATTACTACTGGAAAAACTATAACTTTGACTAGATGGACCTTTCTTGGCAAAGTAATGTCTCTGCTTTTTAATACGCTGTCTAGGTTTGTCATAGTTTTTCTTCCAAGGAGCAAGTGTCTTTTAATTTCATGGCTGCAGTTACCATCTGCAGTGATTTTGGAGCCCAAGAAAGTAAACTCTGTCATTGTTTCCATTGTCTCCCCATCTGTTTGCCATGAAGTAAACAGGGACTGGATGCCATGATCTTAGTTTTTTGAATGTTGAGTTTTAAGCCAGCTTTTTCACTTTCCTCTTTCACTTTGATCAAGAGGCTCTTTAGTTCTTCTTCACTTTCTGCCATAAGGGTGGTGTCATCTGCATATCTGAGGTTATTGATATTTCTCCTGGCAATCTTGATTCCAGATTGTGCTTCAGCAGCCAGGCTTTTCTTATGATGTACTCTGCATATAAGTTAAATAAGCAGGGTGACAGTATACAGTCTTGACAGTATACTCCTTTCCCAATTTGGAACCAGTCCATTGTTTCATATCCAGTTCTAATTGTTGCTTCTTGAGTTGCATACAGGTTTCACAGGAGGCAGGTGAGGTGGTCGGGTATTCCCATCTCTTTAAGAATTTTCCACAGTTTGTTGTGATTCACAGGCAAAGGCTTTAGCTTAGTCAGTGAAGCAGAAGTAGTTGTTTTTTTCTGGAATTCTCTTGCTTTTTCTGTGATCCGGTGGATGTTGGTAATTTGATCTCTGGTTCCTCTGCCTTTTCTAAAACCAGCTTGAACATCTGGAAGTTCTTGGTTCATGTACTGTTGAAGCCTAGCTTGGAGAATCTTGAGCATTACTTTGCTAGCATGTGAAATGAGTGCAATTGTGTGGTATTTTGAAAATTCTTTGGCATTGCCTTTCTTTGGGATTGGAATGAAAACTGACCTTTTCCTGTTCTGTGGCCACTGCTGAGTTTTCCAAATTTGTTGGCATTCTGAGTGCAGCACTTTCACAGCATCATCTTTCAGAATTTGAAATAACTCAGCTGGAATTTCATCACCTCCACTAGCTTTGTTCATAGTAATGCTTCCTAAGGCCCACTTGACTTCGCATTCCAAGATATCTGGCTCTAGGTGAGTGATCACACCATCATGATTATCTGGGTCATTAAGGTCTTTTTTGTATAGCTCTTCTGTGTATTCTTGCCACCTCTTAATATCTTCTGCTTCTGTTAGGTCTATACTGTTTCTGTCCTTTATTGTGTCCATCTTTGCATGAACTGTTCCCTTGGTATCTCTAATTTTCTTGAAGAGATCTCTAGTCTTTCCCATTCTATTGTTTTCCTCTGAGGAGGCCTTAGAAAAAGCTGAGAAAAGAAGAGAAGTGAAAGGCAAAGGAGATAAGGAGAGATATACCCATCTTAATGCAGAGTTCCGGAGAATAGAGATAAGAAAGTCTTCCTAAGTAAACAATGCAAAGAAATAGAGGAAATATGTTGAGTACTTTGGGTTAAATAAAATATACGATCAGAATTCTTTTCATATGCTTCTTTTTGCCTTTTTAATGTGGTCACTAGAAAATTAAAAATATCCGTGGCTGGCATTATATTTCCAGGGCAGCACTGGTCTACCCTTTGAATAGGATAAAGGACAGTAATAGCAAACATGTTTAAACAGTGTTGCCCTATGACTGCCCGTCCTGGGAGCGCTTCAGTCTTATTCCACTGTTTAATCCTCACACCGAGGACTACAGCTTTACAGCTGACAAAGTGGGGGCTGCGCATTTGCCTAATGGTGGGTAAAGTGTATTCCAAAATTACATATGTTTTAATTTGGTTATCCTTTTTTGATTTTTTAAAATTTATCTTCATTAAGTAGCTTTCTCAGTAAATTCAATAGTATTTCTCCTAGAAGTAACACATAATCGTAGAAAACTTGGAAGATGCAGAAGCACGTGCAGGTTTCCTCGCCTGGTGTGCGCCCACCGGGCCTGGAGGGAAGCTGTTCCGTCAGCCCCCACGCCCGCGGGGCCGTGCTCCGCAGCACCGGCTGTCCTCGGCCTCTTTGGCGTCCTCCCCGGGTCTCTGCTGTCCCGTCTGCTGTGGTCCGCGTGCTTCTCCGCGTGTTCTTCACTCTCGGCTAACTGGCCCCCTCTGCTAAGCCAGCCGGAACTGTTTGAAGTAGAGGAGATGGGCCCTGAGCCAGGCTCCTGGGCCTTCTGTGTGGGCTGAGTGGCACCTGCTGGGCTCCTCGGGCCTCTCCTGGACAGTTGGGATCATCCAGTACCAACCTCTGGACAAACGAGGTGTTAAGAAACCTTGATTTCAAAGGTTGATGAAGGGAGAAAGTGGGGCTGATTACCCACCATCCTTAAACCCCTGTGCGTGTCTGTGGGGCCTTCCTCTTGAGTGAGAGCTGTGGTCTGGGCTCCAGTGAGTCCCCATGGCTTTTGCAAAATGTTCCAACCCTACCAACGACTGCTGTATGTTGTGGTGGTAACATGTTGTGGTGGTAACACGTCTCCTTGCAGCCGCGGTGAACTAGATCAGAGAGTTCCAGGGCGTTGAGGCTCGCTGCACACACTGAAGTGGGTGACTGTGTCCCGAAGGGTGCCCTGTGTTGTCCTTGGCCTGCAGCCATTCCTGGTTTATTTTCCATTTGTGCTGTGCCTCCCCCTGTGTTTTTCATTGTATGTTGTCTCGGGCGTGTTTGTGTGTCGCGTGAGCATATAGCAAAGACGATGGGAGTAGGGGTAGAGGAGACTTTTCCGCCAGAACACTCGTCTTGATCCAGGTGTTCTCTGAAAACAATCAGTATGTATCTCCTACCTTTTCACAACGTCTGCAATGTCAGCGGGGGTCCCTGGGGAGTGAGGCCCTTGTCTGCCTGGGGCTGCTCCAGGGCTCATGGGGAAGGGCAATGGGCAGCTCCTGAGCGAATGCCCAGAGCCCTCAACCTCCTCTTTGCAGGTCTGGCCGTAGGTCTGGGCTTCGGGGCCCTGGCTGAGGTTGCCAAGAAGAGCCTCCGCCCCGACGACCCCACAGGTGAGCTGGGCCCTTGACCAGGAGGGTAGGGTGGGCCCTGGGAGCTGGGCTTGTCAGCTCCAAGCTCCTGCCTGTGTTCCCCGAGGGTTGGCCTCCATGGGCACCTTGTACCTTGCGTTTGTGTAAATGGCAGCCCTGGAGTTTGGGACCTGAAGGCTGCTGTGCACCCGTCCCAGCCCATGTTGGCTCAGCCACCCTCCTGGCTCCTCTGGAGGGTGAGGAGGCGTTTACTTGCTCTCCCCTGACAGGAGCCTCAGGTTCTGTTGGGGCCCCGGGTCTGCTAGGCCAGCTGCCCAGGGCTCCCCGTTTGGTTGTGGCTGAGGGATGTGGGAGCTGCTGGAGCTGTGGGGCCTCCATCCCTCTGCTCGGTGCCCTGGGGTGGCTATCTCCTCTCCAGCCTCAGACCCTTTTGTCTCTGAGGTGAAGGTCATGACTCTCCTGTGATCCCAGGGCCAGCCTGGGGTCAGGTCAGAATGCCCAGTTCCCCCTAGTCTGGGTGGCCAGCTGTGGGCAGCACTCCATGGAGAAAGTTCTCCAGACTGGCTGCTGGAACCTGGGTGCTTATGGTGCTGTGTTAGTGGGTCAGGGGCAGCTCCCCCACCTTCCACTTGTGGGGGCTCCCAGCCAGGGCTCCTCCCCCAAACTTGTCCCGGCGTGGGGTTGGGTTGGGTAGCTGCAGAGAACGTTCCCTTTAATGGAGTTCTGGTGGCCCTTCAGGGCAGCCCTGCTAGAGCCGTCTGCTCATGGATTTCTCAGCGTGTACTTGATGTTCCGGGCTGAGTGCCCCCGTCCCTATTCAGGGCTCATCAGCTCACTCCAGGGCCTGACACCTCCTCCTCCCATCCCTGGGGACCCTGAGTGGTCCCCACTGTCTGCGTGGTTCCTGAGCCCTGGCTACAGCCCCGGGCCCAGCTCCCCTGGTGGCCTGCCAGCCACCCAGATGGCCCTGCTTCACCTGCAGGACCCTCTGGAGGGGATCAGAGTCCTCTCAGGGGAGACGGCACTAGCCTGTCCCACCGGCCCCTGAGCATGTGTGTCCTTGTAAGGGGCCGGAGGACAGAGAGGATTAGGGAGGTATTTTTAGTGTTGGTGCTGAGGCTCCGGGAAGTGAAGCCTGACTCTGGAGTGAGAAGCCAGCCTCCCCCAGGCACAGATCCTCCCATCCTCCGCTCCAAAATTGGCGGCTCTCCATCCCGCCTCGTCCAAGCAGGGAAAAGGCAACCCCGGCTCCTAGGTTACAGCTGGTGTCCTTTGTCAGGAAGCAGTGGCCTGGCTGGGGGTCAAGGCAGCTGGGTGCCACCAGACTGGGAGCAGGATGTGGGGCTCAGGCCAGAGGGTGTGCTCCCCCTTCCTGAGCAGCGCCTGGAGCGCTGGGCCTGGAGGGCGCCCACCAGCCCGGCCCGCTCTCCCCAGGGAGCCTCTCCTGGCTGGGGGCCAGCCCACCATGCCCTTGGGCTCCCTGACTCCCCAACATTGTTCTCAGACCACCCTTGCCCGGACTGTGGAGACTGGCCAGCTGTGAGGAGGGGCTGCCTAGAAATCTCAGGAGGGCCGGGCCCTGTCTCTCAATGTCAGGGTCAGCGTGTCACTCGGGGAGAAAGCGCCCTCCTCTTGCCTAAGGCGGGGCCTTCCTCCTCCCCTGCCTCCTCAGGGGCACGACCCGGGTCCCCGGCCCACAGGGCCCAGGGGCTGAGCGGCTGGGGAGGGCAGAGGGGACTTAGAGGTCTGCCAAGGCCCCCTCTTGACCCAGCCACCTTGGAGTGGCCCCGCCCAGGGGCTGTGGCTTCCGTGACATCCAGCTGCTGGCCTCTTCCTGTGGAGCTGAACTCTCTCCCCTTTCTGGGACCCTGTCCTGATATCTGGTTCCCTGAGAGTGAGCCTGACCCTGTGTAGGCCTAACAGCTGCCCTCAGACGCTGGCCTTCAGACTCAGATCCTGCTTTGGCCTTTTGGCCCTGGTATATCAGAGGCCAGGCTGGTACAGCCCCGGACGGAGGGCAGTGGCATGACACCACCTCCCCTGGTCCCCCCATGGGGATCCGGCTCAGACCCGCTCTGAGTGCTGGACCAGGCCAGCAGGGATGCAGGCTGAGGAAAGTGCCAGGCACCATGGGGGCAGCCTGGGGAGTTTCTGGTCTAACTGGGCTCACAGGACAGAGGGCAGGAGCACTGGGTGACCCCCTCCTCATCACCTCGAGTCACCACCCTGTACCCTCCCACCCCTGAGTATTCTGCCCCCCGGAGGTTCCTACACTTTCTCCCTGGGCCAGCTGGTGCAGGGGGCTGCAGGGCCTCTGTGGGGGAGAGGGGAGAGGTGGGCACCCAGCTGGTGAGGCTGTCCTCGACCCTGTACTCCCCTCCCTGGAGGGCTGCACTCTCACCATGGCCAGCGGGGCCCGGGTGACTGTGCAGGGACTCCGGGTGTGCTGGTGGCCTTTGTCCAGGACACTGAGGGGCAAGGGACCATCACTTGGCCGGGGCTGACATGGAGGGAGAGGCCCCATGGGCCAGCCTGTGTGTGTGTGTGTATTGGGAGGGAGCAGGGGGCCCGCCTGGGGGGACCTGGGGGGCCCCCGAGGGCCTTCCTCAGCATCTGGGGGGCAAGTGTGAGAAGTGGAGTTAAAACTGCCCTGCTGGTTTTGTGGTGCCCCGGGAGGAAAGCCCTTTGTGTCAGGCTCTCTGCTGGGCTCTATTCCACTGCCCTTAAAATGTGCTAAACCCTGACATTTCGTTATTGTTCTGTTTTTACTGGGAGAACCAGTGATTTGCCAAGAGCCACCACCAGGGGCTGGTGGGCTGGGTTGTACTCAGTCTTGAGTGGGGGGAGGGGCCTCTCGGGGTGGGGGGGGGTGGGGGTCCCAGGTTGGCAGCCCCGTCTCAGGGACATCATGGTGGCTTTGCTCCCCTGCAGGGAAGAAGGCCGTGTTGGACTCCAGCCCCTTCCTGTCGGAGGCCAACGCGGAGCGCATCGTGCGCACGCTGTGCAAGGTGCGCGGGGCAGCGCTCAAGCTGGGCCAGATGCTGAGCATCCAGGGTGAGTGCGGCCAGAGCGGGGGAGACGGGGAGGGTGCGGTGGGGGGGCTGGCGGGGGGCGGGGGCGTGCTGGCGCGGGGTGGGGGTGGGGGTGGGGGTGCAGTGTGGGGTGGGGAGCAGAGGGAGGGCGTGTGTTTCGGCCCCACTGGGGATGAGTAGGGAGGGAGGTTTTCTGCTCACTGGCTTCTCTTGTTCTGCGTTCCTTGCTGTCAACCAACCTGGGATGTTTAAAAAACAGAGTCTTAAATAAGAGCCCCCGGTTGTTGTTCTTTGGCTTCTTCTGAGTGTTCTGGCATATTCAAAAGTCCTGGCATCTCAAAAATTGGCGAGAGTCAGGCTGATGGACCGAGGGTGATATGGGGGAGCTCACGGGCTGCAGTGGCGTGACATCGGGGTGTGGGGGGTGTGGTCCAGGGAAGGAAGGCTGGGGAGGACGCTGTGGCTGAGCAGGAGGCGGGCTCTGTGTAGTGCTGAGAGTGGAGCCTGAATGCAGGGGAGCCTCAGGGCTTCTGATGTGGGCCCCCCAGGACGGAACAGCTGAGAGGCTGGTGTCCTGAGTGGGAGCAAAGCCAGTTCCCCTCAAGCAGGAGGAACCTGAGGCTGGGCCTGTGCCTCGGCTTCTCTGAACCGGGGTTCAGCGTATGGAAGGGTGGAGCAGCACTGGGCCTCCTCTGAGGAGGCCGCACTGGGCAGGGGATGGAGGTGGCCTGCGCGCCCTCCTTCTGAGGGGTCAGCGCTCTGCTGTCTGCTCTGCTGCCTTCCAGACGACGCCTTCATCAACCCCCATCTGGCCAAGATCTTCGATAGGGTCAGGCAGAGCGCAGACTTCATGCCGCTGAAGCAGATGATGGTGAGGCCGGGGCTTCCTGGCTGGGGCGCGGCAGCCCTGTGGGTGGGGATGGGGGGCTCCTCAGGGTGTCCCCAGCTGTGCTCACAGCCCCTCCCTGGCCTCTCTCTCCAGAAAACTCTCAACAATGACCTGGGCCCCAACTGGCGGGACAAGCTGGAGTACTTCGAGGAGCGGCCCTTCGCAGCCGCCTCCATCGGGCAGGTGCACCTGGCCCGCTTGAAGGGGGGCCGCGAGGTGGCCATGAAGATCCAGGTAGGCGCCCAGGGGTGTGCTCATGTCTTCGGGAGCTGCTCAGAGCAGAGCTGGGGCCTGCGGTGTGGGGGCCTCTGCACCCACATGCCCTGTGTGTACCTGCGCCCAGGACAGAGTGTGTGTCTCATCGCCTCTGTCCCTAGCACCAGATCAGCGCTGGGGGCAGAGAAGTATTTGTGGAGTGACTGGGAAGGATAATAGCCTCCCAGCAAGCTTGGTTTGAGTGGGGTGGGGACAGGGGGCAAGTGACGGTCTGCCTGGGGGCCTGAGCTGGAGGGGTGGGGCGGCTGTTTCTGCGTGGGCGTGGGGGTGCGGCAGGTGGAGCGGAATAGGGTCATGGGGGGCTCAGGGGCTACAGCAGCATCGTGGGGTCTGGGCTCTGCCCTGGAGGGGTGGGGTCTGGGAGAGACACAGCTGGGAAGCTGACGGGCCGCAGGAGCGTGGGGCCCGCAGGGCCGTGCTCTGAGTGCCCGGTGCCCCCATGCTCCCTGCAGTACCCTGGCGTGGCCCAGAGCATCAACAGTGACGTCAACAACCTCATGACCGTGCTGAACATGAGCAACATGCTTCCGGAAGGTCTGAGGCTGCTGCTGGGCAAGGGCAGGCGTGGGGTGGGGTGGGGCGCTGACTTGGGGAGCCCCTGGCCACTCTCACAGCCTCCTCCCCTGCCCAGGCCTGTTCCCCGAGCACCTGATCGACGTGCTGCGGCGGGAGCTGGCCCTCGAGTGCGACTACCAGCGGGAGGCCGCTTGCGCCCGCAGGTTCAGGTGCGTCTCCAGCCTCGGGCCCTCGCCCGCTGCTCCCGCTGTGGGGACAGAAGAGGTGGGAGCCCCTCCAGCTCCGAGGGGTGGAAGACCGTGGCTGGGGCCTGGGGTCAGAGCCCCATCCCCCACCAGCTGGAGGCTTCAGCCCCTCGCTGTCCTGCATGTCGTCTCCAGGGTGGGGGTGGGAGGATCAGGGTGAACAGGGTGTGACCTCTCGACCCTGCCAGGGAGCTACTGAAGGACCACCCCTTCTTCTACGTGCCCGAGATCGTGGACGAGCTCTGCAGCCCCCATGTGCTGACCACGGAGCTGGTGTCCGGCTTCCCCCTGGACCAGGCCGAGGGGCTGAGCCAGGAGATCCGAAACGAGGTGTGTCACTTGGGGACCCTGGAGTCCCCAGCACTCCCTGTAGGAGGGGGCAACAAGAGTGCTTCATCGTCTCCCCACCCGGCGATATACCTGGAATCAAAGTTGGCTGTGGGCGGGAGGTGGGATGGGGTGGATGATGAGAGGAAAGCAGGGGTCAGGCTTCCAGGTCTGGGTCTGGGGGCGCCAGGCGGCCTGGCGCGGTGTGACTGGACCCACCCGGCCCCCAGATCTGCTACAACATCCTGGTACTGTGCCTGCGGGAGCTGTTCGAATTCCACTTCATGCAGACAGACCCCAACTGGTCCAACTTCTTTTATGACCCTGAGCTGCACAAGGTGAGCACCCAGGGGCTCCCACAGGGACCCTGAGCTCCGCTGGACCAGGGCTCCGAGATCTGGGGGTCTCAGCCCCCCATTGCCCTATCCCTCTACCCCATTGAGGCAAACCTTCCCTGGTATCGCCCGTCCTCAGGTGGCTCTTCTGGACTTCGGGGCAACTCGGGAATTTGACAGATCCTTCACCGACCTCTACATCCAGGTAGAGGGGAGGTGGGGGGCTGGCCGTGGCCGGTGATCTTCTGGAGCTTGGAGGGAGGGTGGACTCCTATCCTGATGTCCCTGTCTGTCCCTGGTGTTTGGTGACAGTGGAGGAGGTCACAGCCGCCTCAGGTGCAGAGGAAAGTAAAAGTCAGTTGTGTCTGACTTTGCGAGGCCATGGACTGTAGCCCCCCAGGTTCCTCTGTCCATGGGATTCTCTGGGCAAGAATACTAGAGTGGGTAGCCATTCCCTTCTCCAGGGGATCTTCCCAACTCAGGGACTGAACCGCAGGCAGATTCTTTACTGTCTGAGCCACCAGGGAAGCCCAAGTAAAGGGTAAAAGTGGATGTGCTGGCATGTGGGGGGAGGGGCAGGTGCCAGCCCCCTGGACCCCCAGGATCTCCTCTCTACGTGCCACCCATGGTGCCTCTGTCCAGATCATCAGGGCTGCTGCTAACCAGGACAGGGAGGCTGTACTGAAGAAATCCATAGAGATGAAGTTCCTCACCGGCTACGAGGTCAAGGTGAGCTCTCTTGACTCTGGAGGTGCACCAGGCCTGCTGAGCCACATGCAGTCCCCGGGCCCACTTTGGTGTTTGTGGGAAGGCTGGGACGTGGACTGCTTTCCCTGTGAAATCTGAAGGGTATCTCAGTTTGTAAGTGGATGAAATCAGAGCTGGTAGGGCAGGTCAGGCAGGCCCTGCCCTAGCCGGTGGGCCGAGGTCCTCAGAATACCAGGGCTGGTCATGAAGCCCTTGTTTGTGTCCCACCCCAGCCCATGTCGAGATCCTAGTCATTGGGCTCATCGCGGGCGCTCAGGGCATGGGTGAGCAGGTGGGATGGCAAAGCCCAGCCCCCACTTCCTGTGGCTTCACTGGGGGAGGGGTGAGGGGCACGCTGGAAGAGATCTTAGTAGCCCCTTAATGAAGGGGTGACTGTCTTGGTGTCCTGTCGCCAGATAGCAGCACTCTCCTCTCCCGACAGTGGGGAAGGGGCGCAGACCCTCTGGTGGTCTCTGGTCTACCCCTACAAGGAGTGCAGAGGCTCAGCTCAGCTCAGGCCTGTGGCTCTTTAGGGATTGACAGGCGTTTTATAAAACCTCTGGATTTGAGTGCCCTCAGGCTGGGTCACACCTGGCATTCTGCCACAGACCTGCCAAGCTCCCTTTCTTCTTACCTGGAAGAAAGGTCACACATTAAGTGGTTTGAGTTCATGCCCCCACTTACCATGATTCAATCTGGGTGAAGCGCTCATTACCCGCCCTGCCCTCAGGGAGTACTCAGTCTAGCCCCTGGGGGTGTGTGTGGGAGGAGCCCTGGGCTTGAAGCCCCCAGGCTCTTCAGTCTCCCCTCCGTCTTCCTCCAGGCCATGGAAGACGCCCACTTGGATGCCATCCTCATCCTGGGGGAGGCCTTTGCCTCGGAGGAGCCCTTTGACTTTGGCACCCAGAGCACCACCGAGAAGATCCACAACCTGATCCCCATCATGCTGAGGCACCGGCTCGTCCCGCCGCCCGAGGAGACCTACTCCCTGCACAGGAAGATGGGCGGCTCCTTCCTCATCTGCTCCAAGCTGAAGGCCCGGTTCCCCTGCAAGGCCATGTTCGAGGAGGCCTACAGCAACTACTGCAGGAGGCAGGCCGAGCAGCAGTAGCAGGACCCTCCGGCCTCGGTCCTTGAGCCGCTGAAACTAGTAGGAAGCTGGTGGTGCCCGCGCTGCATTTAAACTTTGCCTGGTGGGAGAGGGTGGCCGGGCTGATGGGGGGACGCTGCTCGGAGCCCGTTGCCCGCGCTTATACACGGTTTTCTTGCTAAGTGGCTGTGGGGTGAGAGAAGCAAGGATGAAAATGCAGCCCCACTACTGTCTGTCAGAATCTGCTTATTGTTTAGTAATCCTCTAAAATGACTCGATAAAAAGACAATTTTATTTCCTCTTCCTTTTTGTAACAGGGGTTTTTTTTTGCTAATATGAATGTTAGCCAGAAGATAAGAGTTCTTCCTTTGAATCCTGCCACCAAAAACAAAAACAAAACACCAAAACCAGAAAAGCCTTTTTGGATTTTATTGAGTGTGTAATATCAGGTTTGTGTGTGTGTGTGTTTCTAGATGAGATTTGTATTTTTTGCCTTTTCCTCTCCGGCCTGGATCTAGAAGTGCTGAGCTGAGCAGTGCCAACTACTACTTTGCCAAGCCAGGCCCACCCACATCTGCTCTCTGGCTGGTTGCTAGAGGCTTTCTTGAGAACCAGAGGTTTCCAGAGAACTGCCGCCTCCTACGGGGAGGACAGGAGCCACAGAAGGAGAGAGGGCCACACGCGCTGTCCCTGGGCTGCAAGACTGGGGTGCGGGGGGAGGGCCGGGGCCTTGTGCACATATCACCTGCTTGGACCCAAGGGGTCATTTCAGGCTGTGTTAATATTCGTACAATTCTTATAATTGTCTGATTTACTTGTTTCAATAAAAAAAAACAAAAAACAAAACACCCTAGCATTCTGGCATTAATTGCATTAATTATTTCACTTGCAAAGGCTTCTGAACTCATGGTGATGAGCCCGAGGTCAGTGCCACACCCTTTCCCGCCTCAGATGCTTCTGCAAGGTTTGGCCCTGTTCCCACCACGAGGCTCTTGGTACCTGAACCCAGAAGGCTTAGCCCATATTCATCATCAGAGAAAGATGGCAGCGCTGAGTCGGAGCAGGAGACTAGTCTTGCAAAGCCGGAAGTATTTCTTCACTGGTCCTTTACAGACGTTTGCCAACCTACGCACAACTACTGCCTCTAAAGCACGGTTTCAAACAGTGAACCAACAGGTGACAGAAATGTCCATTCATGTGAAATGGAATGGGGAGGGGTCTCAGAATAATTATTTAGCTGCAGCCAATTTAAGATCTCCTTTGTTAAGACCACCCAGGCTTCCTGGGTGTCCTCAGCTCTGATGTTCTAACTCAAGCACAAGTTGTGGGCCGTGTCTGCTGCTGCTCTGCAGGTAGGAGATGGAAGAGCAAGCAGTCGCCGCGTTCAGCCGGCGGTGGCACGGGTTGGGAAGTCTGGCTGGGGGGTGGCGGGCCTCGTGTGGTGGGCTCCCTTGTGGCAAGTGCACACAGCAGGGCGGCCCACAAATGCGCAGGCAAAGCCTGGCCTTGCAGACTGGGCACCAGGGACGTTCTGACCAGAGAAGGGAGCCGAAAGCCTCAAGAGAGTCAAACACTGTTCTCACCTGAGCTATGGAAGGAACTAAGAAAAGTCCCAGATTATCCCCATCCTTCCAGTAACGAGGAAGCTGGCTGAGGGGGGAGACAGGCAGAAATTGGGGTTCAGAGAGATGAAGAGTCAGTCACCTTTTCACCATTCCTCAGACTTCTTAATCAGGGGAAATAAGACAAAATACTCAGTTCTAACAGTTCCCTGTTTTATTGCAATACATCAGAGTCTGGTTAATATTAAGTGATACCAACATAAAATATCGGCGAGGAGTCTTGTTACATTTTTGACTGTCCCACCTTAAATATTTCTGTGCAAAAGAATCCACACCATTGTTTGGTAGCAGAGAATCTCCTTATAAAGTTCCCTAAGACACTGAGGGGGTAAAACCAAACAAAATAAAGAGTGATCAGAGGCCAAAGCAGTTATCTTTTCCCCTTCCATACACACTTATTTGTCAGCATTATATTCTAAACAAAAAAATGATTACACCCAGGCCATGCAAAACTGTACAATAATATTACAATGAGAAAAAACCCTAAAAAATTTATAAAATAAATGATATTACACTATCAAATAAAAAGGCAGGTCATTTTGTTTTCATGAAATTTCAAGGCTGATTTGTTTTCATCAATTTCCCCCCATAAATGAAAAGGTTTGTGTGTGTAACGGTCGTCCCCGTGAAGGGAGAGGAGCGCCCGGCCTGCCGACCAGCGCTGAGACTCGAGGCAGAGCTCTAGCTGAAGCGAGGGCCCCTTAGGAGCAGGGCTCTGCACAGAACGCTGGACTTGTCATAATGAAGTCATAACAGGGAAAGAGGTTTTTAAGATGGGCCCAGTGAAATGCCGTGCGGCTTATCTAATGAATGCAGGGGCTGGGCCAGCGAGAGGAGGGGAGCGGGGGGCCCAGTCACTTCCCAATTATGCCCAGCAGACTTGGGCAGTGGTGAGGCCTGGCCGCTGCTGAGAACGCCCCTCTGTCCAGAGAGCAGATGCTGAGCTTGACAGGGCTCCGCTGAGCTGGGAGAACACAGAGCTTGTGACAAAGGCCAGTAAACAGCCCTGTTCTACCTGGGGGGTCAGGGATGTCTGCCCACCTCTACTCTGGCTTTTCTTTAACGATACCTGAGAGTCCATAGAAATGCAACTGGTCTTTCACAGAAGTAGATGTGGCCACTAAGAAACAAAATGACTTGACTCTAACCATATGGAAGGCAGAGGGAGGCTGAGAACCAGCTGGGGAATGACAGATTGTTGCTGTAAACAAAACAGGGATTTCAGATTCTTCCCTGAAGCTTGGGTACAAGCTCTGCTTGGAAAATTAAATAGATGGGCCCTTTTTAGTTGTGTTTCACAGCCTTAAAACTATGCTCCCTCAGAAAGCAGATTAAATCACTAAGTGTAGGTGTGTGTGCAGACACATAACTAAAAAAGTTGCTTTAGCAATCATTTGACAAGGAGGAAGGCTTCTGTTTTTGGCAAAAAGAAATATATATATATATATATATGTGTGTGTGTATATGTATATATGTAATTTTATACACCCAAAGCACATAGCAAGATTAAAGTAGAATTCAAAAGTAGACAACAAATTGGCTGAATATAGATAGCACCAAATATCAACACATCTAGACTATGCCAGAAATGCCTCTTATTTTTCCTTTCTACTGAGAAATAAGTTCCTGCTTCCACATACGTTTCTTTGAATGTCCTGCATGAAAACAAAGGATGAATTCAGACAGCAACATCACATCTGTTCCCTAATCTTTGTTACTGCTCCATTTCAGTGATCACTGTTTTTTGTTTCTCTAGAATCCATTCCCCATTTCCCAAATCATTCTTTTCAAGAAGCTTCTGAAGGTAACTGCTTCATATTGGAGAATGGGGATAAACCCAGTTGAATGATCACTATCTTGGGAAAATATCTCCCAGATTGCCAACCTTGGCAGTGTTTCTCCCCCAAGGCTCCTCCTATTGGACACGAATCACATTTGGGACTGCTCTCTTGCTACTGCTAAGACCATTTCAGATTACTGGAGTATAATCTACTGGATTAGTATTACACTTCCCAGTGAGCCCGACAGCCAGGAGAAGCCCTTATCTGCCCTGTTGGGGGGCTACAGGGTATGATTCATTATACTGGTGACCAGACTTCAGGTATGGTTATTATTTTGATCCTAAAAGCATCTGAAAGAAATAAGCACCTACAGGCAACAGAAACTTAGTTGTCAAAGCTATAAACTAATGGCTTAGTGTGGAGTCCAGTGAATCTCAGCCGGATCTGCCTCTGCTCAGAGGAGAAAAGGCGGGCAGGAAGAGGGGAAAGGAAAGAAGAGGGTGGGAGGGTCTGAAGGGGAGCGGGCCACAGACGCTCAGCAGCCGGCTGGCAGGTTCCCTCTCCTCCTGGGAAGTGCCAAACGTAAGGAGTGACTGGAGTCATGGCAGTAACCAGACTCAACGTCTGACTCTTGAAATCTAAACGCACAAAAGTCTTTCCACATAACACTTCTCTTCCAAAAGCAAAGGATTTAGAAGGTTAGAATTGTGCAGTCATTTATGCCCATCCAAGTTAAACATAAATCTGAGCAAGCGCCAAGTTCAGGATGTTTAAATGCCAAACCTGTTGTTATTTTAAAATTCTCTACTGTAATATTTCACAATATAATGCCCACACAGGACCCTTTCTTCCCTCCCTGAACCTCAGTGACCTGCTCCTGAGAGTGGTATCCTCTGGGAATAGTCCAGCTCCCTGTGGCCTGCGGTGGGAAGCGGAATAGCTGCGGCGGGTGTGTGTGTGCGGGTGTGGAGGTGGTGGTGGGCGGGTAAGACGACAGTGCTCACACACCAAGATGCGGATAAACAATGGCAGGAACGGTCTTCTATTTCAGCTGAATTTTAAAGAAGACAGCAGAAAATCTGTTGGTACTTCTCAGGGAAATTTAGATAAAAAGTAAAAGAGAGGCAGATTCTCTATATGACCGTCAGATATTTTTATTTCTGTCTTTCTCTACTCATGTGCTTAACTGGTGAAATGACTCTGGAGAAAGAAATTCCTGATTCTGCATCTCTTTCCTTATGGCAATTAAAACAGCAGGAATCCAAATGGATATGGGACTAACACAATATAGCTATGAGGGAGGCAAAGCTTACCCGCTCAGGAAGGCCACGCCGGGCTGATTTCCTGTGTGCGGCAGGGATGAGCTGTCCGCTTCCCACTCCGTGTGGGAAAGAGTATTTGGTTAAGGCTGTTCAAGTCCTTGCATTTGAGGTTTTACATTATTTGGTAATTAACCCCCTTTCCCAGGCTTATCTGAGGATGCTGACACCCCCTCAAAACAGATCCCTCTCTGAAGAGAAGCTGGCTCAGCTGGGGGCACAGGCCTCACTGCAAGGGGGGAGGAGACCAGCCAAGGGAAAAAAGCACTCTGCTGAACCTGTTTATGGCCATTCCTTGTGTCCTTTCAGATGGAAGGGATCCAGAAGGTGACAAAATTGCGTTTCTACATTCATCTGCAGAAGATACCAAAATACAGTAACAGATGAGAAGTGCGGTTCAAATTCTACTGCTAGAAATAGAAATGTCTTGGACAGAAGTAAATCTGCCTTTTAATGATGCTGCTGAAGAGGCTTTAAATGTTACAAGTCTGGTTCCCAGTTTACACTCCAAACCGATGAAACCAGAGCCTCGGAGCATCTCCTAAAGCTCGCAGGTGCCCGCGTCCAGTGTGAGAGACGCAGGTTCCCCCACCCAGCGTGAGAGCTGGCGGTAAGGGGATGCTTGCTCCTCCCGCCCTCCCTCTTTACACATCAGTGCCAGGCCTTTCTACCCTTTCATTTTTTAGGTGGAAAACAGACAGGAAATAACACAGTTCTTTAAATTAAATGATCTCTCATATATGCATCCATTTTTTGTTGAATACAAGATGCTTCTTTTTACTATATACATTCAGTACTTAACCTCTACATTTGTGTATTTAAACTTTGTTTTGTAGTAAAATACGCATCGTTTTAGTGATAAGGGATTTACTGGCAACGATCAGGTTGACATTCACTGTGGTGCTGAAGGGGATTGGCGCGCGCCCGGGACCCACTGGCGAGCCCCACGTGCTGTCTCAGGGCTACATGAGACTCTACTGTGAAAATAATGTCTGTCTAATCTTATTCTTATCGCTTACATGTGTGGAATCTGTCTACTTAAGCTACCTTTTTAGGGGAAGGGTGAAATAGTCTGGAAAGCAACGCTAAGTGTATGAAATGAAATCAGTATTCATCTAAGCTGCTCAGTGAAAGTCTGCCTTTATGGTTGTTGCTGTTAAGTCGAAGGGGGCGTGGATGAGAGTCTTAGAGGCAGAATTCCCGAACCCCCGCCCGCTACTGCAGTCGGCCCTGGCGTCTTCAGGCAGAGGTTGGGGAAGAGATGACAGTGAGAGGAGGGGGGCAGTGGAGAGGAGCCCAGAGTGTCTGAGCGCGGAGGCTGCTCACGGTCCCAGCTCCCGCTCATGGGTCCCAGCTCCCGTGGTCTGTGCTCTCCAGAGACAGGCTCTTGGTCTTCCGGGGCGACACCGGGCTGGGAGGACTGCTCAGGTTGGAACTGTTGGAAGCCGTGGAATGCCGCGGAGAATCAGAGTCCTGGGAGGCCAGAGGAAGACATCAGGGAGCAGCAGAGGGTCAGGAGGGGTTCAGGCCACCACGGGTCCTCTCCAGCCACCCTGGCCAATGACTGGACATGACTTTTCTACAACCCGTTTGCCAATGCAGGAGACATAAGAGACTTGGGTTCGCTCCCTGGGTTTGCTCCTCCTCCCTGGGGAAGATCCCCTGGAGGAGGGCATGGCAACCCCCTCCAGTATTCTTGCCTGGAGAATTTCATGGACAGAGGATCCTGGCAGGGTATGGTCTATAGGGTCACCGAGAGTTGGACACGACTGAAGCGACTTAGCATGCATGCATAACTTCTTTACTGTGGGTAGAAAGCACCTTTTCTGAGCTGAGTAAGAGGCACAGAATATAACAAATTCTCCTAGTCCTTTCTGCAGGTCTTTGGAAATGTAGGCTATTTTCATACGAAAGCTAGAAGTCTGAACACCTCCAGGGTAACTGCAGCTTGCAACCCAAGTGACTGGCTCTGCCACCCCTGCTGGAGCGTGTGGCTGATCCCTGCTGCGGTCCAGGTGGCAGAACGGCTTCAAGAAATACATTCACCTGTCTGGTTCAGGACCTCTCCAGTGAACCCCGTTCCCAGGTGGAGCTGCTCCCCACAGGCACTCACCTCTCCGTCATAGTCCCGCGCTGGGGCGTCACTTCCCTGGTCCATGCCTCCTGAGGACAGCGAGCCCTCCGATGGGGAGGGCATGGGCTGCCGCTTTGCACTGTAGCTGCCTCCAGAGAATTCTCTCTTTAACGCACTGCCATTCTGTGCAGATGACCCTACGGCAGATGGTTCAGGTAAAACTTTACACATGTAGAAGGGGACAACCCTCTAGACAGTACACAGACAGCTGAGGTGAGGAGCCCTCCTTCCTGCTTAAAGCAAACTGATGGACAGTGAGTCTGGCTACACTGAAGGCCACCCTGGATGAGTGGGCAGCACTTGCCAGGCCGCCAGGCCCTGCTCTCACTGGCTGTGCCCGGGCTGCCCTGCTTGCTAGGCGATTCTGCAGAATCAATGCCTCAAGTCTCCACCCATGTGCTACTGTCTCAGTGAGTCTTTTCTGCTCCCTGGGGCTCCTACAGTACTTCTCATCACGTCTTTCATAGCATCTGGACATTAGGTTGGAATTATGTGCCTGCCATTCTTTTAATGGATGGTCCTTGCCTCTGGAGGCCCCCGACAAGAACGGGGGAAGGAGCAGATGTTCAAAGCACACATGCTGAGCAATGAAGCCGAGGAGAACGGATCTCAGAGAAATGAAGACCTGCCACCTGATGATGCAGAGCTGCCACTTAGCCTCTAGAGAATTTTCATTAAAGACACAAAAATGTAACAGAAGCGTTTTCATTCCACAGGGCAAAACGCCCCAGATAAAAAACAAGGTGTGTTTCTTTAAACTCACCCTCTGCTTTGATTTTAGAGTTGGGACACATCAAAGGAGGACTGGCAACCACCCAGAGGAGGAAAGGGGATGACCAGAAAATTCTGGAAATACTGGGGTACTGTTAGCACCTATATATGTTCAACTCTTAGCACTCCCTACTGTTTTTTCATTTTTAACCTAAACACGTTTTAATTCTGTTGAGCTTCAATATTAAGATCACCATTCAAGAAAGACTGAGATGTGTTGAGGCTTTAGCACAACTACAAGGTATCGATGGTTTCGAGTTCCTGCTGGTTTAACAAATCCCTAAAATTGAGTTACGTTACATTCAGAATTCAGTGAAATGTCAAGAGGTGACTGTCAAAGGATATGTACTTAATGATCACCCACATTCAGATGTCTTCATAGACTGACCAGGAGCCTGCCTGCTGAAGCCCTGTCCTTGGTGATCTGACAGCTTCCTTCCAGCTTCTTTCCTGAGCCCCTCAAATGTGTCACCATAATCTACTTACTGCAGAAGTTACCAGTGCTGGGTGTACGTTGCATATTACACTATGGAGCTTTAAAAATACCAGTGCCTGGGCCCCTGACCAACAATCCCAGACCAACAAAAGCAGAATTCCCAACTTAACTTTTAAAAAGCCCTTCTGATGATTCTAGAATGCATCTCAGGTTGAGAACCACTGACTGAGCCTCACTCCCTAGGAGATCTGCTCCCTCCCAACACTCCATCCTGTTTCTAGAGGTGTCTGTCGCTAGACGTGCTGATTTTCATTTGTTGATGTGTTTCTTTGGATAGGCACTCTTTACTTTTTCGTTGCCGATCTTCTCTGTCTTAGATTATAACCTAATTGAAGGCATAAATCATTTTTTTAAGATTTCTCTTCCAATTCCACACCTAGTATAGTCTTCAATTTAACAAAAAGCCATAATGTGGAGTTACTGTTTTAAAAATTCTGTCATTCTGAATAAAAAACCCAAACCACCATAGAGTTCTGCTGCTCTGCTTACTAATGTGTGTGACCTTACGCAAGTTATCTTGTCGGAGTTTCAGTTTTCTTCATTTATAAATAAGAAAATGAATTCTACCTTATGGGGGTCTTGTGGGAACTGAGCTCTCAATACACAGAGAATAAAATGTCAGAAGGATGGTGTCTGACAGGGCTGCCTAGCACTTAGTGCATTCTTCCTGGGCTCCTTTCCTCCATCCTAGTGATCATTTATAGAACCTCACCTCTGTGATTTACACTTTTTCTTTTCAAGTCTGGGAGAATTCCTTTCATACAGTCAAACCACCCTAATCTTAAAAAACTGAGATGGGCTGTTTTGACTGAACAGCAAAGGGGACAATCTGAAAACTGTGGTCCTAGGCAGGGTCTCTTCCCCAGAGTTCTAGATGGTGATTTGGGAGGTTGGGCACTTCTCATCATGGTTTGTAGTATTACCTGTCTGTCTCCCAGATGGACTGTGACCTCTAGAGGGACCCCATGACGACTTTTGTAACACCTGCACTTGCGCCTACAAGGCGTTACCCAGCCGGCTCGGAGACACCGACACCCAGTGATGCATGAGTGCATGGCTGCTGCTTTGCTCTGGATGTGCCTCCTGCAGCCCAGGCTACTTACTTGCAGATAGGCCACTGCTGGCGCTCATGGAGCGACCGGGTTCAGGGCGGGATTTGGTGATAGACGGAATACTGACCGAGCCACTGAATGCTGTCCGACTTTCCTGAGGCCGAGGGTTCTAGGATCAAAAGAGAAAGAAAAATTCTTCATCCAGAGAGAAACTGATTTTCGACAGAGAGGTCTATTTTTCACCCTAATCTCAAGAAATAAAGTTGTTTAGTCTATAGTGATACAGAACACAAAACAAATTATATAATACCTCCCACCCACAAAGGTGCTAAAGCCCTAACAGAAATAGACCTCAGGCCAATCAAACGTAAGTGCTTATCCTTATACTCACCGAAATACTTATCAGTAAATAAGAAGTTTTTGTTGTTGTGAGAACAGTAAGTGAAAGTTATATGGTTAGAAGTGACAATGAAACGCAGAATTACATGGACATCTGCAGAGAACTGAAGCAAAGGTTTTACTATGTCTGACATTTTTATTTCCTTAGGAAAACTCAAAAGCTGACTCAGCCTGTTGAGAAGAGAGTCACTTAAAAGCATGTTCTTCTCAAGTACTCCTTCTACTGTTCTGATACCAAAAGTGCCACTTGCATGTTCCCACTCTGGTCACCAGGCAGCCTCCCCGCCTCACGGACAAAGCAGCGCGAGTCCTAACTATGGCGTCTGTGACCATCGCGGCCTGGGTGAGGCGATTTAACTTGGGAACGCTGGCGGGAAAGTTCTCCATCTAATACTGAATGGTTCTGGGGCCCAATGTAGGAGAATGAGCTACGGAATGCTTTGAAAGGTACAGACACCTAGACAGGTGAGGTGTAGGTCCAGCCTTCTGAACAGCTCCTTCACGGCCCCAAACTTTTCAGACCAGAAGGTCTGGGGCTGGCTGGTACCTGAGAGAAGGTTACAACAACACAATAACGCAGGGCCCAAGCCAGCAATCAGGAAAACATGCGCTAATACATCTCTTGAAAAACTCCAACTCATACAGTTTAAAGAATCACACACATTGAAAGTTGGCAGGCTGGCTGCCTTCAAATACCACCACTGCCATTTTGGTTCATATATCAAAGTTGCAAAGTCCATGTAATTCTTATTGTGTTATTTGTTTAAAGCAAATGTTTTACCTTTTTTTTTTTCTCTAACAAAATAAAAAATTTAAAATGGAAACAGTCAGTGCTAGCATTTCAACATCCACTCACGGGAGCCATGTGAGGTGCCAGTGACATGCGTACGATGCAGCAGAGGAAAGCTCAAGAGAGACAGGGTATCAGTTGCAACCTTTCCACTTTTATTGTCTCTGCTATGAACCTTAAGGTACCTTGTTATTGTCCTTTTCTATAAAACAAACCTACTCTAGGAAAAATGGCAAAAATGAAGGCCTATAAAAATACCAGTGGTTTAGTAACACTGAATATTGAGGTAATAAAAGAACGACACGCAGAAGGTGTGCTCTGGAAAAATTAAAAAAAATACGCAAATCCAACAGTTTTGTCATTCATCCAGCTGAAGTTCAACTTCAGTATAAAGTAATATGAAACTTAATCTGACGGTCCTTTCACAAATATGCTTAAGATTAGGGCAAGATGTCCACTAATAGTCGTGCTTCTCTTTATAGATGACTAACTTAAGTAACATTTCCACCATCTTTTATATCAAAAATTCTTGACTGATTCGTTAAACAACCTCCTCTAGAATCCACTCACTGTAATCTGTTACCAAGCAAACAAACTAAGGCTTAGTTTATCATAAGTAATCGTATGTCATCAAACAAGACATGTAAATAACATAATGTCAGTGACAATGACATTTAAAACACAATTTAGAATAATTTTATAATACAAACAAAAATAGAAAAATAAACTCCCCCTACACATAGTTTTCTTATTGGAAAATGACTAAATATACAGATAAAAAATGGATGCTATTTTTTTTCTAAGTTACAGGAAATGGGTTTGCGTGATGTAATCCAAATATTATCTGCAAGACAAACTTGAGAAAATGCCCCCTTGAAATCAGTACATATTTCTTGATGGAAATAAGGATATTCAGCTTGAATGGCTGCCAGCTCTCTGCCCACTGCAGAGCTGCTAGTTACAAGGATGCAAGGCTGCATGGAAGGACCCAGGCCGCGGTCCCCCAGAATGCAGCACACTCTGCTTTTTTGTCGTGTTGATTTACTTCTCTTATTTTGCATCCTGACTAGCATTAAAGGTGCATCAGCAACTCAAATACTAATAAGACTACCTTCTTTTGGCAATTTTTCCTGTTAGTCACTGATACTACTATACTTTATATTTTTAAGAATTGTGAGCTCTTTGGAAGGGGGTTTATTGTAGATATAAGGCCTGTAGACAGGCCTACTACAGACTTCACTAAATATTAAAAATTTCTCTGAACTGCACTGGTTAATGAGCTAACAAGCTATTAAAAATTCAGAAATTCTAGGACCTGTTTTTTTGTTTAACAGAATAAAGACTTACTTGGGGGCTATTTCTTATAATATCTGTAATGAAATATATCATGATGGGATTATCTTATATTAAACATAGAAAAACCTCCAATACTGTTTTAGAAATAAAACTGAAATCTTCCCTAGTCCTTATCTTTTTCCTCAAAAGAAGAAACAAAGTAGAACTTGAAGAGAGAAGAGGAGGAAGAGGAAGGATAGAAGTCTGGCAGCAGAGAAACAGGCCACAGGAAAACGTACACAGAATGTACCCCCTTGGCAGTGTTACTTATTGAAGCCAGGCAGAGATCCGCACATGGTTAGTACAAGTTAACACCTAACTCAGCTTTCATACCCTCAGAGTCATAAAGCTTGGTGTACCAGGGACAGAGCGCAGAGACGGGGAATATTCAGGGTTTATGGAATCAGGAGAGAGAAATTTTTCAGCAGAATTAACAGTCATGTGATAGATGTGCTCAAAGTTGATCGGAGAGGAGATCAGACCGGAGTGATGATGAGGGGATGGATAAGGGAAACCCGGCTATCAAAACAACAAAAAGAAAAAAGGTAATGAGGTAATGAAAATGGATTCACCAGATATATGTGACATTTCAGACAACATGCATGTAGAAAACCATGAAGCATCTCGCATCAATAACTGAATCCATCATGAAATACTTTTAGGCCTTAGAAAGTTAAATTTTGTAATCTTCTTGCCAGATACTTGAAGAGTTGATTTGCAAAAAGTCATTTGCCTTGTAAGATTATTCTCTTTTATTGCTGTCATCAAGATGAGTAGAAACTGGACTTTCAGAAATACAAGTAGATTTTTGAAATTTAGTTCAGTGTTCTCCTTTGATTGTGATATAATCAAAACATGGCAAAAAATCTAAACAAAAACATTAAGGATAGAAAAAGCAAGAAATAATTAAAGAACAAGTGAACCTATTAATACAACCAGCCTCTCACCAGAAGCATTATGAAAGTGTTCCTTGAGAAACTGAAACCATTTCCTGTATTTATAGACTTGACATGTGTTTGCTTTTACTGATCTTATCTTCCTATAATGAGTAACTCTAGAATGTACTGTATGCTTGGTGGCTCCTGCCTGCAATGCAGGAGACCTGGGTTCGATTCCTGGATCAGGAAGATCCCCTGGAGAAGGAAATGGCAACCCACTCCAGTATGCTTGCTTGGAAAATCTCATGTATGGAGGAGCCCATGTCCACCGGGTCGCAAAGAGTCGGACATGACTGAGCGACTACCTGAGTGAATGGAATGTACTAATTATTGGTTTACCTATAAGTAGCCCAAGCTTATCTCCACTTAGACACCTGGAGAACATGTTTGTTTTTTAACAAGAGAACAACCTTTTCTTCAATGTTCAAGTGTAATTAAAAAAAAAAAAGAAATAATTTAACACTAAAGACACAGAACAAAGTTTTTGAAAACAAGGACTCTAGTTTTTCATGTAATATAATTTGTGGATATATGGAGATATCACTTAGCACCCAATCACCTTCTCTTATGGGAATTTTCAAAGTTCAGTTCTTAAGAACTATGTTTCAAGAAAACATCCTAAGATCACCTCATTAAAGACAGAGACTGAATGACTTCCCAGCGAGATGCTGACTGATATTCTCATGAGTTGAGATGAGGTTGCTTTGTTAAAAAAAAAAATCTGATAAATTAGGGAAGCTTAAAAGAAAGCCTCCTATATAAGATATTATTTTAAATTTAGAGATGTGTGTTAAATCAATACTTACTAAGCTTTTTTCCAAAAGGAAAAACTATTCATGGGCATATAACTATGACTTTAAGAAGTAAAATTACTTCTTAAAAGTCTAAAAGGTCATTGAGCTAGAAATTTTATTTATTAACAATTTTAGGAACAGGTGAAAGACTAGGAGAAGTTTTATGTGCTAAAAAAAATGAAATCTTTTGGAGATAAAATATTACTCTTTAATTCAGCTTGAGACAAATCTATTCTTTATTACCAGTATCCACTTATGAAAAAAGGTAGATGACAAAAAGGATCCCAGGAAACTACTACAGTATGTATTCGTAAGACACACATGCTATTTTATATTAATTGCTTATATTCTCTTGGTTCACTAAGCCACACATGAAAGATTCACACTGATATAGGACAGAAAACAAAAAATGACTCCCTACCCTTACTATCTTTTCCACACTTGTGAGGCAAACAACCTGTTTCAGTATCATTTTGGTACAAAGGAAACAGAATAATCTTCCAAAGACATTCAATAAACTTTCTAAGCTTATAAGCATTTCACAGGAAGGCAATACTGATTTGAATAAGTTAAACATAAAAATGTCTGGGGTACATGCTCTTTGCACAAATGACAACCTAGCTTTGGTATTTGAAAGTGCTTCTTATATATGTTAACATTAGATGAATTTAATTCATCTTTTTCTTTTTTTGGAATAGTTCATTAAATATAGAAAACTACAGTGGAAGGAACATACTAAAATCTGAGATTAAAATATCACAAGCTTTTCAATACATGTATACATATATATATATATACACACACAGATACAGACATGCATATTATTTTCTTTTCAGACATGCATATTATTGTGTTGTTTACCAATGTTTACTCCAAGATAAGCACAGTTCTGGTAAGACAGTATATCAAAAGATATTTGTTAAGTGATTAAACGGATGCTTATGAAAAGTCCCAGCTTTTATGTTCTTAGCTGGTAAAAGGAAGAAAGTCAGGTGAAAATAAAGTGAGACTGTGAAAAACAGAAGTTCAGACGCATAACATTTTTGCTACAATAAATACTCCATGTACAGGTGAACAGGTTTCAAAAATTTACACCAACTTCTTGTCCTGGAAATTCAAAAGTGTTTATATGATAAGAAAACATGAAATGAACATTAAAAACTGAATTGCACTGTTAGGGCAAAAAATCACTTTTGTTAATGACAAAAGAACCAGCGAGGCAGTCAGTGGTTAACAAGATCAGTGATACAAATACTGAAAATCAAGAGGTCTAATGGGAATAAGTAGCCAGCAGAGAAGGCCATGTGTCATGGAGTGAGACCAGGGATGAACCTTTAGGAAATGCTATCTGAACTTATTTTGCACAGTAATTAAGACTGGATCTTATTTTGAACAGCAACAACAAAAAAGGAGATTTCCTTTACTTTAAGTGGTCAGAGGGTAAAGGGAGGAAAAGGAGGGATACTGTGATACAAAATTTATTACTATGTTTGAAATTTGACATTTTGCTTCTGTGTACATATTCAGGGTGTAGAAAGACCAAATCTTATTGTGTATGAAGGTCTGAAAGAATTCTGAAACATTAGCAAACTAATTTTTCACCTGGTCAAGCATTTCACATGGTCATTCATTTTATTAAATCCTGAAACTATTTCACCTATAATGGAATTTATAGAAAAATTTTCCATAATTCTTTTTGCTATGTTGTTGGAATATAATGAGAGGAAAACTATATTCTTTTTTGTGCACAAATATGAAGCATGTGTGAAATAAAGCTTAATTTTGAAAGGATAATACACCTTAAAACTTTGTTCACTACTGAAATAATTTTGTGTTTGTTGATGTGTTGTTTTGCAACATATGGATAAATTTGAAATTTGTATTCCTCCTGGTGCGCTACAATCCACAAGATTGCAAAGAGTCAAACATGACTGGAGTGACTTAGCATGTATGCACATATCCCTCCAAAATGCTAACTATGTAGCAAGTGTTAAAAACTATTTGTTATTTAAATTTCAAAAAGTTACATTAAGATAGTATATAACACTTGTTCTATCAAATATAAGCTATATATATATTCACATTTCAACTGTTTATCATAATTACAAATTTCTCTCTCCTAAGGTACTTTGTATGTAACACTGTAGCTTCCGTAAAAAAAATGAGAGAAGCTTTGAACTGTATGGTTCCGTTATGTTTACTTCTGAGAGAAAAGGAAACCCAGACTGAGGGATTTCAGACTAAGGGCCTAAACAAATGTTCAGAATGGGCAAGGAATAGAGAAAATGCTGAAATCTGATTCCCAGGCAAAAACTGAAAAAAACAGTGTATTACATATGATAGATTAGTAAAACAGTTTAATATTTAAATGCGGCCTTTATTTATGCTCATAATTTTCGGCTTAATATTTATGTTCAGCCTTAAATGTCTTACTTTGTTTTAATTACTACATCAAGATTGGCTGTAATCTTTTTGCATACTTTATATTTACCCAGCACAGCTAATAAAAATCCCCATTTCAAAAGGATAAACGACTATTGTGAATGATTTGAAAAGAAGGAATAGTACTATAATCACATAATGTCTTGATGATAATTGGTAAAATTGGTAAAAAAAAAAAATGACAGCAGGAATGTCATATTCATTCAAAAACAGAACCAACTGGTTAATTGAGATATTTATAATGTGGAACTCAGATTCAAATTAATGCAGATTTTTTTTGGTTCCTTCCATGAAATGGATGCAAGACTACCCTTAAGAGTTTAATAAAAAAACTTCATTGTACAAATTGTGTTACCTGTTATTTTTTCTGTCAGTGATAGACATTTTTATCTTCTATCACAGTACAGTTAGTAATGTGGGTATTTAACACAGACTTTCTTAGAAAGAGCTTTGGGTTAAGATTCACAAATCATCTCCCAGACTGCCACAGTATATAAATTATGCCTAAAATTCTGTGCAAAATCTAGATGCTGTCACCACTGATCAAAAGAGTCACGTTAAAGTTTCAAAAGGAAATGGCAACCTACTCCAGTATTCTTGCCTGAAGAATTCCATGGATGGACTACAGTCCATGGGGTCACAAAGAGTCGGATACGACGGAGTGACTACCACACATAGTTGGAGAATACCATAATACTGAAATGTTAAGTATAAACAGAGCTTGGCTAATTAGCTAATTCCAGATTAAGATTAATATTCTTAATCTCAATATATTAGGTCTAAGAATCCAATCTTCATGTTGTTAAAAAAAAAAGAAAATTTCCAATTTGTATTTTTTTTTATATAAGACTGACTAGGTAACATGTTTGTAATTAGGCAAATGAAAAAGATTTAATTTCATAATCAGATGAGAAGTGTGACCATTAATGAACAAGCTAATATGGTTTCGATGGGAGGTGGGCCAAATATCTGTGTTGAATTTCTATAACTTAGTGAAATTTTAGTGATTTGGTACCAAAGTTCTGAATCTTGGTATACAGCCTCTCCATATCTGGTTTATTTCTCCAAAATGGTAAATCTAGATATGGGAGAAGTTTATAGGAGATGCAACTAAATAAGAATTGGTATGCTTGTTATTTGATATGTAGCTAAATTTAACATTTTTTCATGTTATGTCATCATGCATCTTACATATATCGTGATATTCTGAGATAAACATTTCCTCATTACACCAATATATCCTTTCAACTCATATGTATTTAGGCACACACATATATGTGTATACACACACACATTCATATTTATATATATATCTGCTCCCTCGCACCTTATTCTTAACCCCATCTATATTCACATTCAGTCTTCATTTCTCTTACCATGGGCAGGTCTTTTAGGATCTGTATTCCATCTCCTGGACCCATATGTGCTATGTGGTTAAAATTAGTTGGGTTAGAAATTAATTTATTTCTCATTTCTGGATCTCGTAACATCTCCCTGCAAGAAAAAACATCTGTTTAGATACTTTTGTTCCATGACCAATCTAGATAATTTTAGAGAAAAGTATATTCAATTTTTTTCATAAAAATAAACTGTGAAATCATGTTAACAAGGACAGAATTAAAATAATAGAACATACTAAATAAAATTTTAACTTAGAAGATTTTGTTTTAAATTTAAAAGATCTTATGCTTTTTGGTGGGAAAACAGAGTTAGTATTTAAATATGAAACAAGTTCTTACCCTACCGATAATTCTGAATATTTTATGGATGTCCTTTTAAATAATTGCTAATATATTAGAAATGGTTTTGTGTGTAACTGGACATACTACAAGGCTACTCCTCATGAAGAGAACAGTTAATCTGCATAGATATGTTCTATGTTTTTTATAAAGGCCCACATTCTAAAACTTGTATCTATTATATATACATAGGAGAAATAAATCAAAATATGGTACTTTAATCTAGTACATACTCACAATTTGGAGGGTATTTATTAAAATTACACTGAGAAATACATTAATTATTGCAGTTTTTAAAATCACAGAGAATGACTGACAGGCTTTCAGAGATCAAATTTTCCTTCCTATCAAATCTAATATTAACACCAAATGGTCCTTCTGGTGCTGAGAGCGTCTCTGGACGAGCACAAATGAAACATCTACCTCCTCTGTTGCATTCTTTCCTCTTCCGGAACTCTGAAAGAGTAACGCCTCTTATTGTTAATATTTCTAACCATTTGCTTCCGGCTATTATCCGATGTTTCAGGAACTACCAGTTCATCCCCTTCTGTTAAAAAAAAAAAAAACAAAAGGCAGCAAAGAACAATGATATTCTTTAAAGTACTAAAATGCATTTTATTCATTAATCCCCAAGATGGTACAATGTCAATCAATACAAGCATATGCAATTCTGATTTAAAAGTTGTGTGCTGATAATCACAGTAAATAAGTAATAATTTTCAACAGAACATAAGTAAACAAATATATGCTGAAATCAAACATAGCTTACAAAGTATATTTTCACTTTTATTTGATTACAAACATAAAATGGTACAATTTTACTAGGAGAAAAAAAGAAAAATGTAGCTGCCTTGGTGTCCCGTCACTTTGGTTACCCCATCCTCAATATCTCTATACCAACTTCTCCCTCCTTCCAAGTATTTGTTTCAATGGCTTAAGATGTTAAAAAGTTCTTATTGTTAACCTGCACAGCAATCAGGCATAAATTCTGAATTATTCACAGAAATGATACCAACTAAGCATTTCTCTCGTTGCAGGTGGATTCTTTACCATCTGAGCCATCAGGGAAGCCCATTATGTATACTAAAACATTTTCTCTGAAGTTCCAATTTATAAGATGTGGAGTAAAGGAAAGGAATTGTGTTTCCTATACACTAGTTTCTTTATACTAGTTTATATACTAGTTTCTTTACTAAAGGTAAGAATCTTATTCCTATTCCTACTCTCCTGATCTTGGGGGGATACATAATTATATACACCTAGTCATCTAATGCCCATATCTTTCCATTTTAATACCTGGAAGTAAACAAAACTCTCAACCATGGATGCTGGAATATGGTGAACATACTGTAAAATAGACAACTGTATCCATACAACACAAGGAGTATCATTCTCTAAATAAGATAAGGAAAAAGAGAAAAGCCAATCTTTAGAGAAGTTTTTAACAGCCAGAAAGCTAAAGTGAGAAAAAGGAAGTGGGAAGAAACCAAGGGGGCCTGTAAACCAAGCCAAAGTAACATGATCAGTAAAAGAGCAACAGTCCCCTTGTAGCAAAATAAATAACTTAGTCAGATTGCTTCCCTAATACCAAAAGTTAAAATGATAATTTTTAAAAAGTAGATGAGAATTTGAGAATTATGAAGGTAAAGCAGATGAGTAACAGTGGCAATGGGAGATTTTGGACAGCCAGAGGGCTGCAAGGGCACTCTGAGCTCTTGAGAGATGAAAGAGAAATAGACAAAATAGGGAGAAGACAAGAAAGAAACAGAATCTCCAGGAAATAGGATTTCCTTTCCTTTCTAAAGGACAAAGACTACTATGTTGTCGAGTCTTCCTTCTCCAAACTCCACCTTTATTCCTGGCCTAGAGTAGAAAGATGAAAGCATAAAAAAAGACAAAATGGAAAAGGTTTTATTCTGTAGACACAAACTGGATAATGGACACATTTTAAGATTATCATGGTTACAGTACACAGTGAAAACAGAGTAGATTTAATCTTACACAAATATTTAGAGTTCTCTAAGAAACAGATGGCTTCCCAGGTGGCGCTAGTGGTAAAGAACCCGCCTGCCAATGCTGGAGACAGACTCAAGTTCAACCCCTGGGTTGAGAAGATTCCCTGGAGAAGGAAACGGTAATCCACTCCAGTATTCTTGCCTGGAGAATTCCATGGACAGAGGAGCCTGGAGGTCTATAGTCCATGGGGTAGCAAAGAGTTGAACATGACTGAGTGAGCCACTAAGAAACAGATACAAAATTAAGTATCAAGTCTTGGAGGCAGGGGCCGTAAAGCACAGGTTCACGGTGAATCCATCACTGAGCAGGACTCATTTCTAATACCCGAATGTCCTTTCTCAAGTCTAACTGAATATCCTCTTAGCATAGGACTTCTCCTGCAGTCACCTGTCTGTATACCAAGAAGCCTTCAGTGCCAAGAAGATGTGCCAGAGCACCAAATCTGAAGCTAAGCATTTGTGTGTATGTTAGTACTAAAAACAAATAAGCAAAACAGAAACAACAAACTTTTGATGTTTTTTTGTTGTTAGATGATACAAATTTATTGGAAGAGTATGGGGGAAAAAAAGAAAGGCATAAAGAATATAATTAATCCCAACTACCCAGAGATAATAGCTAAGTATAAACATTTTAATGTGTTTTCTTAATAGCAATGTTTTTCTTATATTTAAGTCAATTTTAATTATTATTTTTCAGTACATAATGTACCACTAATTACATCTGCATTAACTAGATCTACCACAAAAGATCATAAATTTATGATACCTCTGTTATGGAGAAATTTGTTGCTAAGACATGAGAATACTACATAGAAGACAGAATTATAATAATCTCTGTTAAAAATAAGATTTTAATTGGTCACAACTTGCTTATTTAATGAGATGTGTGCAGTCTCCCTGGCTAGGACTCACTCCACTACTTTGGACACGGCCCTCACCCTGTCCGGGGCACTCAGGAGCCCATTCCGTCTTCCTGACCCTGGGCCCTCCAGTCACTTTCTTCTTGTCCCTGCTGCTTCTCCTGTCCACGTTGCTGTCAGCACTTCAAAAGTTTTAAGCGCTATGCACTGGCAGAAGATGTACTCCAACAGTCCCGAATCAGCACTCTGGGTGAGTTTTCACAATTTTAGTGCTACCAATTTTGGTTAGGTTCTACAGTATTAAGAGTACAGAAGAGACATTCAGTTATACTTTTTCTATTAACCTCAGTAATCCACAGAAAAATAACAAGGTAGGTCAGAAACAAATATTTTGCTTATACAGTTATGTGAGCCTGAACAGAATGACTTTTTGTCAAGTCGTTTATCCCAATATACTGAGAGAATGATAGTGGTCAACTGCACAGATCCTAGAGTAAGGTACACCTGAATTTAAGTGGCTCTGCAGTCAGTAAGTAGCTCTGTCTTTGGCAGTCAGCTTAGCGAGAATGTTTCTATGAAGCTCTCCTATTAATGTGTATTTTCTTACCTGCCATTTTATTTTTGAAATATATCAATCTAATCGTCTCCAAGCCTAAAAGATTTAATGATCCTTCACTGTTTAAGGGGCGAACCTAAAATAATAAAAAATAAAATTAATATTTTAACAAGGTTCAAAATTTAAATCATAAAACTTTGACATACTTGTAAAGCACACATTCTTAAGACTTTTATCTTTCCTCGTCAAAATATAGCCTTCTCAGAAATCAACAAAAAATTAAAATTAATTCTAACTAGAAAGGTATAAAATTATCTAATTTGTAATGATAAAATTTTAAAGAAAGAGTATTCTTGGCAAAAAAAAAAAGTGACATATATTTAAACCCTAAATTTAACTTTTAAAGCCACTAGCAAGCAGATGATGATACTAAGATATTAATACAGATACTTTAGGAATCTTATTTGAACTAAATGTACACACAAGACAGAGATAAAACTGTATGAGGAAAGGAAGGTCTGTCAATAAATGGTGATGGATCAATGCGTATCTACATGGAACAAATGAAACTGAATCCCTACTTCACACATTACACAAAAAATCAATTCCAAATGGATTGCACATAAAGGTAGAAGGCGAAACTTTTGAAAGGAAATAAAGATCTTATCTTTAAGACATGGAGGTAGGAAACAGTTTCTTAAGGAAAAAAAAAAACATGAACAATAAGAATGATTTATTTAACTACATTAAAATTTATCACAATGAATTTTCAGCAATAATAAATGTTCCCAAAATACACCATGAAAATTATTTGATAGGTCACAAACAGGAAAAAGATTCACCACACCTATCACTAACCCAGTATCTACAGTATATGAATAACTTCAATAAAGCAATTAAAAAAATGATCAACTAAACAGAAATAGGGATAAAAAACATGACCAGGCATTTCACAGAAGAGGAAATATGAACGATGAAGAAACATGAAAGATTATCCACAGCATAGCTAACAGAGGACATACAAATCGACACTTCATGAGGTAGCACTTGACAACCACAAATAAACTAGTTACAAAACTTTGAATTCTGACAATGGCATGGGGCATTAGGAAGTCATATACAGACGGCAGGAGTGTCAGCTGGCAGTTACTTTGGAAAAAGCTGTCGCTATCTTGTAAAGCTGAACACTTGCATGCTCTGTGTCCCATCAGTTCGTTCCTCGGCATATGACTTAAAAGAAACTCCTGCGCACACACACACCTGAAGACATATGCTGCGATGTTCACAATAGCAAAAAGCTGGGAAATAACTCATATGTCTGCTAATCAGAAGAATATATAGTGATCTATTCACCCAAGAGATTATTTTATAGCAGTGAAAAGCAATGAAGAAAAATACAGTACAATGTAACACGGATGAATCTTAGACACACAGTAAGTACATGAAGAAAGCAAGGCAAAAGATGATATACAACATTTTATTATTACCTCAAACACAAGCGAAACGAACAATACATTGCCTAGAAATATTTAAATATACAAAAATTCTGCATTTTAAGAAAAGCAAGGGAATGATGAACACAATGTTCAGGATAAAAAATACACAGGTAGATTCAGTGATATTTTGGTAATATCCTGGCTCTTAAGTTAGTTCATAAGAGGTCAGTTTATTATTATGTTTCCTTTATACATATTTCAAAATTCACATCGTAAAAATAAAAGGGAAAATTAATTGTAACCAGTCCGAATTTATAAAATCAAGGACCATATTTAGTTGTTTTATAAAATGTGGCAGTATTTATAAGAGCTTTTTCTACTGTTAAGGTTTAGAATTGGGGCAGATTTTGAAATAAGATCTTGGGTACTTTCTTTTACCTATCCCTCTAAATCCTGTCCCTCAACTAATGACACATGCTACATATATCAAGCTATCCTTCTTCACTTTTTGCAAAATAGACATTCTATAGTGGTAAAAATTTATGTTATCATGGGGGAATGTTAAAGGAAAATATTATAGTTTATTAGGAATATGTGAAACCTTTATTAACATAACTTTGGTTCTAATTTTAATCACTTTTCTAGCCCATGAAGTTTGTCCTCACAGGATTAAAACTGCATACCATTATGTGAAAAACAGTAAAATTACAAATGAAATGCTCCTTCAGAGTTCCTTAAAGTGAAAGGTAACACTGGCATTTTAAGTTACAGAATGTATTATAGTTGTTCATTATGATAATAATCATACTTTATATAGTGAAACTAAATGCAATAAAAATAGTATGGTGCTGAGCTACCTATAAAATTAACCAGCTTGAGTTTTCTTTTTTCTCTTAGCAAAGTCCCAAATTCCCACTTATATTATTCCATATGACAGAAAATGCTAAATTAGTGAAAAATAGCTAAATAGTCATATAGTGTTTCACTTATACTCATTTGTTCACTTAGCCCATATGTTTCTTTTTTTCCTGGCCACACCACACGGCATGCGGGATCTTAGTTCCCTGACCAGGGACTGAACCCACGCCCGCTGCAGTGGAAGTGTGTAGTCTTAACCACTGGGCTGCAAGGAGGTCCAGGCCGTATTTTAATGTTAAATTACCTTTTTGAGTGGGAGAGTCTGAATCCATTCCATGGAGTTCACATCAAAGATGTCAACTGCGTTTTCACTGTACACTGAGAGATACGGTGCATTGTAACCTGAGACATAGGAAGGAGAGAACAGAAGGCTGATTACCTGTAACTGTTAAATCCAAAACATTCTGAAAGATCTATGCTAAGGAACTGTAGAGTGGAATCCCACCAAATTCCAGTATCAATACAGATTAGCCACATCAAAACATTTTTGAAGTAAAAACCCCATCAATCATAAATGAAGAGGTTTTATGGCCATTACAATACAGAAGGAGTCTGTTAACACCAGGGGTATAATATTCCCTTGCCCAATACTAGTTCTATAAAGGGATTTCAGTACATTTAAAATAACGGATTCCTAAAGTAGTTAAGCTCTTGACAGTGAAACAAAGCTACAGAGCAGAGAAATCTTAAGAATTAGGTTCACATTTATGAATGCTTGGTAAAGCATCTGGCACAAAAAATGCTCAACATATACTTATGGATGAACTGAACATCAATAAATGGTGACACAAGCAAAGGTTAAATGATTACCCGGACTAAGGCCACAAATTTTTGACAGAGCTATTCATAAAAGCCAGATGTTGCAATTCTTATTCTAATTCCAATTCACACAACACTCAATTATTTTCTGACCAGGATTCATTCTAAACATGATGCCATAGATAAGAGTGTAAATTTCAAAAGAAACAAAACGTTAAGAATAGTTAAGCCTGGCTAGGTAGGATTACAAGTATTTTTCTTTTTATCTAGATTTCCCAATTTCTCTGTCGTAACATATGTGGCTCTCCTACATTTTCTTATACTGAACTTTTAAGCTTGACTGTCCTCATACCCACCATTCCTCCTATCTTGTTGCAGTGGAAGAGAATTCCCATCCTGCTCCATATCCTTCTTCCTGTGTTCTGACTTCCAGCCTCTTTGGCCTTCTTACTCTGTTTCTTATATTTAGCACAAGGTCAACCTTTTCCTGGCTCCCTAGCGGCTAGTTCCCTTCAGCATTTAAACATGCTCCAAGTATCTTCCACTAAAAACAAAACCGGCTGGATTAGATGCTCCTCCCGTGTGCCTCTACAGAACTTGTACTTTGGCTACCAGACCACTTAGACCTTACTGTAACTTGTTCTGTCAGGAATCCCTTCTACTGCATTCTGTGCTCTGTGAGGGTGAGACTGTCTATTTTGCTCACTGTTATATCTCTTTCAGTGAAATAACACATAAGTTTTAAGAGTTTTATGAGCTGTTAATCTTCACAAGCACTGTATCTGGGGGGGACCATGAACATAACTCCTTAGGGTTATTCCAAAATAAAAGCATGCTGCTGCTAAGTCGCTTCAGTCATGTCTGATTCTGTGTGACTCCATAGACGGCAGCCCACCAGGCTCCCCGTCCCTGGGATTCTCCAGGCAAGAACACTGGAGTGGGTTGCCATTTCCTTCTCCAGTGCATGAAAGTGAAAAGTGAAAGGGAAGTCGCTCAGTTGTGTCTGACTCTTAGCGACCCCATGGACTGCAGCCCACCAGGCTCCTCCATCCGTGGGATTTTCCAGGCAAGAGTACTGGAGTGGGTTGACATTGCCTTCCTTGAAATAAAAGCATATGTGTTTTAAAAAATCTAAGTAAAATATTCCATAAAACGATTAGCTTTAATTATGTTCCTGTTAATGTTGACCCCACTGGCCTAGGTATGGTTTAACTAGGTATGGTTAACTTACTACTACTACTACTAAGTCGCTTCAGTCGTGTCCGACTCTGTGGGACCCAATGGACTGCAGCCCACCAGGCTTCTCTGTCCATGGGATTCTTCAGGCAAGAACACCGCAGTGGGTTGACTTAACCATACCTTAATGAGGTTAAATGGTTATTTTCTGTACCAACATAATTTATGCCTAGGAAAAACCTCAAAGATGACTTAAAAAAAACGCTGTTAATAATAATAAATACACATAGGAGATGAAGTAGAAGGAAAAGAAAAGAGACAGCAAAGTAAGGCAGCCAAAAGTAAAACTCTTACAACAAGAGGAAGGATTCGCTGGCCACATCAGTTCCTGTTGTCTAGATCTTCGGCCCTGGCAGTCAGTGTATATTCCAATGCTGTTAAAACACAGCAGGTATTCTTTACTGGAGATTTCAACCGCACAGATGGCATCCATTGGTTGATGTGCAATAAATGAGAGTGTATTGTCATTTGAATGGAGCATACTGTATGGACTTCCTTCTCCATTCAGGGGATATCTTAGAAATCCAGACTGGAATCCCACACAGAGCTGCTCACTGAAGATCGCCATCCACTGGACGTTGTACGGGACTTGAATTTCCTTAAATTTTCTGTGACGCGTCTTGCTCTGAAATAGTTCATAACAGAGGACCTGCCTTTTCATAGCCACACACAAGCATGTAAGAGCTCCATGACGCACTTTGCCAGAAGTTATTGTTTGACAGCCTTTAGTTTCTGCCAGCTTATAAAAATCAGTCTCTCGCCCATCCAGAGCTGACATAGGAAAAAGTCGGACGTGTCGATTTCGTCCTGAGATCACGGCAACAAGTTGATCATTTGGAATGAGTTCTATCTGATGAATCTTCTTATTGTCACCAACTCTAATAATTTCTGTGCAAAGAAAGAATAATGAATCAACTGCAAAATAATGTTTTATTAATCATATCCCAATTATACTCAAAGGAATATGTTAACTTATAATAAAGATAGAGATACACACAGAAAAACTAAGATATCAGAAACCATATGGAGAAAGAGGAAGATAATCACACTCACTGTAAGATAATTTAACCTACCTACAGTAAGGTATTAAGTTTAGCACTGAGATTTCTGGCAGCCATGGCAAAGAGTTCCTATGTGATAAAACATGACAGATCTTTAAGAAAAACCTTTTCACTCTCACCAAATTCTAGTGAAGTTTTACCATGGGGTTACTATTTTTAAAAACTGACGCACGTTTCATTAAAGGTATTTCTTTGGGTAACAAATTAATGAGGTTTAAATGCATTGTTTTCCCATGATCTTACTTGATATAGGGATCAAACCAGTCAATCCTAGAGGAAATCAGTCCTGAATGTTCACTGGAAGGACTGATGTTGAAGCTCCAATAGTTTGACCACCTGATGCGAAGAACTGACTCATTGGAAAAGCCCTTGATGCTGGGAAAGATTGAAGGCAGGAGGAGAAGAGGACGACAGAGGATGAGATGGTTGGATGGCATCACCAACTCAATAGACCTGAGTTTGAGCAAGCTCCGGGAGTTGGTGATGGACAGGGAAGCCTGGTGTGCTGCAGTTCGTGGGGTCACAAAGAACTGGACACTACTGAGCAACTGAAATGAACTAAACTGAACTGAACTTGATATAAAGACATAATTTAGAAGCATTCAAGAATGCTAAATTAAATGGGTTCCTTTTTTATTTCACCTAGTATTTAATTTCTCTCTAAAAAAAATCTGTTGTATTAACTTGTGGAATAAAAGAACCCAACAACAAACATATTTTAATGACTGTTACTGCTTCTAGTACCATTAGAACAATGGAAAAATCAAGTTGTGTTTTTCTTTCATGTACTATCTTTAGAAATGCGGTCTGAGTTTATACAGCAGAACTGTTAAACAAAATGACACAAGAAAGAAAATATACATGGAAATTTTAGAACTCAAGAGCATTATAGAAATTTAAAAAATTATCTTTTGACTTATAAATGTATCAAATTAAGTCTGGAAAATTTCAATTACAGAATAAATAAGAGCAAAGACTGTTCTTTTTAGAGTTTAAAATCTATAGTTTAGAATTTTGTATCAATAATATTTTCTCCACAATATTTCCTCTTACCATCTTTGGTGACATGCACAACAAATAACCCTTCTTCATTCCCCAAAGCTATTCTTTCATGATCTATACAAGACATAAATATGAAATATTTTTATTAGGTGAAAACTTATATAAAACTCACAATATAAAACAGATAAAGAAATATGGTACAAAAAACTGAAATAAAAATAATTAAAATATAGCAATAACTTATACTATTAAATTTCCTTTCAGATTACTGTAGTAAATATTATCTCATGTCTTTTTTAATAGAACAATCACTAGAAAATAATTTCTATCAATGCTTACAAAAATAAAGAAATGTTTATTCAATAAAAGGTGAAAAAAACCTCTAGTTTGTCAGCACCCTGGATCCAGTTCCATTCCTCATTTGGAGAGGGAAAAGTTGTGAAAGGCATTTGAACTTTACTCATCAAACTTTTCATTATTTACTACAAAGTAACAAGAGTTGGCTATACATAAGAAGATGGCAAAAATTTAAACTTCCAGACACAGAAGCTGCCATTTTTGAGGGTATTTTATATATGGGCAGTCTGTTACAAATTCCATATTACTTAAACTTCGCAATAACCTTTGCAAAGTAATTAGTACCTGTATTTTACCTAGGAAACTTATGCTTTATAAAACAGCTTATGCATTAAGAAGCAACTTTTTCTAAGTCACGCAAGGATAAAATAGATTTGGTAATAGGTTCATCTTTTGCTTTTTCAGAGGAAAATACATTAGAAAAGTTTATTCATTCTTGTTTACTGAGAAATAAAGCTTTAATATGGTCTCATTCAGGCAATAAACATTTACTGAGCATCTGTGATATAATACATACTATGTCAGACATCAGGGATTCCTAATGAAAGCCAATCCCTGCTGACAAGGTATATAAACAATTATAACAAGATAAATGTTATAAATCCATACCTATGATTGCAGCTGCCTGGGTTGTTTTAATGAGGGGCAGAGTGCTGTCATAAGCCTCTTTGGGAACATAGACTGAGCGGTCTCTGAATTTGTTTTTCTTCAAAATCTTGTGCAATTCACTCAGTACTCCCACCCATTTACTCTTCTCATTTTCACTATCAGCTAGCATCAGGATGGAACATTTGTTACTAGATGCTGAGAGCTGGGAAGCTGTGACCTAGAACAATTTAATCAAAATTCATGATATTAGAAACATCTTGACATCTTTTAAGCCAGCCATCTTTTAAGCCAGTTTTATGCTTATGCTAGTTTGCTTTGCATTAGCCAGCAAATGAGCACTCATTAAGTGATACCTTTAATAGAGTTTATTTATTCATAATGTTAGTGTCATTTGGAGAAGGCAATGGCACCCCACTCCAGTACTCTTGCCTGGAAAATCCCATGGATGGAGGAGCCTGGTAGGCTACAGTCCATGGGGTCGCTGAGAGTCGGACACAACTGAGTGACTTCACTTTCACTTTTCACTTTCATGCATTGGAGAAGGAAATGGCAACCCACTCCAGTGTTCTTGCCTGGAGAGTCCCAGGGACGGGGGAGCCTGGTGGGCTGCCGTCTATGGGGTCGCACAGAGTCGGACACGACTGAAGTGACTTAGCAGCAGTGTCATTTGTATTTTCTTTGCTACAGAGTGCCAGAATACATCACAAAAAACTCATTACACATAGTCATTTAACAACAGCCACTGACATTTATTGAGTAATAACTGAGCACTAGACACTAATCAAAGCGCTTTATAAGTATTAACTCATTTAACTCTATCAACATCTTTCTCCAGGCAAGAATACTGGAGTGGGTGGCCATTTCCTACTCCACCGGATCTTCCTGACTCAGGGATTGAACCCGCATCTCCTGAATTGGCAGGTGAATTTTTTACCACTGTGCCACCTGGGAAGTCCATCAAAATCTTTACAAGATAGGTATTAATGCAGAGAAATTAATTTCTCCAAGGGCACACAACTAGACTGGAATCCTGCATCCAGGCTCATAAGTACTACAAAATACTGATTTTCAACCCATTTAAAAAAAGTAAAAAATGCTCAGAAATACTTCGATTCTGTTACTTCATAACAATAACTTAGAGAAGACCACTTGAACTAATATTTAAATGAAGGTTTATCACTTTACAATGACCCTATAATCAGAATACTTACTTTATGTATATATGGATCCTTAATTAAAAGTAATTTAGCAACAGAGACAATAAAATCCCACAATTAGAATCAGGTAAGCTAAGTGTGCCTCTGTAGGTTCCCTTGGTAGCTGGAGAGAGAAGTTTTTGGTCTGGGAACTGAGAGACTGAGTATGGTCTTAGATACAAGATACACACTTGTACTAAGTATATAGGCATACCATCAAGAGAATAGTCCTTTTTTTTAAACCTCCATTATCTTACTTAACGCGTCAGTTTGAGACTGCACTGTGTTAGACAGCCTCCAAAGATGTCTACCAACAATTTTTCCTACAGAATTTCACTCTTCTTATCTAAAAATGCAGTCTATTTCCCCTTCTTTTATGTCTGGGATGACCTCATGACTTACTTTGGCCAACAGAATATAGAAGAGTTATTGTGCCTGTTTTGAGCCTAGTCCTTAAACGGCCTGGCAGCTCTTCTTCTCCTCTCTTGGAAGCCAGTCACGGAGAACTCAGCCAGACTAGTGAATGATTAGAGCCCACATGGAGAGAGTCCGCAAAGAGAACTGAGGTGGCCCAGAGACCAGCCAAGTACCAGGGTTAACAGCCAGAACCAAGGCCTCAGATGTGAAAGTAAGGCTGTTTTGGCTATCTCAGCCCCAAATGAGCTGAATGCAGCCATATGAGTGACTCTCCAGTAGACACCAGAACTGACCCACAGGATGGTGAAAAATAAATAAGCTGGTAAGTTTTGGAGTGGTTATTACAGAGCAATAGAACTGAAACATTCTAACTTGTAAACAAGATCTTAAACAAACTTTTATTTTTTAAAAAAATTGAGAACTCTCACGCTTATTCAATTCTTCTTGTAGTACTACTTATCTGAAAATTGAATGTGATTCAAAAATATTATCCAAGATGAAACCTATTTTAGAAGCCATATATTCAAAGCTTTCCATTGGTCTTCTACTAATTCAGTGTTTACTTTGCACAAATTGTCTGTAAGATTTGGTTATATTCCAAGTAAGTTGGTGATCTATAGAGAGAGGTAAAACATTTAGTTTTTAAAAGCAAATAATTCAGTGATCAAATTATAACACACAGACTTACTCTAAATATACAGGGTATATCTTTTCGACTTGCATGAATAACATCAGAAGCCAAGACTGAACTCACAGAAAATTCTTCATCCCTGAAGGAAAAGTGAAACATTGAAAGTTAGCGTATGTGGGTGTGTTTGTGTGTGGTTTTGGGTGTGCATCTAAATAACACATATGAAGCAATCCTCAAAATTTAATTGCACAGAACATCCAAACTGAATTTTTAAAATTTCTGAATTTTCTTTCTTTGTAACTGATAGTGCCAAAAGTAACGTATCAGGTGTGATTTAACAGCGCCACATGACACAAGAGCTAGAAATCGTTTCTGGCTTCCTCAGTGTCACAATGCCAGTAAGTACGGGACGCGTGGGTTTGGATCCTAGTAGGTCTCCAGCAGACTGTCCCCTCTTTGCTCTGATAATACATGTCAAGTGCCCTCAACACAGCTCATCTGACATTTTGCTGTTCCTTCAACACAGCTCATCTGACGTGTTACTGTTCCTTAGGAAATCCTAAGACAGATCCCTTCCACAATAATCTATTCCTTGTGATTTCCTTAATTTGGTTATTGGTACCATCATTCTCTTGATCTTGAAGATTTGACATCTTACTCTTATCTTTGATTCTTCTCCCTATCTTTCTATATTTGGTCCCTTTGCAGGTTCTACCAAATTTTCCTTGCTAATATTTTAAAGTTTCTTGCAAATAAAGAAATGTATTTCTTTATATTTCACATGTATGGGGAAGATAATGTGTTTTAGATGCTGGTATGAAATGCTTATGTGAGCCAGAATTGGAAATTTTAGTTTTGAGCACAGGTCTGGAGACATATGTTCAGGAGTCGTCTCAATGCGGAGATGATGCTTGAAGCTACAGGAGTAAATAAGATCACTGAGGGAGAATGCCTGCAGTCTCGAGAAGGGGTTAAGTAGAGGAGAGAGTCTGAAAATGAGACCAAAAACATTTAAGAGATGTACTTAACTTAAATGTTCACGGCTTCATTTTATATTCCAAGAGCCTGTCTGATTTTGAGATTTTTATTTCCTTTCCTCACACTGAAATTATACTGAAGCCTTTGCTTTAAGTGATGACATAGACATTACACATTAGGCCTCTAGTACCCCAGCAGCCTTTAACTGGTCTTTTGGTTTTGAAGTATTAACCTCTTTTCCCAGACCCCCAGCCCCAATATGCATACACACGCACATCAACCTGTTCTATAACTATACCATATTTCCAATTTGTAATTATGTTGTGATTGCAGTATTAGTAAATGAGAAAATTACTGTGAAATTAGATTTAAATAAAAACATGGCAATATAATCAGAAGAAAAATCACACACTTTGTATTTCTGTGTTGCAAAGATATACATATTTTCATCTCTGACACTTACCTCATGTCAATCACTTGACTGACTACAACACTGGGCTGAGATGCCTTTCCTTCGGCAATATCGTACAGAAAGAGCTTGAAGTCACAGACTACAGCCAGTGCTCTTTGCCATCCTTTCTTCACTCCAGCTGGCTTAGGGATCTTAGGCAAACAAACAAGCAAAACAACCTGAACTGAAACGTCAATCAGAACCCCTTTAATTACACATGTAACTGCAGGGTGAAAACCTAAAGACAACATACACATGCTGTACGTCTGCCACCATGGTTGGTAAAGCAGCAGATGGAACACATACATCATTAATGACATGAGCAAGTGGGACAACACATTCTTCAAACACGGAATGACATTTGATTCTGAAAAAATTTTAACAGTACCATTTTAATTTCCTCTAGTAATTCATTAAAATAACATTCATAGATTTCTAAGTGGCATAAAAGCCAAATTTGGTAATAGGATGAAAGGCAGTGTACACTTTAAATATTATTCAAGATTATAAGTAAGATTACATCTTGACAATATCTCATACTTCATAAGCATATACCACCTCTCCAGCAAGACTAAGTGCTACAGATTCCTTCAAGGAGATTTAAACATCTGAACATTACTCTGTAGGGACAGTACGGAAAATTTTGAGACACTTTAGAATTTATTCCAAGCAAAAGCCAGGTTTTTGTTTTCAAATCATTTCTCTGAATGAAATAAAATTGTTAGGTGAATTTTATTCGCCGAATTTTCGGTCAAGGAGTATGTCTGTAAGGTAATGGACTTTCCTTAATTCATTAATAAACCTTAAAAGATTAGTCTAAATCCAACCTAACCATACTTACCCTGACATGCCCTTCATATGCTGTTCCTATTCCTTTCTGTGGATCTATACCCAGAGGACCTTTTGTCTGTTCAGGAGGAACTGGACAAGCAGTTGGAGCTTTGTTTACACAAGTTATGTGACATGAAAATCCACACACTTCGGAGGGGAAAAAAGAAACAATGTTCAAGAAAAATTCATTTTTACAAAGAGAACATTCACTGAGCACTCATTATAGGCAAAGTGTCACATTAGATGAATGCTTATCTCTGGTTTTATTTTAAACCATTTTTGTCATCTGGGGAGCTGATTCATTTGCTCATAGGTAAGACTTGCAATGAGAAATAGTAAATACTTCATTACTGTAATATTATTGTTCTGTATTAACACTAGTGATCAAAATGAGAAGCAAATAAATGGCAAAAAATCTAATCTTGAGAATAAAATGACTGTTTTAAACTGAATTTCTAAAAAAGCAGCTTCTGGAGTTCTAACTCTTCATCTCACTGCAGTTGGGTACTTATTCTGAAATTTCTCTTACAGGAATCACTGATGGACATTAAATTACCTGGCATCTCTGCAATATCTGGCAAACTTTACCAATCCCTCTCTTTGGAATTTAAATGGCTCAATGATTAAAAAGGTATTTAAATTTTAGGAGTTGTTGATATTATTATATATATTTAAACTACTACTAAGATAATAACAATAGTTATCTTTCTTGGGTGTTTTTAATTTTTTGCAATAATCTGCAATAATCTAAGAGAGGTACAACGCCACCATTTACATATGACTTTGCGGGGGTCACAGAACTCATAAGTGACACTGCTGGAATTCAAAACCAGGCAGTCTGGCTCAGAGCCTGCATACATTACTACTAACAGTATGGCATGAGACCTCTTGATACCTACATGATGAACCTGAGATAAATAAAAATAAACTCTCTCCCATTGAGACTTGGTTGGTTGAGAATTAAAGGTTAAAATATCTAAAATGAACAAGCTTGTTTGGAGGGGTGACAGACTAAGAATATCTATTCAGACAATTCCTACTCTAGGGGGGGATCCTGGAGAATATTTTGAAAGAATAAAAGTGGAACTGAAGCGGTAGCATCATGGGAACACATACACATGGGGAAATGAACTGAATATCACAAATGGATATAAAACCAACAAAGAAAGAAGAGGGACTAGCATTAACTATCAAAAACTATCCATCTTCTGTAAGACAGCTCATTCACTTCTAAGTAGAGGATCTAACAAATTATAATTTGTTTTACTAAGCAAAAAAATCTCACTTTCATCAGGTAATGGAAACAACAAAATTATTGCCTTATACTGAATCTAACTTCAATCAACCAAGAAGACTTAAAATGACAGGAATCTTGAGAGGCTATAACCACATTATACAACATTTATGAAAGCTTGGGCATAGTCTAATGTGTCCCCACTGTTTTATAGGGTAGTTTCAAAGAGTCTGAAGAAAGACAGGCCCAATTTCATGGCATGGGACCTGAGAAGGGAAGAGAGTTGGAAAGATCTCAAAAATTCCTACTACAGAATTGCAAAGGATTCTGATTCATAAAAAATGACAAGGGACCTAAAGCCAAGCAGTTGCCCAGGATTCCTTCTGATGAACAGATTAAAAAAGTCACATTTGTAAGTACTGGCTAAGTTTCACAATGAGACAAGGCTTAAAAACTGTACAAATTCTTCCTGTAGACTTTAGATCCTTCCTAGTCAATGGCAGAGCTTATTCATTCTCAGATTATTATGTTATCTTTATCTTTTAGCTCCCCTTATTTATGTTTCCCAAGGCTTGGTCCTCATATTTACTCTCTTTTTCACTCTTATGTTTTCCCTGGAAAACATCATTCATGTTCATCACTTCACATATTCATAACTCAACTCTCTTATCTCTCATGTCTGCCCATTTTCTTTTGTTCTAAATCCAAGCATCTAAGAGACTAGTTAGGATAATACAATCTGGATCTTCTACGTGAGTTGTGAGAACTAGTCAAACATAGAACACTGTATCCCCAATGCCTAAAAGCAGAGAGCAGGCGTTATGCAAGCATGTGATGGATGAATCAATGAATGGTAGGGGGAAACCTCTGCTACTAACACTAGGAATAAAATATCTTTTGAGGCATTATAGCAGACATTTAATATTTCTAAAAAGATGCCGCATTGTTTACTTAATAATAACTTCTCTAACAAACTAAGCAAGAGTAAAATTAAATGAACAGATTCAAGAATAACTTTCACCTATTTTGTCATATAGGTTACCATCTGGGGGACCACAAATTCACCTGAATAATGAAACAAAGGTGAATGCAACACAAATGTATCTCCCCAGAACATGCTTCTAGGAACTGTCTAGTTTCCAATACTCAACAGACTTTAGCAAGGTGCTCAGTTTATTATCCAAAGAAAAGCAAATGATTAAGTCAAATAAATAAACATTTATATACCTTCTAAAGAGAAAGCTTTTTTGATTACAATTTAGGGAGTAAACGTTAAGACTCTAAAGTCACATTTTCTTACTATTTAATTCTTACCTTCACAAGAACAGCCTTGTCTTATCAAACCCACCATCAAAGATGTACACTGATGACACCTGGTGGGAGTAGTAAAAGATTTGACAAAAAACTGATGAATCTTGCGCTGCAAAACAAATTGATAAAAATCATTTAAAAATTGATTAATAAAAATCACATTTCCATAATGTGAACCTCTGTGAACACACCAGCTGCTATGTTTTCTAGTTCCTTTCTATAATTCATACACTTCAAATATTTTTATTAGACAATATTGAGCTGGCGTGTTCTAAAGATAATGTAAGAAGTTAAATGATAATTAACTGCTCTTGAATGCCACCTGAAAAGTTATAAAATAAATTGTAGGGTTTTTTTCCCCCACAAATTTTGACATCAGGGCTTTTGTAATTCCTCAGATTGTGCTTTGGCAATGAGTTGGGTAAAAGTTTCCATATTTATACCTATATATAAAAAAGAAATGGGCTTTTATATCATTTTATGAAAGATAGAGTAATTTAAAACTCCTGTCCCTACTATAAATCATGTATTTGATTTTCTGGGACCAAGAACAAATAATATGTTTAACAAATATCTTTCCTCCCTTGGAAGCAGGCAGTATGACACTTGAGCAGATAAGAACACACATGTATTATTCCAGAGACAGACTGAAAATCCAGCATTTAAAGCAGTCATGCAAACCAATCTATTCCAGAAGTCCCCTGGGACCTAGTTTCAAAGCAGCACTGGGATTTGACTTTATTCTAAGTAGAATACAGACTGTCTTTCAATGGCTTTATAATTTCTGTATGTGGCTGAGCAAAAGCCAAAGTGCAGATATTGTGCCAGTGCTTAACTATTATCTCATTTAATGGAGACAATGCCTCTGGGAAGATTAGGTATATTTCTTTTTATAGATGAATAAAGTGAGACTCAGAGGGATTAAATAAGTACTAAATAATAATAGTTAGTTACTGGTAGAGTTAAAAGTCAAGCCCAGATCTGATTCTGCCATCTTTCAAAGTTTGACTATTCAAAAACATGTAAATGAAAAATATGATCTTAAAAAAAAATCAGATGGCATAAGACATAGGTCAACACTAGGGGCCTTCATGCCTATGAAAAATACCTAATTTGTTAACATCACATCAATTTTTGCTCAACATTTCTCCTGTATACTGATCTTATTCTTAGTTTCTTGCACTTTTAGGAACTATTAGAGTAAAATTTCTAGTGCTGATAACATTTTCAGTTGTTCAAAATGAATTAATGAAACAATTCAGTTTGTTACTAATTTGTTCTGCAGGCTTTTAATACAGTGAAAGAGTAGTCAACTGCTCAAGGTAAGTAACTCTGTCCTTTTTTCCTTTTTCCAAAAGATAAGAAGACATGTTTGAAATGACAATAATGAAACAACTGTGCCAGTAACAAATTTAATAGTATTACTGCACACTATCCAAAAATTACTTACAAAACACATTCATTATATACTTTTCCTCCAGAGATCTACTCAGAATATCATAATTTTAACTGAGTATGCAACAATAGGAAATATAAACAACATTTTAGCAGAACATTAATTTTAAATGATCAAGTGCTGGTTAAACTGTAAGACATAGACATTATTTATTAATAAAGATTAAAAGGCCCATGTTTCACTAATTCCAACTAAGGATAGTATAATATATAACATGTGCTCGTGCTAAGTTGCTTCAGTGGTGTGTGACTCTAGGGTCTATTCAGTCCTAAATTCTAGACTACTTGGCTTCTGGAGGTTTCTAAGATCCCCTTTCTTGTCTTCTGGTCAATATCTGATTTCTAATACTTCCACAAAAGGTAGCTGGAGGAAGACAAAAAAAAAGTCTAGTAAAAGGGCATTAAACCTAAAGCATGAACACATTAATTTTAGGTTATGCAGTAATTTGGAGTATAATGAGAAATAACTATAACCTCAAAATTTAAAGAGGTGGCTATGAAGAAGTGTTCTTTTCATTCCTATTTTGTCAGTGCTGCAGACTTCAAGCTACTCAATGGATGAGGTAAAATACTTTTAATAAAAGATGTGAGAACAAAGTAGAGCCAATCCTTCTTGAAAACTTACAAACTAGTGGTTGTACACAATTAGGATTCAACACTATACCAGATAAATAAAGGTGACTTTATTTGGAGCAAACCCTTCTTAAATATTTTTTAAATAACTTTTTTTCCCTTTTAAATACTTTTATATTGAGATAATTGTAGATTCAATCTTTTAGAAACCATGAAGTAAACTTTATTTTGTGGAGAGGGACAATAGGTGTACAAAAATTAAGTTATTATTCAGTCCATGAAATATTATCAAATATTATCACCAGAGCTTCGTGGAGGGCCCTCCAATTTAATTTTGTCTTACTTAAAAAAAAAAAATTCATCCTGATGATCCACTGTCAATCTTTCCCCATGAAATCGATCACCCAATCTAATGTGATCTACACAGGTCCTTGGATATGTATATATCCTTATGAATTAGACACATTTGGGTGTTGATAACTTATATAAATGTGATTTTGTTGCACTTCAGCCATATTTTACCTATCTTTCTCCTATTTCCAACTCTGCTAACATAAACAGCAGTAAGCATCTCTTTATAGTTCTGTGTAAAATTTTTTATTAAGGAATGAGATGGTTGGGTTAGATGGTATATGCTCATTCCATACTAACAGACTTCAAAACAGTGAATTTCAGAAGATGGAAATAAAGCAAAACAATTTGCATGTTTGTCCTACCTTTCTCAGTGGTGATTATTTCCATTCATATAGAATTTATTCTCTTTCTCAGCTTTTATGTTTGTAATTTTGAGGAAACCAGTAGTAAAAATCATGCCAAATACAAAAAGCAGAAGAAATCCATTCTCTCTCTCTGTTTTTTAGAACACACCATGCTTATAACTAGATTGAATACCTTCGATGGAAAGCCAGTTGAGCCAGGGCATCCCTTTTTCCTTAAGGTTGGTGTATGAACTGGAAGTGGAGTAGAGTCTACAGTCTGAATCCAGGGGAAAAGAGGAAATAAACGTCATAAAACACTCCATCTACTTCAAACATCATTAAAAATAAATGTAAGTACAGCCAAACAAAATAGCAATAAGGAAAAATTATCTCAAGGAACTAAAATTCTCACTGTTGATAATTTAAATTCTGTCTGCAATATCTACAAATAAAACATTAGTATTTGTTCAATTTGTAAAAACTACTTCAATCTGGAAATTTAAAAATAAGTAAGTTGTAAAAGAGAATCTATAGACAAACATAAGAAAGTCATAGCATCTTGCCTACATAAAAATGAGGATATTAAATTTTAATTTTCAAGTTCAACTGAAAATACCATATTAATTCTATAAAATATATGAAAGAGTTTTTATCAAGATTTATAATAAAATATTTAGAAGAATCCTTTAACTCCTTTGACTTCTGTATACAGAATGCATACTACACATATGGAATACAATTCTGTGGATTTGTGTGTTTGTGTGTAGAGATTAAGAGAGAGTGAGCGAGCACCTGTGAGACAGATATAGAGATATACTGATTGATGGGTTGATTAGTGGGATTTTGTGAAGAAAGTAATTTCTAAGAAGGGAGTTAGATTATTTAATATGATTGGAATTCAGAACTGACAGAAATTTAACTACAAGTTATATCTTTATGCAGTATTTCTATTAAGATATTTCTTTGAATGAAAGGATTTTACTGGATGCTTTTGTGGAAAAAAGAGAGATCACTTATTAGCAAAGTGTAAAAAAAAAATACACAAAGAATGACTTCCTTTAGGATGCTAAGCAAGCAAGAGGAAAAAGCTAGCTTTGTATAAAATTACAGAATATTCTAAAACATTAAGAGAAAAAATGAATGGTCCCTTTTTGTCTCTGTTACCATATAAGCTCCAAAACCCAAATATTTTATACACATGGAATTTAGGTGGGCTTCTCAGAGTTTTCTATTTAATTGTGAGTTTAGTTCTAATTTCAAGCTTGAAAAAAGTATTAAACTCAATTTAATATTTAAAAAAAAAACATGAAATAACAGAGAGGAATACAAAACCTTTTTGAAAGTTACTAAAGAAAAATTCATAGGAAACAGAATTGTCACTTGAATTTACACAGAAAGTCCAAGAGAAGTTTTCAGAATTAGAAGGAGTGAAGTAGGGGTGCTGAATCCAAGATCAACAGAATTCATAAAGAATAGCAACACCTAGTTTAGAAAACATTTTTAAAAGGTCCCATTCACCAGAGCAATAAAAACTTTAAGGTATCTAGGAACAAATCTAACAAGCAATTTGGAGCATGTTCATGAAGAAAATAATGAAACTTCATTGAAGGATATAAAAAGAGTACCTAGACATTGTTCATAGACCAAAACGCCCAATACCACAAAGAGATGAATTCTCCTTAGATAATCTATAAATTTAAATCCAATCAAAAGCTTTACATGGAACCTATATGCCGAACCTAAAAATTATATATAAAACGAAAGGGTCAAGAAGTAAAGGAACAAGGTACTTGGGAGTGGCTGATCATAACAGGCATCAGGAATTATTTTAAGGCTACAATAAGACAATGTGACATTGGTGCAGAAATAGACAAAAAGAACAATGAAAGAGAATAGAGAATCCCCAGAGAGACCCATTTATATAAAAAGCAGAGACAGCTTTACAAATCAATAGAGGAAATACAGGAGAGCTGGTTGTTTATATGAGAAAAATAGATTAGTACCCCATTTCTCATAACACCTAACAACAAAGGTTAGTTTGTTTAAAGTCCCAAACACGTAAAAGCAAAATTTAAAAACTTTTAGAAGAAAATATGGAAGATAATCTTTATAACTGCTGCATAGGGAAGAACTGTTTTAAAAAGACAAAAAGCAGAAGTCATAAAAGAAAAAATTGATAAATATAACTACATTAAAATAAAAACTGTTGCAAGACAAAAAGATATAAAAAATCAAAATTTTAAATAAGCCACAGACTGGAAGAAAATATTTGCCACGCATATAGCCAGCTAGGAATTAGTATCCAGAATACATAGAGAACAATTACAAAACAACTGAAAAAAATAATTCAATAGAACAACAGACAAAAGACATGAACAGACAAATCACCAATGCTCAATAACACATAAAAAGATGTTGAATAACACTTGAAATCAGAGAAATGCAAATTAAAACAAAAATGCCACTCAATATCCATCAAATAGATAAAAGTTAACGTCTGACAGTACAAAGGGTTGGCAGAATGTGGGGAAATAGAGGAACTCACTCACACACACTGCTGGTGGGAGTGAAAATTGGTCCAACCACTGTGGAAAATAATTTGACAAGATCTAGTTAAAGCTGAAATGCATATGCCACACAATCCAATAATTCCACTTCTAGGTATATAGGCTAAACAAACTCTGCACATGTGCAAAAGCAGACAGCTGTTAGGACGTTCACTTCAGCATGAATTGTAATAACAAAAACTTGGCAACAACCTAAATATCCAACAACAGGAGAATGGATAAATAGTTGTGGTATATTCATACAATGAGATATAATGCAATAGTTACAATGAATGAACAAAGTGGACATGTATCTTTATATGATGCAGATAACCTCTGTGTAAACTTTAAATATACAACAAACACTATTATATTATTGTTTATGAATACAAATGAAATAAACATGTAAAAGTAAGGAAGAAAAGGAGTACCTCGATTTCAGGTTATTCAGATATGCCTGGGAAAGGGGAGGGGGAATGGTATAGGGTAGGATGTTTCAACTGTCTGGAATATTTTCTTTCTTTTTAATACAAATTTTGGAGCAAAATATTTACACATCTTAAATGTGTGGATGGTGGTTATGTGGGTGGTTCTAATATTATTTTTTGTATGCTTGAAATATTTTAACATTAAAATAAAAATGCATGAACTCAAAATATTAAAACAATGATAATCTAAAAAATCAGATGGTGTCATCAACTTAACCTGTGTGAGGTAGTATACACCACGGGGTTGGAAAAAAATCAAGTTAGAATCTGACTACACCTCAAACTTCACTTCAGACAGCTTTCCAAAGGGGACTCTCTGCTTCACCTGGAATGCCAGACACAGCTCTGAAGACCAAGTGGGAGGCAAAGGAGCTATGTCAGAACTATCATGCTTGAGTAAATAATCGGAACTGCATCTGAGTCAGGACGGCATTAACTGAGGAATAATATATCCTTCTGACTTGTTGAGAAAAGATCTCTGTTGAGAAAAATTGACTAATTGGCTGTTTAAAATCATTTACTTACTTAAGGTGCAAATACACTATTTTTGCATTATTAAAGCCATGATTTAGTTGCATACCTACTGCTGATTAATACTTATAATAAACTATTGAGTTGCCAGCAGTGGCAGTTTTAAGTTCTGCTTATGAAGGAACAGTTACATCGTATCTTCATTAGATTTATTAGAATTAAAATATGAGAATGGCACCTGACATTGCCATGTATCTATAGTTTTTATAATTCCAAAATTCACATAACTCTGTCCTCTGTTCAATATAGCTCTCTACTTAAAATATAGACTACTTTAAATAAAGTTCTTTTCTATTTCAGGTTGAAATTGGGGGGACCATTATTTACTTCAGTTTTACAATCCTATCTATATTATCAGTCAAATGTAATGATCTCCAATATGCTGTGATTTATTACACAAAACATTTGTTAAAAGGAGGAGAGTCAGATTTCACTTGTTTTTGCAAGTCCCTCTTTCCTGACACAAGTGAAAAGTTGAGAAGCAAGACTGCTCCAATGAGGCACCTTAACTGGCTCAGCTTCACTAGATGTGGAAGGAGAGGTGGACCTTGACTGGATGTAAAACTTGACGTTCGGATTCCGTACATATGTGTTCTCAACGGGATCAGTCTAGGAAAATAAGTCAGGAAAAACAAAAACCCAAGACATCACTTTTAAACAATGTGCAGCTCTTAGTAAATTTCTTCAAGGCATGATCATGGCAACATTCTCAAGAAAGGAGAATAACAAACTTTACTCTGAATATTCACAACAGGGATGTGTCATTATACAGACTCATAACCACTAGCTTTAAAGAAAGGTTAAGATAACAACAGTTAACAAAATGCTCCAGTCTTCACCACTCATCTGTTACTTTGAGCTACTGTATGTTCTTTACTTGTATTTCACAAAATAAATCATACAAGTGAAATAAATGCAGAGTACTTAACAGAAGTATGTTCTGCAGATTAGAAATAATTTTGTCCTTGGTAAGAATGAAACTTGGTTTGCTATAAGGCATTAGTTGAAAGGAAAAGAAACTAACCTGTCAGCTTTGTCACTAAATTAAATCGTCTTTTTATTTTGCAGCAGTAGAAATATTCACACTTATATTCAGTTGCACCCTTTTAACCAAGTATTTTTAGTAGCTGAAGACGCTTTGGGTTAAAATTTAGCATAAACAGTCCTATGGTGCACACTGATTGATGATATATTCAGTTTTGCAATTTTCAGAATTACCAGGATTGGGTTTTTTAAATGAAAGGCAATGAAGATGACTTGGGAGGATTAGGAAACTGGTTTCAAATATGTTGTACAGCAAGAACAATGCTTAGATTAGTATTTGCTGTAAATCATCATTTATTACGGATCAATAATAAGAGCAATCAGCTTAAGGATTTTAAATATATACTCAAAAGGTTTTTAAAAAAATTTGTTATTATTATGGTTCCTATTTCAGGGACTGGCTAGCTGGCTAGCCAGTCCTGGAGTAGCCCTCTGCTGGTGCCCACATGTGGCCTCTCTTGGTAGTGGGCATGGGCAGGTATTCTGGCAAATTACAAGGGAAGACTTTGGTGGGGCCAACTAAGATGGCCACCAGCTGAGCCTTAAACCTTTAGCTGTAGGATTAGGGAGAGGTGGGGAGAGGAAGGATCCCAGGAAGGGCACCCAGGGGACTTGGAGTAGCAGCCATGTACTAACAGCTAGGAGAGTATTTCATATTTTAAAAACTGAACCACTGAACTGACACATCCCAGCTGTATGTTAGCTCAGTGTGTGAGATGTACATAACTTCATAAAACTAGTATGACTTAAAGGTGGGGAAGCCAGGCCCAAATTTCATCTCTTGACTCCAAACTCAGTATTCTTCGTTATACCAAGGAACCTCCATAGCAGACACATTCAAAACAATTTAGAGATCATGGAGGCTGACAAGGAACTTTGACCAGGAACAGATAGAAAGGAAGCAAATGGCACTCCAGACAAATTTTGCCTAGCTCACAATTTCACTGAGGGACAGCCATGGAGAAAGTTATCCATCTTACCTGTTAATCTGAAATATGACCCTAGGTTGGGAATAAGGCAAAAAAGTCTTTTATTTTCTAAAAATCTCCTTCTGGTTTCCCTAAGATTATATAAACTGCAAGCTGATAAAAAGTTTATGGGTGAGTGGGTTCAATTAAAATGGAATTGATAAGCAAAGCAATACTGATACATTTTACACTAATAAGAATTTTAAAACTGATTCAAATAATCAAGAGTTAATGATCTCATAAAGTTTCAAAGAAGTGTCCAAATAGAGGATTTGCTACTTGAAAAAACTGGATTATTTTAAGAAAATGTAAGCTTCTGACCTGTCACACAGAAGCCTTTAGCTCACAGCTTAAAAGACATAAAATCAGAAGTTCCTATGTGAAGGATAATGCTGCTTAAAAAAGGTGATAAAGAGAATTCAGAAATGATTTGGTTCTGTTTAGGTTGAAATAGATTTTAAAATAAGACAGTGAGTTAAGACCATAAAAATTTTCTGGGAGAAGAAAACTTAATATAGCTAATATAGTGGCTTTGTTCCTCTGGGTCCAATTACTTTAAAACTCTTCAAAAATGAGAAAGGTAAGAGACTGGTGCTCCTAGTAGTACTGGCTGAAACTTTAAAGCAGGCCTGCACTTTGTGCCATAGGGACACAAGCTGACAGAATGTGGACACGCTGTTTATATACTTTCTTGTGCTAAAATTGGGATATACCACTTTAAGCCATATGTGTTCTAATGAGAGGTTCACATCATGACAACTGTCAAGTCTAAAAATCAAGTTGGTAGCTAAAATATTTACTAACATATGTGACATTATGACAGTTTAATATTGGCAAAGGAAAAAGAAAAACATGATCACAGCTTAATCCATAATTATATACATCAGTGACTCTTAAGGAATGATTGAGGCTTTAAGCACATACCTCTTGGCCCTTCCGAAGAATTACTGTCATTTATAAATCTTTTTCTCCTAACACATTTTTGCTCATCAATAAAATGAAAAAACAACAGAAATGAGAACAGATTTTAAAATTATTTTCCTAGTTGAAAGAGATCAAAACTGGTTATTCAGGAGTGGAAAACATTAAAATTTTAAAAATAACTCATCCTAAATACAGTAAAACAGAATAATGAAAATTTCCACACTAACTTTTTGGAGCTTTATGCTCTTAAAGTAAAAATAAATTCCAGAGATTAAACAAAATCAAGTTAATTTTGTTTAACAAAATTCAAAGTAAGAAATACTGAAATAATATTTTGAAATGGCATTAACTGACCAAATTAAAGAGGTGAACTATGCCATTTACAATGATACTGTGATTTAACAAAAAACATGCATATATAAATGAAGTTTAAAAATTACCACTTTATTTTCCAAGTGTGTTTCTCATAAAAACAAGGACACAAAAATTTGGTAAAAATGAATAAACTCATGGCAAAAAAATGTTGAATATCAAACTTAAAAAAAACACTTCCCAGGTCTTTTAAAAAGCTAACAGCTAATTAGATTAATAGGTCTTAATATTTTCTTTCCTTTCTGGATTACTACCAGTGTAAACGACATCTCAAAAGAGTTACCATTAACAAGAAAAATACAATACTGCTTACATATTCCCTTCTGCAAAATGTTAACCCCAACACAACTATGCTTTTAAGATGTTATTAATTTTATCTATAATTACATGCTACCAATGCCTTTATAATAAATGGCTTATTCTAGCTACTAAAAGCAATTAATTTTACTAAACTTTCAGAATACTCAGTGATTATATGCCAGGATTTATAGATAGCCTAAAACTAATTTTAATAATTGGCAATGATTTAGGTATAATATGACAGCAAAGCAATTAATAGCATATTAGCTACTTTTACCTTTGAAACAAATATAATTAATATTATATTAAAACTAAGGAAGTTAAAAATTATTTGTGTTATAAAAATAATTACAGCATTAAATGTAAACAATGACTTAATAATGCAGGAAAAGCTAATAAATATGATATACCAAAATATCATAGCAGAGATATCTTAAATTGACAATTGAGTTTATGATTATAGAAAGAATGATAAAAGAGGGAAAATAATAAGGAACAATAAATAGCTTATATTAATTCGACAGTATATTGTGATATAATCCAAAGGAAGATCTTGGAAACAGATCTTAACTGAACAGTATAAGCTATCTTGGTTCAATCTCTGGGTTGGGAAGATCCCTTGGAGAAGGGAGGGCATGGTAACCCACTCCAGTATTCTCGCCTGAAGAATTTCATGGACAGAGGAGCCTGGTGGGCTACAGTCCATGGGGTCGCAAAGAGTTGGACACGACTGAGCTACTAACACACTAACAATAATGAGCACTTCACTCAATATTTTATAAGCTGCGATCTACTGCGAAACCTCTTTATGTAAAAGTGATTCTTTTTCTATTTTTTGATTAACTGATTCTTTTTTCTAAGTAAACATACTTTAAGGAGTTATTCTGATGAATAAGTATTAGAAATATTTACCATACTTTAATGTCACTTTTACTTAATGCTCTACTGCTTAGGGAAAAAAAAACAGAAAAGCCTAATATCAGCATATTATTCACAATGCATAACAATGTCATGTAAAAAGTCCATAATGTTTCCTGAATTTATTAGGATTTCTCTAATGAATAACCCACAAAATGTGTTTTTAGAACAGCATGGTGAAATAGAAAATTTTTTCCGCTTTGGCTCAGATCTGATTTTTAGATGACCCACTATTCCAGATTTTCTCAAATTATGCAATATGGCCTTCTTATAAATAATAAAAAGATCAAAAATGACTTTCTTGAATATGTATTAATGGGTCTTTTCTACTCCAAAAATAATTATAGATTTGAACAAGTAGCAAAACATTCACAGAAGAAACCTAGTTTTAAAAGAAAAAGATACCAAGACTTGATATGAATTTGATAAGAGATTTAAAAATAGCTTGTATCTAATACATTGTTTTGTATTGGTAAATATAAAACTCAAAGTTAATGGGAAAAAAATTCAAATTTTCATCAATTTTCTTTATCCTGTAGCTGGAAGTATTTAGAAACAAAGAGGAAAGTAACCCAATTTTTACTATTCAGAAACATGTTGTAACCTCAAGCTTTCAGTGAAATAGTTATTTCTTTTAATTGTGCTTATGATTTAAAGGGCTTCCCTGGTAGCTCAGATGGTAAAAGCATCTGCCAGCAATGCGGGAGACCCGGGTTCGATCCCTGGGACAGGAAGATCCCTTGGAGGAGGAAATGGTAACCCACTCCAGTACTGTTGCCTGGAAAATTTCATGGATGGAGAAGCCTGAAGGGCTATAGTCCATGGAGTTGCAAAGAGTCAGACACGACTGAGCAACTTCACTTTCACTTTATGATTTAAAAACCAGTATTGCATGTCATTTAGATAACAGTAAATATATTTTATCATTCTATCATTCTAAAACAAATAATAAATTACTGAAGCTTATGACCTGTAAGTGTAATCTTACTAGTTACAAATGATGTAACTTGTTTCTCTTTATGAAAATTTTCTCCTTAAATTATTTTCAGCTTATTCATTTCAATATCTACTCTGGAGAAATTACACATGTTCTAAGAAAACACATAATAAAGCCCAGCCACATGTTGGCTATTTATAGTCTCTGCTTTAATTTCTAAAGGAATAATCCAAAAGATACTCAGTGTTTCTCACTATTAATGAAAACATTATAAAACTTTCCATAATCTGTACTCAGACATTAATAATATTAATAACAAATCTTTTTTATACTATGATTAATTAAACTAAACCACATAAAAAGTACATAAATATCTAGATTATAAATGAGGCTTTAGAGCACATGGGAAATATAACATTTCAGTCACTTAAAGAATTTTAAATTTATGAAAATATCATGTATTTCTTGTCTAAAAACACAGTATGTGACATAAGAACTGTATGCCACAGTTAGATTCAAGGTCACTGTTAGAAGTGGTAACTGTTTGTGTCCTGCTGCTTTCATGGATGTTTCCAGGGACTATGAAGGTTACTCATTATTCTGTTTTTATTTAATTGTTGAATAATTGGTAACTCTTTAATCATCTCCCTCATAGACATTACCTGACTTCTTATCTGCCAAATATTCAATAAGGAAAAATTAAGGGAAGCCTGGAAAGGAAATTACCAAGCCTATCACATCTGCATTTTAAAAAACCATATGTAATTATAAGCCAATAGGCTCTAGTAAAGTGTGACTTAATTATATCCTATAGATTAAAATATAAATAGCAGGGGCCTTATAACAGCTATTTCCCTCAAAATTTTTTATTTAAAGATTCACCAAAATATTCTGTATGGGCAGAGATCTACAAGGCAAGAAACATAAGTAATGATAAATTTAACCAGAAAAAGAAAATCTCTCTGAAGGATAACCTTATTCAAAACCAAACAGTTAATAAAGCAGTCAATCCACAGACTAATTATTTGAACCAAATATAACTCAGCACACAACATTTTGGTCTTTTCTTCTAATTAACATATATTCAGATTGGACAAATCCAAATACCCAAATATAAAAATAATAAGTCAGTTAACCAGCAATCTTTTCATCAACTTCTTTAATTAATGAGATATCAGTTGAAGTCGCAGTTCTACTTGCCATACCATTGGATCTGAACTGCTTATTCATTATTAAACAGTAGCCTGAAAACATATGCTATGCTAGGGTTAATCATGTTTATTTTACAATCAACTGTCCATCACACCTGAAGATAAGAGCACAGGAAGCAGTGGGTCCACTGCTTGTGGAGAGACCCACTGTTTCCCATGCCCTCCATAAACCAGATAATTCCCTTTAGAACTTTCCCAGTCCAAAATTATGGACTGAAGGTGCTGATCAACACCAAAAATCATGAAGCTGACAAGAGAAAGTTTGAAATTTGTATCGATCATAGATTTTCCTTTTGAATGTTGTTATTTACATTACCTATGAAAACCAGAGCAAACTGTGTCAGCTATCTTTTCAACTAGTGAGTCTGAAAGTGTGTATATTGGTGTTGGGGTGGAGGCTGGTTTAGAAAAATTTGAGACCTTTTCACAAACAGACTCCCCATTCAGGACATATTTACAGCATAGAGATAGTGGCTTGCCCATTTCAGGTTGAGAAACACTGGATTGGGTTTAGCACAGGAAGATGGTTATAGCTTGTAATCAATACATGTATAAAGAAAGCTATAAATGTTTTTTTCAATCTTGGAAATATCTTAGAATATAAATGATTATCAACATCATTGCCTCAAATCTCTAAATACAAGGTATTTGGGAATACAGCTTTGAACTATGCTAAAAAATCTATCAAAGATTTCTCCAGAATTGATTTATAAAAATTATAATCAGTCAGATCCATACTTTATCCAAAATCTTTTTTGAATTTTGCATGATGTGAATTACCAAGCTTTCTTTCTACATAATTAAAATCTCTACGAATCTCTACATAATTGCTTACACTGGATTATTTAGAAACTCATTTACTTTGTATGTGGCCAATTTAGGGAGCATAATTTAGGGAGCATACTTTAGGATCACTTTTTCACCCCATCAAAATAAAAAAGATACTTTACAATTTTAGTATTTTGGTTATAGAAATTTATATGAACATTCCTAAAGCTTTGCGGCCAAAGCCAAAAAAACAACAAAAAAAGAAAATACAGAAAAGCAGAGTAGCAGTAGCAAGAGCAGCAGCACAAAGCATGCAATAAATGTAATACACCACAAAAACATTAGCATGTGCTGCAACCACAGGCAAAAAGGATAAAAGAGAGGGTAGAGGGCATCGGGATGGGCACACAAGTGCAGTAGTCTCTTACACGTCTGCCTTTGCTAGCTGGAGTACAGGATGGAGAGCGCTTCAACAAAGAAAGGAGAATACTACGTTACAAATATTTACACACATGACTCTCAATGACTAATATGTATTAACAGACAAAGTATATAAACATACATATAAAGACATAGTTCTGATAGGTTGAAAGTACAGGCATTTTCGGAAAAAACTGGAAGACAGGAAAGTAAAGAAAGTTGTTCAGGCTCCATCTAAGAGTGGTAATCAAGTTTTCACTGGACCTTGCACAGTCACCCACCAAGGAATGATCCATCAAGTGATGGCCAATCTCTTTGCTGGAAAGGTTGGTGGTGGCAACTTGAAATAAGAGTACAAAAAGGATCTGAATAACTGATTTAGTGCTAGTTAGCATTTAAACAAAGCATTTAATTAACTAGTTTTGCTTCAGGCATTTACTACCAAATTCTTACCCTTTTTAATGGTAAGTGCTCAATTAGGCCTTTAGAATTACTGATGTTGAATTAACACAAAAAGCTACTTCAACAATATTGATAATCCTGACTAGACATTAGGCTTAATCAAATGAAGGACCTTTGCCTTTCTGACATTAAACAATTAAGTAATTCAGAAAAGGTAACAATAAGTAGACAATTACATAGAAATATTTTTAAAGTTTTTGAAATTTGTGATGCTCAAGCAATAGAGCTTCCAAGTATCAGATCCACTCATTTTTCTATAATCAATTCAACCTGATGTTTATTGAGGGTTTGTAATATGCCAGGCACTGGATAGAGAGCACTGCAGTTCACAGACTGGTGGGGGAGCATCACACCACCACCAATGTGACGAATGATGTAATAAGGGCATGTACAAAGTTTTTTGGGAACCTGGAGGGGCATGTACAAGATTTTTATGGGTACCTAGAGGAGTGAATTTATAAACTGAGTCTACAGGAGTTACAGAAGATTTGAGAGAAAATCTCAAGGATAAGAAACATCATTCAAGATTATCAGTTTTACTTTACAATAACTGGCAGCTTGGTAAACAGGAATTATTATTTCTTTCTGTAGGAAATTGGAACGGTAGGTGACAAACACTGTAACCCAAGAGTTAACAGCAAACTAGGATTAGAAAGTCTACAGATTTCTAAACAGGTTCTTCTTAGTCCAGACAGCCTTCCATTATAGTAGAAGTTAAAGTCTCAGGTTCAAACCAAGTTACTAACAGGAAGTACCTGTCTCCCTCCATACTCCCCCAAACCAAACAATCAAACATTAATAACTCAACCACCAGCCCTTTCTCTAGCAAACATTTAATCTCTCCTCTCTCTTCCTTAGTAATGATAATAGCTAACATCTATCACATGTAAAATATATACAGGTACTTTTTAAAGAACTTTACATGCATTAACTTTCAGAATCCTCATAGAAGAATTAATATAAGGTATTACAATCTCCATTTTAAACATGAAGAAAACAGATTAACTTGCAACAGGTCAAAAAACTGGTAAGTGGCAGAGGTAGGATTCAAATCTTCATAGTCAGACTCCACAAAATGCTATACAATCACTGCCTCTACTTCTGAGCCTCTCAATCACTTCTCCATCTGGCTTCTGCTTTGCCTGCTCTAGTGAAATACTGTGAGGATTAGGGTCTCCTGTTTGTCTGATGGTATCAGACATCTTGCATGTACCTGAGGCTGCTAACCGTTTCCTCTTAAAACTGTACTCCCTTAGTTTTTGTGATGCAACACTTTCCTGAGTCATCCCCTGTGACCACTGCTCCTCCTCTTACGTGGAGTCCTATTACTCCACCCTTCTCAATGTGAGAGATCCTGGGTTTGTGTTCTTACTCATCACTTTTCTTTTGCTACTAGGTTGGTGTAAAAGTAACTGCAGTTTTGCATTGCTGAACTTTGCCATTTGATACTGGAATATATTCTTAAATAAATGTGGTTATGCCATATACCATTTTAAAACACATTTCTTGCCCTTTTTTTTTTTTGCTAATGACTTATTACACACTGTTTATTTTGTATTTATTTTAGACTACAGAAATGACATTAGACAAAAAGTACACTCGAGTGATTTTTTTTTTTTATTCGAGTTCAAAATGGGTTGTAAAGCAGTGGAGACAACTCGCAACATCAACAACACATTTGGCCCAAGAACTGCTAATGAACATACAGTGCAGGGGTGCTTCAAGTTTTGCAAAGGAGACAAGAGCCTTGAAGATGAGGAGTGTAGTGACCAGCCATTGAAGTTGACAATGACCAACTGAGAGCCATCATCAAAGCTGATCCTCTTACAACTACACAAGAAGTTGCCTAAGAACTCAACATCAACCATTCTATGGTCATTCGGCATTTGCAGCAAATGGGAAAGAGTGAAAATGCTCTACAAATGGGTGCCTCAGGAGCTGACTGAAAATAGAGAAATTGTCATTGTATTCTATGCAACAACAATGAACCATTTCTCAATCAAATTGTAATGTGTGACGAAAAGTGGATTTTATGTGAAATCAGCAATGACCAGCTCAGTGGTTGGACCAAGAAGAAGTTCCAAAGCACTTCCCAAAGCCAAACTTGCACCAAAAAGAGGTCATGGTCAGTTTTTGGTTTTCTGCTACCCATCTGATCCACTACAGCTTTCTGAATCCTGGCGAAACCATTACATCTGTGAAGTAGGCTCGGCAAATTGATGAGATGCACTGAAAACTGCAATGCCTGCAGCCAGAACTGGTCAACAGAATGGGCCCAATTCTTCTCCATGACAATGCCTGACAGCACATCGCACAACCAACACTCCAAAAGTTGAACAAACTGGGCTACAAACTTTTGCCTCATCTGCCATATTCACCTGACATCTTGTCAACCGACTACCACTTCTCCAAGCATCTTGACAATTTTTTGTAGGGAAAATGCTTCCACCACCAGCAGGAGGCAGAAAATGCTTCCCAAGAGTTCATTCAACCCCGAACCATGGATTTTTATGCTACAGGAATAAAAACTTATTTCTCATTGGTAAAAATGTGTTGATTGTAATGGTTGCTATTTTGATTAATAAAGACGGGTTTGAATCTAGTTACAATGAACTAAAATTCACAGTCCAAAACCACAATTACTTTTGTACCAACCTAATACAATCCCTCCCTGGCAGATCTCAATCTAGTTTCAACTATGTTGACCATTCCCAAATTTGTACTGCCAGTTCCTGTTCTCTCCTTTTCCTTAAGCTGCTGACTCATCTAGAAAACTATCTGTTGAACATTTCCACGTGCATGTCCCTCAGGCACCTCATATTTAACTTGTCCAAAAGGAAGCTGGCCACCTTTCTCCTCTGTTAAGACTTTTAATAATTATTACATATGGGACTGATTAAATCAGATCAGATCAGATCAGTCGCTCAGTCGTGTCCGACTCTTTGCGACCCCATGAATCGCAGCACGCCAGGCCTCCCTGTCCCTCACTAACTCCCAGAGTTCATAAGCTCCTTAATATCTCCTTTCTACTCCCATGATATGCAGTCTGTATCTTTTATTATTGTACTTCTTCCATGGGTGTTATAATTATTTAATGTCTTTTCCATCAGATCAGATCCTTAAGGGCAGATAATACTGTATTATGCTTAGCATAAAACTTGTAAACTTAAAAATTCTTAATAAATACTGAATAAATCCTTCTGAAATTATATGATATTTAACCTAAATATTTCTTATGGCATTCACCATTTTCTACTTCACATAGTACTTAACAGTGTATTTATTTTTTCTAATAATAAGTATTTGAGGTCTACTTCTATGTCTGATTTATCTTAGTATCTACCACTGTGCACAGCAGAGTACCACACATGTAAAAAGTGCTAAAATATTGAACATAGAGAAACCCTTACATATTGGCTATACATATTCTGAAAGTTCCGATTATGTTAAAATCATAAGAACATGGAATAACTCAAATTATATTACCACTACATGCAAAACAAGTCAAAATGTCTCTCAAAACTATCTTTGCATATGAAGGACAAGAGGTTTTCCAAGCTAACAGTGATACTAAATCACCATTGTAATAATGTTCTTCCCCAAGTGGCTATGTAGAAATCAGACCATTTTTACATTTTCAGTAGAAAAGGGCAAGTTACACTTTCCTGATGGTACAATTAGAGGAAAACACACACACTCTTAAACCTCTTGAACATACCCACACATACCATGGTTTTCTAAAAACACTGACATTGGGTCTCATAGCAAGCACTGGAAACCAGTACATTTTCTTAAGTGTGCAATCATATACCATTTTATATCTAGATCTATAAACTGCCACCAGAACTTCAAGGCTGATTATGGGAGTAAGCATGATAGGCAGAAATGAAAAGAAGTAATTTATCTTATGGACACAGAGTTTGGCTAATAGATTCTAAGGTTTCAGTTAATGTATTTCAGAGGTCTTATTTAATAAAAAACAGAAGAGATAAAAGACTACATAGTCATGACTGTTTCCCTCTAGTTACCCAAATATATTATTGATATAATATATGATATATAATATATAATATAACATGCTGCCTAAAATAGAGAAGATTACATGTGACAATCTTCTGAATGTGAGAATTTCAAGTCAGGTTGGACTTAATATGTGGAAATTTTAAAAAACAAGAATTAAAGGAGGAAATTATAGAAATTTCGTTATTTCTTAGAAGGATCTAGGCCTAGCTTCAGTCATAGGATTAAAAACTCTTTACAATGCATGTTTCAGAATTTCATCTTTCACTGATTCTCATGTGTGAGCAACTTTTCCCAGAATCAGTTAACCCATGCTGCCAAGTTGCAGATTTCTGTGGCTGCTTATGACAGAATATGAGAGAAGCTGCGGGGAGAACAATGTAAAAAGCAAAACATACATGAAGGAACCTCCTAGGGAGTCAGGACTGAAATTACATATTTTGGGACACCTTAATAAGCTTTTATAGAACGCCAAAACCAACAGTAGAACTCAGCTTGCCAATACTTTCAGGCTACTCTTCTCTTAATATCCCAGAATGCAAGAAAAGAACACATTAGGAGTACTAGACAATTGGACTAAATGTTTTATCTTTATTCCTTTATGTCTGACCTTTATATTCTAGAGCATTAATCCCTTGATTAACTTTTTTACTCAGTACACCAGAGTAAGACAACCTCCAAAGAGCAAGATGGTGCATTCTCATTTGCCAGATAAGTGGGCAATTTCCACATCTGTGAACTTCGCCTAAATGAACAGAGAGTACACCTGTAATTTAATAAAACTCAAAATTTACCTGGCATATACTTAATATATGACAATATGTTTATCAAATATAAACAGCAACTAATTCATTTATATAACTGTACTTAGTACTCCTTTAATATAGTCAAGTATTTTGGGGGTTCACTTGAAAAGGAGAAAATAAGTTGAACAGAATGGGAAGTTTCTGTAAGCTTAGTCTGAAATGATTCCTTGATCTGCTACCATGGGAACAAAGGGAACAGAAGTGGAAAATTCGAGCTGGTGAGCTCCACTGCTCCCCACCTGTAACCTAGAGATGAGGCTGGACCTGATATGTAGTATCTCAGGCAGTCTACGATTGGGCAAGTCAGGCTGGGAGGAAAGAGGAGGGTAAAAGAGGAAATCATTTCCACAGCAGAAGGGATCCTGGTGTCTGTTTGACTGCTGTCTTACTGGCTCATATAGGAATGCCTTACCGAAGAGACTACTTATCAAAATGGCCTCAGTTTCTTTCAAAATTAACTCACCTCCCTTTTATCTGCCCTAAAGAATGCCATACATAATCCATTTATCAACACATCCCTATTATTCCTAAGACTGAGAATCCTAGTCACTGTCACTAATAGGAGAGTAACATATCTATTGGGCTTCCCAGATGGCTCAGTGAAACCCTCTTACACTGTTGGTGGGAATACAAACTAGTACAGCCACTATGGAGAACAGTGTGGAGAGTCCTTTAAAAACTGGAAATAGAACTGCCATACAACCCAGCAATCCCACTGTTGGGCATACACACCAAAGAAACACGAATTGAAAGAGACACGTGTAGCCCAATGTTCATCGCAGCACTGTTTACAATAGCCAAGACATGGAAGCAAGCTAGATGTTCACTGGCAGACGAATGGATAAGAAAGCTATGGTACATATACACAATGGAGTATTACTCAGCTATTAAAAAGAATGCATTTCAATCAGTTCTAATGAGGTGGATGAAACTGGAGCCTGTTATACAGAATGAAGTAAGTCAGAAAGAAAAACACCAATACAGTATATTAATGCATATATATGGAATTTAGAAAGATGGTAGCGATGACCCTATATGCGAGACAGCAAAAGAGACACAGATGTAAAGAAGAGACTTCTGGACTCTGTGGGAGAAGGCGAGGGTGGGATGATTTGAGAGAATAGCATTGAAACACATATACTACCATATGTGAAACCGATCGCCAGTCCAGGTTCGATACAAGAGACAGGGTGCTCGGGCCAGTGAACTGGGATGACCCTGAGGGATGGGATGGGGAGGGAGGTGGGAGCGGGGTTCAGGATGGGGAACACATGTACACCCATGGCTAATTCATGTCAATGTACAGCAAAAACCACCACAATACTGTAAAGTAATTCGTCTCCAATTAAAAAAAAAAAAAAAGAATCAGTCTATGATGCAGGAGACGCAGGTTTGATCTTTGAATCAGGAAGATCCCCTGGAAAAGAAAAATGATAAACCACACCAGTATTCTTGCCTGGGAAACCCCATAGATAGAGGAGCCTGGCAGGCTAGAGTCCATGGGGTTGCAAAGAGTCAGACATGACCTAGCGACTAAACACCACCACCAACATACCTATCTACTAGTGAGAGTGCTGTGATATATAACGACTAAAATCACTGGGCTCAAGATTTTCTAGGGTTCTTTTCTCCTTCAAAAGTCTGTTATTCTACATGTAGAAAAGTCCAAATGCCTAAGCTCCTTTGAGTTTCAGAAGTAGAGCGTGGAGAATGTATTCTGCTTTGTCTGAATCAGAGGGAAGGAAAGACTGGTGTTACAAATGCTCTTTCTCTTCTGTTAAGAGCTGTCTAAACAGTGTAACTTAAAAGGTAAGCAACTTGTTCCAAACGTCTTCCAAGACTGCCACAAATTCCAGCATTCATCTGAATTTTGAATAACAGACAAAACATACTGAGGAAAAACTAGAGATAGGAAAGTGATTAGGCATACTATTTTGTGTAAAATGATTATAGTGTTGACAGGCCTTTGTGTCGGGGGGTGAAGGATAAAGCCAGAAGGTAATTTTGGAGGAGGGGAAGCACCGCTAGTAAAGCACTGAAAAGTCGGAGGGCAGCATGAGGGCACCAGGTTATCAGCAGAAGGTCCGTGATGTGTGGGCACAAAAGAAAACGGCACTTGTATAATTTTGCTTAAAACTAACCGTATTCCCTCCTATACCTACAAATTCCAGCTGCAATTCAATTTTAGGTCTTCAGAACAATATTTTTCTTTTCTATAGCAATGAGACAGAAAACAGAAAAGAATGAGCAGAGGATGTTTCTATGGGTTAGTTAATAGAGTCTACCTAGTAACAGAGGGCAGTCACATATTATAAACAAGATGCACAACAGCCTAACTGGTTTGGGCACACAGAACAATCAAGATTTATATTCATCTTTAAGAATCCAAGCATTTAAGAGTAATAAGGAAGTCAAGAAACCTGAGTTTTATATATTAATACTAAATACCTTCGATGCTGAACCTAAGCATGCCAAAGACTGAATACCATTATTCTATTATGACCTTGGGGATGAAATGGATGATAACGATGGGAAGGGTAGTCACAGTTATAAACTATGAGGAGAAATAAGAGGTTTATGCCATAAAATATGAATTAAGAATACAAAAATTTTTTTTTTAATGGCAGCTTACGGATAGTCTTCATCCTGACACGAAAAATCATTTCCAATAGCAATGTGATTCAATAGGAGGAAAGTATAGTGATTTATATTGGTGGTGACTGGAAGGCTGAGTGTTAAAGAGCTTAGAAAGTACTCAAGTGAAACTGAAATTGTGAACACGAAAGGAAGCTAAAGAGAACACAGCAATGGAGGGGAACTGGCCTATTAAGAGTAATGAAATAATAACCAACATCATTGAGGGCATTAAATACATTGTCACTTTAAATTTGCAAACAAGCTTATGAGATTAGTACTATTATTATCCCTGTTTGTCCAATAAGCAAACCAATGCACAGAAAGGTTAGATATCTTGCTCCAAATTATATACCAAGAAAGTGGCAGCGACAGGATTTGAATCAACTTGAGTGCTTCAGCAATAAATGGAGAGGAAAGTGCTTAGGAAGCAAATGAGCGAAAAACCATGCCCTTAAAGAGCTGGAGCCTGAATCAAAAAGATTCGGCAGTCTTTGTGAACTTAGCTCCTGCTTACTTTATAATAGGAGTTCCTTTGTAACGCTTTACAATTTAGATCTGACTTGAACTGAATTGAATCGATGAATCTATGCTGAGTAACAGTGGGGGAAGGATAAGAAAGGATATTCCTGGAGCATGAGTGTCAGTGGGAAGATTAGACACTGCAGCGGGGTGGCGGCGGCAGACAGTATGTGAGAGCAGAGAGGAGACCGCAGGGGGCTGAAGTGTGCTTTTGTTGAGAGGAGCTAATCTATTTACCAAAATACATACTACTCCTGCGCTTTACACTCAGAGATTTTTTTGTGAGAGAAAAAGGGATGTAGAAAAGAGTTTGTTAGAAAGAAAAATGAAAATGGTGTTCTAGAAGAAAGAACAATTAAAATATTTGTTCAGATTTCCTTTCCATTCTTTTTAAGGTGAATGTTACCTATACGGAAATACCATACGGAATATTTTAGTAAAATATACATTAGATTATAATATCAAATATTATTATATATCAAGAAAGTTTTCTTTTTAATCACACTTTAAAAAACCATAACTAGTATAATTATGTATCTCAAGAGTAGTAAAACAGTTTCCATTTGGAATGAAAAGGTGCACATTCTGGTATAAATATTTCAAGAAATACAAAAAGAAACACTCAAAACTATAGATCAGGATTTTTCTTTAGTAAAAAATTATGCTTAATACTCTTTTCAATGTAAGAATTATATTTAACAAAACACAAAAAATAAAACATTAAAAGAGTTTCCCCTGATTTAAAAAAGTTATATGCACTGCATTTGCATCTGAACCCATTTTATTTCCTAATTTCTGTAAAGATAGAATGCTCAATAGGAAAATACAATGCTTTACAACAAGAATTACTGTGCCATTTAAAGCAGAATAGAGAATGTATATGTCAGGTATTTCTGTAAAAGAACAATATACATTAGGAACTTCTAAATTATTAAATTTATAGAATTAATTTAGGAGAGAAAATGATAATGCAGTCAATTTACAGTGCATATGTTAACTAAAATCAATTTTCACATTAGAAGATAGATTCTGCCAGCATTAAAAACCGATTTGCACTCAACTAATGTGTTATGTATGATAAACTCTATTGGAAGAGTTAATAAAACGTCACTTTTTATTATACCACCAGAGGCTTACTTTTAACTAACATATAAACCAAGTAGCAAACTGCTGGAAAGAAAAGGGAAATGTGAAATAGAAACTGCCTTGAAAAACAAAAATGAGCAATTATTTGTATCTATATAGCTATATAGTGACAATAATCAAATAAGCATTCCAGTCTTCAGAACTGTTGCAAAGAATGGAACTACAGAGATTCTCTGATGGCCAATGCATTTTTTTAAAGTACATTTTTATTTTATTATACTTAATAATGATAACTCTTCGTTGTATTTAAAGTAAGAAAGAAGCACATTTTGGCTCACAAATTATCAAGTGTGATATTTCTAAAACTGACTGCATTACTAGGTAAATTCTTCATATCAATTCACTGATCTTTTTTACTGAAGGATGCATTTGTTTGAAAATCAAAGACTTACGTCATCCAAAAAATCAATCAGTGAAGATGAGGAAGAAGAAAAGGAATCCTATTTAACGAATACAGCAATAAAAAAATAGAAAATATGGATGAAGCAATTTAATAAGAACAAATAATAAATCAAAAATTTTGTAGAACAATTGAAAGGCAAATGACATTAATTCAAATAAATAAATGAGAAAAGCAGTCACTGTCATTGTTTCTCAAGAAACTTAGAAATTCATTAAATACGTTTTAAAGAGTGATTCTTTTTCCCTTTCCCAAAAGAATCAAATACAATTCATACACTGTGCTCAAGGTGTAATAAGTTGAAGCTCATGGCAAGTCATGACTAATTAAATTAAATGGAAGCACTTTAAAAGGTAACAACTAAAGGTAAACAACAGAACCTCTGCCTTCTAACTGTCCCCGCTAGAGAGTACGGCTCCTGAGGGGCAGGGCTTCGTGGATTCTGTCAGCACTACAACACTGCCTTGCTCAGATATGTACAATTATCTGTTGATTAAGATATAATTACTAACAAATTTTTTTCTGAGATTAAAAAGTTCAACCATAAGCTTTTTTCTAGCAAAGAATTTAAGTACCAAAGAAGGACAGGGTCATACAGTCACTATCGCACTATTCTGGAGTGTGCCAAATAAACTCTACATGCAATACTTTGAACAAAAAGCATTCCTTTGGTATACTTCTAAACAACTGTATTGATTTGGAACTGGAACCAGCATTACCCTATTGTGAGCTCTGACATTTTCACTTGCTTTTTTTTATTGTGGCCCTTTGCTTTGGAGGAATAAAAAGTTAAAATTATTTAAAGTTAGGATCTGTTCTAAACTTACTGTTCCTCAGGGAAAGAGATGAAATTTCTTTTAAATCTTATAATGACCCTCTTATTTAGATCTTAGATTTCTCTTAAATACAAGAAAAGTTTATGATTAAAGTTTCCATAATATTGCAGGACATGTATTTCTTTCATAATACATTTTTGTTTATATAAGATTCTAGGTCCTCTTATATGGGATGCAATAAAAGTTTTATTGCAAATAAATTTTAAATCACAAAGTAAATTTTAAATCGACCACAGGGGATATCTGAAAGGTTTAATACTTACTTCAAATTGATCCAGAGCATCGGTAGGCGTATTCAAAAATGCCAAGAAAGAATGCTGTGAGTCTTGGTGCTCTATACCTAGAAGACAGCAGCAACTTTTCTTAAAACTAGAGCAATTAACACTAATTTTCATGGATGACCTTTCCTGTCTGAATATATTAAAAAGCTGCTCGCAAACTACCATATTTTAAAACGAATTAACTTTATTAACTCCACAAATTAAAAAAACTAAAATACATTAGTGTTTCTTGTACTATCACTCAATAGTTAAACTACATCAACCTCTAGGAAATACTTGTTTCTTGACTTACTTGAGTTCTTGAATTTCTTCTCCTATACAGTATACCATAAAAAGCACATTAAATCTTTTGGTAGACTTGGGAAATTTTTTAAAAATAGGACTCTGGTTAGATCTGATTTTTCTAAGGTAATTTAGCACCAAACAAGGTTTCCTTTCTGAAATACTTTCATCAAATATATAGTATACACCAATACAAATAACCTTTTATTTAAAAAATGCAGTGATAAATCAAACTTATTAAATTATGAATAAACTTTTGCTCAGGCTTCAATCTGATTTCATTTACTGTTTTATTGACAAATTGCATGACAAAAGTTTGTCTGAGAAAAACTAGGGCTGGAGAATGAGGACTCTAAACCTAAGCTTTTCTCAGATAAATTTTTAAAAATTTGATGCATATCTCTTGGCTATGGTATTAACTCTAACTGCATAATTTCCAAAATAATTCTTAATCATATACATATAACGATAAATACTAGGGAGGAAAAAGGAGAAACACCAATACACACTTCTGATCTCCATATCATTAGGACTAAACTGATCCACTAAATTGGTATCAATTTATGTGCTTTTTTGAATTACTCTCTAATAATAACCCATGGTTGCTGAACACGGCAGTACAGAAATTTGTTCCATCAATAAATATTTGCTGAGAGGGTTTTTTGCCAAGGCCTGTCTAGATACTGGAGATACAATAGTAAAGAAAGAGACAAACAAAATCCTTGCCCTCATTATATAAATATTACATCATATTATTTTAATAGAACATTATTTTATAACACAGTGAAATTTTATTATTCTGCAATGCTCAAAATTCAAATAAAAGCCATAGGCTAACATGCAATGTAATAAATTTAATTTCTTCTTTTGCAAATTTAGATCTACTATAAAATGATGCAATCAATGCCAACTGGTTAAGTCATACTCCTCACTGTTCTCTTTTCTATATAAATTGCTTTTTGGGCCACAGGTCCTCCATGTCTTATATACTTTTTCCTCTACTCACTAAATAATGCAGCTCCCTCTATTCTTCATACATGAAAATTAAGCTTGACTCTCATTTTAGCATGATGCCTTGTATTTCTAATCTGAGTTCCTAATTCACTTTTTCTGGATTCCTTCCTTTCTCATTCATAACAAAAAATTATTGAACATCTACTACTTTTAATGGCATTTTTCATGTTAACTCCTTTGTGATTACTCTCTTTCCTCCAGTTTTAAAAGCAGATAGAGAGACCCAACCAGCTTTATCACACTGTGTCATAGGACTGGGAAATAGAGGGCAGCACATAAGTACAACTTAGAGTCAATTAATTAGGTCAGTATTCAGCCAGGAATACTGTCAGGAAAATGAATTTCTAATAACTGTACATAAGAGATCCTTTCATTAAGAAAATAACATTCTGAATTTTTAAAAATTAAATCTTCATATTCTTAATGCCCACATGATGGAAAGAAAATTGAAGTTCATGTAATAAAGCTACCAAGCACTCTGAGTTACTTTTTACATTAATTATAACGTGCTGAAGTAATATTTTCAAGAAAATGGGAATAAACTCTGAGAAATCCCACAGGGCAAGCAATTCAAGTGTCAAACATGGAAGAAGATGTCAAAATAATTCGTTGTCATTGAATTGCTTTTCTAATATTGGATTAATCTAGTTATTTCTACATTATTTCTTCAACTACCTGGAGAGCGAATCCTCTACAACATTTGAGAATAGTATAAAGTATATGAAAAGAACAAATGTTTCTAATCACAAAAATATTGTTCAAGATATAGTCCATGGCCCTGAAAAACAGTTGAATATATGGCAAAATGAGTTTTCTCTTATGAAATCTTTAACAGTGTATCAGATACAACAAAATAACTCAGAGACTTTATCTACCAAATATGTGCACGTGTGTACCATATATTCATGCATGTGAAGAATTCTTCTGCCTACACATTAAATTGATTCTTTTATAATAAAATGTATTCATAACAGAACATTACATCCTGATGGATGCAAAACACATTCCCATACCCTTTTCAGATCTAAGCTCTTCAGTGTCCTTTATCAGTTGTTCGATTTCTGATAGTAGTTCCAAGTTCTTCTTCTCTGAATCTTTTAGTTTACTTAAATAAGGGAACAAAAGGAAAAATATCATTATTTATATTGTTTGTCAATAAGCCATCATGTATGTAGTTGAACTTACTTGGTTTAAATTTCAGTCATGATGATGTAGGGAACTGAAAACCACTGCAGGAAGGACAAATTTAGCCTGTCATCTACTCTTGTGCAAATAAAGATTTATTGGAACACACTTGGGCTCATTCATTTATATGCTGTCTGTGGCTGCTTTCATACTCAACAGCACAGCTGAGTAGACAGAAACTATGTGGCCTATAAACCCTAAAGTATTTATTATCTTGCCTTTTATTGAAAAAGTTGCTAGTCATGAGCTAAATTATTAAATTTAAAAAATGTATAAAATCAAACATTAACTTTAGAATTCTGTTAAATTTCTTTCATAGAGAACCATAAGACTAAGTTTATAATTTTCAGTTTGACTTGTATTCCTGATTTATAAACAAATGTGTAAGTTTATGTCCTAAGCTTAAGAAGAAAGATCTCACTAACTCCAAATTACAATACAGAGAATGACATTTAGTAGTTCTTCATGTTGGGATCGATTCATATTCTCCAGAAAAAGTTCTTTTCCATTTTCAGTGTCACACTAGCACATTTGAGTAAAGCATATTTAATTTATAATTGACTTACAATAAGAATTTATAATTCAATTGAGGAATTTATAATTCATCAGAGATACATGGCATCTCTGATATAATTAAAAACATTAATGACTGCAGTTTAAGGACTAAGGCTTCATACCATTAAAAACAATTTATGGGCCTATATTTCCTTTTGTGACTCAATGACCTTGCAACCTTAGGTATTCTGAGCACTGAATGGATTTTTCTATTTGTATTTTGATTTGTAACATGCACTTTCTACTGTTCCTCCGTATCACCTACACTGACTTATTCTTGAACCAATCCAATTATGATTTTCCTTTTATCATTTATTCAGAGTATGATTTGGTCTACTGCTGTGATAACAGTGGAGGGAATGTATTAATTAGCTAACTGTCTTGAAGAGTGTGGAGGATATACTTTTTTTAAACATAGTAAGAAAAAATTATAATTTAAATATATTATACCACTGTGAAATTCATCATCACTAGAACCTTCATTTATAAAAAATCTATGGTAGAGGCCAGAAATTACAGATGACTATATTTTGTTCTGACTCTATGCTACATTTTAATACTAATGTAATATTCTTGACCAAGAGATAATTTTGAATTTAATACTACAAAATTTGAAAATGAACTAAATTATACAAAAAAGGGAAAAGCAAATAATAGAATATTAATACTATTAATTCCACTTTAAGAACAAGTCAGATAGAAATAGAGCTGTATTAAAGTCCCATTACTGCATTACTGCATAAAGGCCTAAAAGAATCAATTCATTTTCACACATTCACAGTTTTTTGGGGGTCATCATTTAAAAAAAAAAAAGTGATAGGTAGGAAACGAAATATGTAATTTCTCTCCAGATACTTTTGGATCAAATCAGAAATCACTCTAGTGGGACTATAGAGTCTTACCATTCTGTTATGATGTTAGATGCTTTAACTTTATTCAGCTCTTCTTGGATGGCCTGTTTGGCTCTTATTTCTGCATCCAGAGCTGACTGTAACTCCAGTCTGGCTGACATATCCAGTTTTGCAAAACGTCGCATTTTCCAGGGCATATCCTATGAGACAACATGACTGTGCTTTTAGTTCTATTCTATTTTTACATTTAAGTTCAGTAATATAAGTGAATTTTGAAAGTACTTAAAAGAACTATCTTGCCCTAATTACAGAATAAAAGAGATATATTTATTACTTGTGAAAATACATTTTCATTAAATTCAGAAATAACTAGACTCATTATAAATACATTTATTTTTCATGGTTATTACCATTAATGGTTAGCCATACAAATGACAGCTAAGCAACTATGTATTATAATTTCTTAAACTGGAGGAACTTGGAATGATTTCTTATGAAAAACTTTCCAGGAGGCAAAAACTAGAAACACTGATATAATTACTCAGATTCATTACAGTGTTTTCTGAGCCTTCACCCCAACTAATATAATAAGCCTGTTGGCTAGATGGTAGAGCTTACTGTTGCTCGGGTCCCCAAGCTGGAGTTTCTTAAAGCTTCCAATTCTTCAGTCATTTTAGAAGCTAAGGCTTGAAGATACCCTCGTGCATCCTTTTCATCACTGACCCTAGAATATATACAAATCAAGACAGAGCTCAAGTACCAAAGTAAAACAGAAAACTTCAGTGAGATGTATATTATTTTAAAGCATCATTAAGAAATAAGTGAAAAGTGACAGAAATTTAAAGATGTTCTTAATATCATTTTTTAAAGGTCTACCACGGTACTACTATCTGTCAACAAGCAGGAAATGCTTTACTGAACTGTTTGGGAGTCAGCATATGTTATCAGTAGTGATTAAGAACTTGATTCTTGAGTTAAGTAGACCTAGGTTCAATTTGTAGCTCACTGCTTTTCACTTGTATGACTTTACATAAGTCATTTACCACCTCTAACTCTCTGCTATCTCAGTTAGAAGATGGGGTAATAATAATACCACCTACCTCAAGGACTATTATAACTAAATGAGAATACATGCAAATTTTCAGCCTAATGCATAGAACATGAGTGTGTTCTCATCGCTCAGTCGTGTCTGACTCTTTGCAACTCTATGGATTGTAGCCTGCCAGGCTTCCCTGTCCATGGAATTTTCTAGGCAAGAATACTGGAGCAGGTTGCCATTTCCAACTATAGAGGATCTTCCTGATTCAGGGATCGAACCTGTGTCTCCTGCATCTCCTGCATTGGTGCGTGGATCTTTACCACTGTGCCACCTGGGAAGCCCGCCTAGAACATACTGTTTTATCACTACAAACTATTACTGCACATGAATGAAAATGAATGAATGAGGAGTGTTTCAAATAATATGAGTGAATTTAAACAAAGGAAAATAAATGTTTCATTACTGAAATCCTTTCCTGATTATTAAAACATTTTCCTGGTTATTTTATACTAGTCTCTCTCTTCTAGTAATACTATACACACTCACCATTATCTTTCTTTTCCACTCAAACAAACTCTACCTCAATGGCCATATTTACCAGAAATTAAATTCCTAAATTCATATTTCTAATCTTAACCTATAAGTCATCTTTTCTAAAGCATACTAGAAATCTCCACTCAAGATATCTGAGAATGACCTCAGGCTCACCAACAAACAAAAGAACAACTAAAACTGATATCCTTCTCCCCCAAAGTTGTTTCTTCTCCTGACCTTTCCCACTTCAATGATATCACCATTTTTCTCAATCTCTCCAACTAAGAATTTCAGAAATACTCATTCCTCCTCATTTCTTGCCCTTCATTTATATTTAAGTCCTATAGATCCTGCTTCCATAATGTCTTCTCCATTTGTTCAATTTTCCCCAAACTCTCAGGAGATACATCTGAAAAATGAATTTTATGGGCCAGTCTGTTACTTCAATGCCTTTTTATAGTATCATTTCAAAGAGAAAGAATGAAGTCTTCTGATGAATCTAGGTTGAGAAGAAAGGTCCCTGTTCCAATACAAGGTGAGCAACAAGGTCTCCTTGCCCTAAAAGGTTTAAAAATTTTTTTCATATGAAAGAGATATTTCATAGGAAAAGGCAGAGGGAGGAGAGTAAGAGGACCATCAGACCATAAGACTTCAAATGAAGTCTTATATACAGCATGTTTGTTTTATTTTAAAAATGTTAATTTGACCAATGGAAACATTTACAATTCTTCATATGACAAGTTTCCAAAATCTTGTGTTAGCATTTTTTAAAACACCAGATTAAAAAACCAGAAACAGCTGAGACTTTTAACGTTTATAAGCTTGCAAAGAATATCATAGTTAACTTTCAAATAGTTTAGAACCCTGAGAACAGTGAGTATATCTTTTACTTTTAGCCTATTAGGTATTTAATAATTTGTTATCTAATGTATTAGTCCAGTTCTAAATAACAGCTTTAATGCAGATTGACTTCCTGTATTCTTGATTTTTTCTGCATATTTCATTTGAATGTGAAATATGCAGAAAAATTTCATCTTCATCCTTTCTACTAACCCTTTCCAGACAGTCCATAATTATAGCTTCTTTCCTTTACTAGAACCACTTCCCATTCCATCTCAATTCATCATGCAATCACTTGAAAAGATCAGTGGTCTAGGATTGCAGGCTTTGGCTAAATCAGTTTTGTCTTCTATAAAGTCATTTTCACTAACATCTTAGTTACAAATTTGATTACATAATGATGGAGTTACAAATGAAGAGTCATAATGTTTGATGTATAAGCAAGGCTAAAGATTATAGCAATTTTGCTTCAGAACTGCAGTTTATGACAAGGATATCAATTAAATATTAAAGAACCATTAACTGTACTATTTGGAACACAACCAAACTTCCACAATTTGGTCATTTTCCTTCAGATATGCAGTGAATAGTCACATTCATAAGCTAAAGCTGAGTTAACATAAGGGTTCTACAGATAAATCAGTATCAAAATACATGAGTCAACTGGGTAAGATTATTTAAAAAGACAGTGTTTATTCACTTATGATTTCATTTAAGAAGGAGAGTATTAATCTAGTATAAGTAAGGAAAAAAAGCTTAGAGAACCAAAATAAGAGCATGATAAACTAAAATTCTCACCAAATTCTTGGTCTATAGATATATGAAGAAACCAGTAGTTGTTTATGTAAATAAAACATCAATAATATGCTGAAAAAGTCAGATAGTTAAAAAGCATAAAAAGTTAAGCTACCTATTTTCATTAGAAAATACAATCCCTATTGGATTCAACTTTAAGTATTATAAAAATATACAGATTTTTACAAATACCAGAACAATCATTTAATGAGTTAATTAATATGAAAGTCACTAAGGTAATTATCCCAAATTAAATCCTATGTGCTTAAAGAACAGTTGATAAAACTAACTGTAACCATTTAATGTCTTTAAAATGCCAGATGTGAATTAGTCTGTTTTAATTATGAAAAAGGTGAAGGCATAACATCTTTAGCTTCTAAAATTTTCTCCAGGCTTTCTGTTTCCTAAAATAAACACAAATACAGGAATTTTGGTCTTAGAAATATTGATGGCTAGCAAATGAGTTTCTTCAGTTCTATAAGAACTAACTCTCTTCAGAGAGAATAATATTTTCTTTCTTAGAAAGAAATATCAGCTTCTAATGAAACTGTAAAAACTGATATGGAATATCTGACAGTTAAGGAAAAGCAGAAAAAAGAGAAAACATAGAAGAAACACAGACTAATAATAAATATTCCTCCTGGAATTCATACCAATTTGACTATATGGCCAAAAATCAGCCACAAAACACATTTAAAGAGTACTCACCACTGAATTATTTCTGTGATCTGAGCCTCCCAATGAGCAACCGATTCCTTCTTATCTGCTAGATCTTTGACCTCTTCTTCTAACTGCTGGTTGCGTGCACTTAAGTTCTCACACAGAGTGGTAAGCTGAAAGGCAGTTTCAAGATGCTTAAAGAAGTGTGACTTTTAGGAACAGGAATTTAGGGTGCCTCAGATGCCTCTTGTTAAATTTTGTAAGTCAAAAGTGCTTATCTTCCTGATTTCTATTGTGATGCACCCCCTGGTCACTGATTTTGGAAACATCAAGTACTCTGAATTCTCCTTCTGCCGTTGCTTTTCCCTTCACTCCCTATATTAATTGGTTCCATTTGTGAACATTTTCCATTTGCAGGGAAGAACTCCCCAATTCTGCTGGTAACAACATCTCTCATTTTTTTTTTTGTCTTAAAATATCTCTATGTCATCTTCTTTAAAAAAAAACAAACAAACTTATAATGAGTTTCAAGTATATACAAAAATGAATAGAAGGGTATAAACAAATTTCCATGAACCCATCATTAGCAACTTCAACAGTTATCACCTCAATGTCAATCTTACTTCATTTGTATACCTGTCTTCTTACCCCCTCCTCCAGTATTATTCTGCAGCAAATACCAGACATCATATAATTTTATCCATATATATTTCTGGTGTATCTCTAGAAAATAAGGCTCTCTATTCATAACCACAATATCATTATTATATTTAACAAACTTTCTTATATAGGTAGTCTTATATATGCCAATGCCAAGTCACTTCAGTCATGTCCGACTCTGTGCGACCCCATAGACGGCAGCCCACCAGGCTCCCCCGTCCCTGGGATTCTCCAGGCAAGAACACTGGAGTGGGTTGCCATTTCCTTCTCCAATGCATGAAAGTGAAAAGAGAAAGTGAAGTCGCTCAGTCATGTCCGACTCCTAGCGACCCCATGGACTGCAGCCTACCAGGCTCCTCCGTCCATGGGATTTTCCAGGCAAGAGTACTGGAGTGGGGTGCCATTGCCTTCTCCGAGTCTTATATATAGGTAGTCACTATTCAAATTTCCAGTTGTCTCAAGATATCAAAAGACTTAACAGCCTGTTAAACTGAATCGTACCAATAAGTAAACATAACATAATGGTTGCTCTGTCTTTTAACATAACATAATGGTTGCTCTATCTTTTAAGCCTCTCTTACTCATATGGCAACCCACTCCAGTACTCTTGCCTGGAGAATCCCATGGATGGAGGAGCCTGGGGGGCTACATTCCATGGGATCACAGAGTTGGACACGACTGAGCGACTTCACTCACTCGCTCTTAGGTTCTGGAGTACTCGTCTTGGGCAGCTGTTAACAGAATACCATAGTCTGAGGGGCTTAAACAAGAACTATTTATTTCTCCTGGTTCTGGAGGCTGGGAGGTCCAAGATCAAGGCACCAGCAGATTCAGTGTCTGGCAAGGGCCCACTTCCTGGTTTATAGATGGCCATGGGACGAGGGAGTTCTGCGGGGTCTCTTGTATAAGAGCACTAATCCTATTCATAAGGGCTCTATCCTGATTGCCTAATCATCTCCCAAAGGCTTTGTCTCCAAATAGCACTACGTTGGTGACTAGGTTTCACATCTGAGTGCTAGAGGAACACACTTAGGATACAGCAGCTCCCTTCCAACACTTTAAATTTTCATGTAATTTATTTGTTGAAAAAAGTAGGTTCTTTGTCTTGTAGAGTTTTCTATACTCTGAATTTTTGCCTTCATTTTTGAAAGACATTTTCTGCTGTATAAAATATTTCAGATTGGTAGTTATTTTCCTTCAGCATTCCTTTATTTCTGGGTTCTGTTCCTTTTCTGTTGGAAAGACAGCTTTAAGTTTAGCTGTTGCTCCTTTGAATATAACATGTCTTTCTTCTCTGGCTGCTTCTTGGATTTTCTTTGGTTGTTCTGTTGTTGTTCAGCTGCTCAGTCATGTCTGACTCTTTGCAACCCCATGGACTGCAGCACGCCAGGTTTCCTGGTCCTTTACTATCTCCTGGAGTTTGCTCAAACTCATGCCCATTGAGTCAATGATGCCATCCAACCATCTTATCATCTGTTGTCCCCTTCTCCTCCTGCCTTCAATCTTTCCCAGCATCAGGGTCTTCTCCAATGAGTTGGCTCTTCGCATCAAGTGGCCAAAGTATTTGAGCTCCAGCTTCAGCATCAGTCCTTCCAATGAATATTCTGGGTTAATTTCCTTTAGGATTGACTGGTTTGATCTCCTTACTGTCCAAGGGACTCTCAAGTCTTCTCCAGCACCACAGTTCAAAAGCATCAATTCTTCGTCAATCAGCCTTCTATATGGTCCAACTCTCACATCTGTACATGACTACTGGAAAAACCATAGCTTTAACTATACAGACCTTTGTCGGCAAAGTTATGTCTCTGCTTTTTAATATGCTGTCTAGGTTTGGTTGCTGGTTTTTGCAATTCTTCCATAGTATGCCTGATAGGGATTTAATTTCCCTTTAGGGTCTGTGACATTTCTTGAATTTGTAGCTAAATATTTCTCATAGGTTTTGGAAAATGGTGGGCTATTAACTTTGCACATATTGCTTCTGCCACAAACGTTCTCCTCTCCTTCTGGGAAAGCAAATATTTTCTGTCAGATTTTTTCATCAGATCCCCTATGTCTCTATATATACCTTTTTAATATATTTCTGTGCTTTAAAACGTATTGATATATCTTTACTTCAGCATGGAAAGTTTATTTACCCTCTTCTTTCTTTGCTTCTTTCCAATCTACTGTTAAAATTTTCTGTTAGGTGTTTCAATTATTTTATTTTTTACTCTTAAAGATTTATTTGACTTCTTTGTATAGGTTTCAGGTGTCTGCTGAAATTCTACATGTCTTCTATTTTCTTTACTGGGAATTGTGTAGGTCTGTTTAAACTGACTAGTTTTCCTCTCATTTTTTATTTTCTGACTTAGTATTTGGTTGCTGTTATATTTTTATGTCTTGGTTTTATTAGGTTGTTTCTCTTGGTATGCATTGTAATTTCTTACTGCATGCCATGCACACTGAATGAAAATTTTAAAGATAATCTGAGACTCTATATAATATCTTCCTCCAGAGAGCGTTTACTTATACTTCTGGCAGGCAACTAAACAAAGACAGATGAAGGACTGAATTACTTAAAGGCTGGGTTTCAGTCACTGAGTGGGCTCTTCTCTTTGGTTCATGCTTATTATGAAAATGGAGTCTTTTCAATGACCTTAATTGAAAGCTTGAATTGATTATCAAGGATCCTGCATTGATATTTAGTTTTTAATCTCTCCAAACTCGTGGTAATACTGTGGAATACTGTGCTCAACTTCCTGGATTCTCAGTGATAGCGTTCATACCTGCAAATCCTCAAGAGGAGAAGTGGCAATGAATGCTGGGCTCATCTCTCAGTTCTACTCCTTTCTGTAGGATCTGGTCAGTAAAGTCTAGGCTGCCTTCCTATTTTTCCAATGCCTTCTTGCAGATGAATACTGTAGGCAGTATTCCTACTGTATTAAAAAAAATTTTTTTTAAATCCATCCAGCTTTATAGTTCTTGGTGAGGTGGTAGTGGTAGGTATGATGTAAGCTAATCTGTCGCAGAAGCAAAACTTCTTGCTTTATTTTTTAAAAATCCATGATAAAATATTTGCATGTAATTTTTACTTCATGGCTACATTTTTCTGATAAATGGTCTCACTCTGCCATTAGTTATCACTATTCCTTTCTCCCTTTCTGGTATGTTTATAGTTTATTTTTGATTACTCAGTTTGAAGGAGGTGAATTTATCCTAGAACAATTATTAACAGGTTTGTGAAGATGAGAGGCCATGGGATGGTTAAATTTATGTCAACTTGACTGGGTCATAGGGTGCCTAGACATCTGCTTACACATTATGTTGGTATCTCTGAAGATGTCTCTGGGTGAGATTAACATTTGAATCAACTGACTGAATAAAGCAGATTACCCTTCCTAATGTGAGTGGACCCTATTCAATCAGTTGAAGGCCTGAAAAGAAGAAAAGGCTGACTCTAGTGAGTAAGAGGGAACGGCTCCTGCCTGACTGCCTTCGAGCTGCTTTCACTTCTTTGGTCTCTTACTGAAACAGTCGCTCTTCCTGGGTTTGCAGCCTTCACTAGCTTTTGGACTAGATTTACATCACTGGTTCTCTTGGTTCTTAAGCCCTTTGGACTTGGACTAAACTGTCTCTCCAGCTTACAAACTGCAGATCTTAGAACACAACTTAGCAACTAAACAACAATAATAATCAAGTGAGCCAATTCCTTACAGTAAACATTTTTATACATAATACATGTGTGTGATTATGTGAGTGTATGTATATAAGGGTGTGTATGTATATATAATCTGTTTTTTTTTTAATTCAGTTGACTTACAGTGTTGTGTAGTTTCTGATGAAATCACATCAGGAATATGATTCAGATAAATCTATATCTATCTATAGAGAGAGAACCTTTTCCATATTCCATTCCATTGTAGCTTACTACAAGATATTGGTATTTCCTGTCCTATACAGTAGAATCTTGCTGTTTGTATATTTTATATATAGTAGTTTGTATCTGTTAATCCCAAACTCCGAATTCATCCCTCCCCTGTCCTTTTCCCTTTGGAAACCCTAAATTGCTTTCAATGTCTATGAGTCACTTTCTGTTTTGTAAATAAGTTCATTTGTATCATTTTTTAAGATTCCACATATAAGTGATATTAAATGATATTTATTTTTCTCTGTATGACTTAACTTCACTTAGTACATAATCTCTAAGTTCATTCATATTGTGGCAAATGACATTATTTCCTTCTGTTTAATGGCTGAGTAGTATTCCAGGAAAAAAAGAACGAAATGATGTCATTTGCCACAACATGGATGGACTTAAAAATGATACAAATGAACTTTTTTACAAATTTTCTAATGGCTGAGTAGTATTCCATTCCCTTTCATGGATCACAACCTTGTCACGGAGAAGGGGTTTGCATAGCTCAAAGAAGCTATGAGCCATGCTGTGCAGGGCCAGCCAAGATGGGCATAATAAAGAGTTTTGACAAAACGTGGCCCACTGGAGGAGGAACGTCAAATCACTCCAGTATTCGTGCCTAGAGAAAACCCCATGAACAGTAGGAAAAGGCAAAAAGATATAGGGCAATTACTAATAGGTCCAGAAAGAATGAAGTGGGTGTGCCAAAGTAGGAACAATGCTCAGCTGTGAACGTGTCTGCTGGTGAAAGTAAAGCCCAATGCTGTAAAGAACAATATTAGATAGAAACCTGTAATGTTAGGTCTGTAAATCAAGGAAAATTGAACATAGTCAAGTTGGAGATGGCAAGACTAACATGGATAGCTTAACAATCAGTGAACTAAAATGAACAGGAATGGGTGAATTTAATTAAGATGAACATTATATCTACTCCTGTGGGCAAGAATCCCATAGAAGACATGGAGTAGCCCTCATAATCAACAAGAGTCCAAAATGCAGTACTCGGATGCAGTCTCAAGGCATAGCATTCAACATCACAGTAATCCAATTCTATGCCCCCACAACCAATGCCAAAGAAGCTGAAGTTGAACAATTCTATGAAGACCTAGAAGACCTCCTAGAACACACACACACACACACACACACACAAAAGATGCCCTATTCATCATAGGAGATTAGAATGCAAAAGTAGGAAGTCAAGAGATACCTGCAGTAACTGGCAAGTTTAGTCTTAGAGTACAAAATGAAGCAGGGCAAAGGCTAAAAGAATTCTGCCAAGAGAACGCACTGGTCATAGAAAACACCAACCAGACATCTTGGAGTGTGAAGTCAAGTAGGCCTTAGAAAGCATTACTATGAACAAAGCTAGTGCAGATGATGGAATTTTAGTTGAGCTATTTAAAATCCTAAAAAATGATGCTGTTAAAGTGCTGCACTCAATATGTCATCACATTTGGAAAACTCAGCAATGGCCACAGGATTGGAAAAGGTCAGTTTTCATACCAATCCCCAAGAAAGGCAATGCCAAAGAATGTTCAAACCACCATACAATGGCACTCATTTCCTATGCTAGCAAGGTAATTCTCAAAATCCTTCAGCAGTATGTGAACCAAGAACTTTCAGATGTATAAGCTGAGTTTTGAAGAGGCAGAGGAACTAAAGATCAAACTGCTGACATTCACTGGATCACAAAGAAAGCAGGTGAATTTCAGAAAAATATCTACTTCTGTTTCACTGACTACTCTAAAGCCTTTGACTGTGCGGATCACAACAGATTGGAAAATTCTTAGAGAGATGGGAGTAACAGACCACCTTACCTGTCTCTTGAGACACCTATATGTGGGTCAAGAAGCAACAGTTAGAACTAGACATGGCAAAATGCACTGGTTCCAAATTGGAAAAGGAGTAACAGGCTGTATATTGTCACCCTTCTTATTTATGCACAGCTTACATATGTACTTCTATGCATAGTACACCACGTGAAATGCCAGGCTGGATGAATCACAAGCTGGAATCAAGATTGCTGGGAGAAATATCAACAACCTCAGATATGCAGATAATACCACTCTAATAGCAAAAAGTGAAGAGGAACTAAAGAGACTCTTATGAGGCCAAAAGAGGAGAGTGGAAAAGCTGGCTTGAAACTCAACAGTAAAAAACTAAGATTATGGCCTCTGGTCCTATCACTTCATGGCAAACAGGAGGGGAAAAAAGTAGAAGTAGTGACATATTTTATTTTCTTGGGCTCCAATTTCACTGTGGACCGTGACTGCAGCCATGAAGTTAAAAGATGCTTGCTCCTTGGAAGGAAGGTTATGACTAACCTAGACAGCTTATTAAAAAGCAGAGACATTACCTTGCTGACAAAGGTCCATATAGTTAAAGCTATGGTTTTTCCAGTAGTCATGTACGGATGTGAAAGTTGGACCATAAAGAAGACTGAGCACTGAAGAATTGATGCTTTTGAATTGTGCTACTAGAGAAGACTCTCACGAGTCCCTTGGACTGCAAGGAGATCAAACCAGTTAATCCTAAAGGAAATCAACCCTGAATATTCATTGTAAGGACTGATGTTGAAACTGAAGCTCCAATACTTTGATCACATGATGCGAAGAGCCAACTCACTGAAAAAGACCCTGATGCTGGGAAAGATTGAGGGCAAGAGGGGAAGCGGGTGGCAGAGGATGAGATGGTTAAATAGCATCACCAATTCAATGGATTTAAATGTGAGCAAACTCTGCGAGATAGCAGAGAATAGAGGAGCCTGGCATGCTGCAGTCCATGGGGTTGCAAAGAGCTGAACAGGACTTAGTGGCTAAAGAACAACAAAGTATTCAATTTCATATATATCAATATATACCACATGTTCTTTAACTATTCATTTGTTGGTGGACATTTAGGTTGCTTCCATATCTTAGCTACTGTGAAGAGCACTGCTATGAACACTGAGGTGCATTACCTTTTCAAATTTGAGTTTCTCCAGATTTATGTTCAGGAGTGGGATTGCTGGATTGAATTCTATTTTTAGTTTTTTAAGAAGCTGTAAAGTTTTAAAAATAAAATTAAAAAAAAAAAAAAAGAAGAAGAAGCCTCCATCCTGTTTTCCATAGTGCCTGCAACTATCTACATTCCCACTAACACTGTAGGAAGGTCCCTTTTCACCACATCCTCTCCAGCATTTATTCTTTGTAGACTTTTTGATGATGGTCATTCTGACTGGTATAAGGTAGTATCTCATTATAGTTTTCACTTGCATTTCTCTAATAATTAGCAGTGATGGGCATCTTTTCATGTGTTTGTTAGCCATTTGTATATTTTCTTTGGACAAATGTCTATTTAGGTCTTCTGACCATTTTTTGATTGGGTTTGTTTTTGTTATTGAGTTATATGAGCTGTTTGTATATTTTGGAAATTAAGCCCTTGCTGGTTGCATCATTTGCAAATATTTCTTTCCCAGTCCACAAGTTTTTTTTTTTTTTTTTTTTTCATTTTATTTATGGTTTTCTTTGCCGTGCAAAAGCTTTTAAGTTTAATTAGGTACCATTTGCTTATTTTTGCTTTTATTTCTATTGCTTTGGGAGACAGACCTAAGAAACTACTGCTATGATTTACATCATAGAATATTTTTCCTATGTTCTCTTCTAGTATAGTATCATGTCTCACATTTATTTTTTTCCCATTTAATTGCCTTGGCACTTGTGCTGAAAATCAATCAACTATAATATGACGTCTTATTTTTGGACTCTACGCTGTTTTGTTATAGCAAGGTTGTTGTTCAGTTGCTCAGTCATGTCTGACTCTTTGCGACCCCATGGACCGCAGCACACCAGGCTTCCCTGTCCTTCATCATCACCAGAGCTTGCTCAAACTCATGTCCATTGAGTCGGTGATGCCATCCAACCATCTCATCCTTTGTCATCCCCTTCTCCTCCTGCCCTCAATCTTTCACAGCATCAGGGTCTTTTCCAATTGGTTGGCTCTTTGCATCAGGTGGCCAAAGTACTGGAGCTTCAGTTTCAGCATCAGTCCTTCCAAGGAATATTCAGGGTTGATTTCCTTTAGTAATCTTTTGATTACTGTAGATTTACAGTAAGTTTCAAACTTTGGTAGTGTAAACTCTTCAACTTTTATACCCACTCCCTGAAATGCTTTTGCTACTTTAGATCTTTTGTATACCCATATACATTTAAGAATAAGCTTGTCACTTCTAACAAAAAAGCCTATATAATCTTTATAGGGATTTCCTTGAATCTACAGATTAGAGAACTGCAGTCCTAACAATATCCTAACAGTATCTCTCTCCATTTGTTTAGACATCCTTTAATTTAACTCAGCAATGTTTTGCATTTGTCTTCCTTAAGTTAACTCTGGGAACTCTGAAATTACTATTTTCAATAACTGTGTCCACTATGAAACTTTTTTTTTTTGGGAGAGGATGCATCAATCTCTTGATGTTAACATAGCCAGAGGTATACAGGCTGTTTTTGAGAATGTTTTTTCCAGATGCAGTGTTTTCACTAATTCCCACAACACATCATTTTTTGATCACTATTGCTTTTGACAGCCCATCCAAATAATTTGTGGTTGGGGTTTCAGCTGGAGATTTGCAAGAAGAGGAGGAAATACAGATTTTTGCACTGTCATGTTACAATAGTTACAAGCAGTCTTAAATAGATTTGTTTAGTATTTGTCAGAAAAAGCTCATTTTTTTCATTCTCACTAAACAAAAGCATGGGCTCTGGAGCCAGACTACCTGTGTTCTAATCCCATTCTGCCATCCCCTAGTTGTGAGATTAGTAGAGTAGCTTAACCTCCCTTTTGCCTCAGTATCTGTAAAATGCTAAGAAAAATAGGGTATACCTGAAAGATTTGTAGGATTAAATGATTTATATAAACTAAATTAGGAGGGTAAAAAGTAAACTTTACCTAAGTATTAGCTCATTTTGCATATCTGAGAATAAGATTTTACTATTTGTGAACTGACATATTTAGTTTATGATAAGTATAAGACTACATAGGATATGGAAGAGTGCTCATGTTTTAAGTGAAAAGGCAGATTAGAAAATAAAATGTATATATGACTGAAATTATGTAATAATATGTGTACCAACCAAGAGAACCTGGAAAGGAACATATAAAAGTAAAATAGCTGTTTCAGGTTGATGAAATCATAGGTAACTTCTGTGTTGAATATTTTCCACACTTTGTGTAAGTTTGATTTTACGCAAAATAATTATTTAAAAACAAGATACAAATGATAATCTTTTCTCACTGGAAACCATTTACTTCCACTCCTTAGCACAGATGGCAATTTTATTTGCAATAAGTTACCTTTAATAGAAACTTTGAATACAGACTTCTGAAAATATCAATAAGGTTTTTTCTATTTAATTTTTAATTTTTACTTTTGAAGTTAAACAACCTGACTGTAAGAATCTATTAGTTATCTAAGTTTCAAAATTAACACACTAATTGCTTTTTGGTTTCTATATCTGAAGTTGTGTTGAGAAGGAATTCAGTTCTCTTCCAGCTGGGACAGCTGGTGTAACAATGGCAAAGGTATTCTTTGGTTATTTCTCTTGGGGAAAATACTCCATGTAATCAAACAAACAAAAAATAAATAAATGGAAAGAAAGAGTGAAAATATGCAGCGGGCTGAGTAAGAAGGAGAAAGACAAGTAAAGCTAAATACGAGGAGCAAAAACACAGAAGAGGTTCAAACAGAAGAAGACCCAGATCCTCCCCTAACTCTCAAGGAATAAATACTTCCTTGTTATCATTTGTCATTGAATACTCTCCAACCATTATGATTTGCTGTCAAAGTTATACTCACATTCTCTTTCATATCTTTCAATTTAGCAAGAAAAGGTAATGCTCTATTTTTTTTTCTTTTCTTTTATTTTTTAAATTTTATTTTATTTTTAAACTTTACAGTATTGTATTAGTTTTGCCAAATATCGAAATGCTCTATTTTTTATAAAATTAGGAGATAGGTTTTTATCTTTCAGATCTCATCAAAATCAAAAGAGTATTGTTTAAAAATTATTTCTAAAGATGTGTTTCTGGTAAGCTCACCAGAACATTATGGTTAATCATGAAATAAAGCCAAGGGGTGAATACAAAATTTGATCTATATTCAATCTGATTATATCACAATTCAATTTTCCTTCAACTATAATACCATCTTTTACTAGGTCATTTGCTTAGAAATTCTATATGAAGCGGCCTTCTAGGCTTTAATTATATTTCTTACCTCAAGATAACTCTTAACAGAATCTTAACATTCTGTCTTGTTTGCCCAATTTTACAGTCATATGATACAAGTCCATTCAATAACAATTATGTGACTTATCTGTATAAAGTTTAAATCATACTAGTTTTTAAAGATATATTTATTTTATTTGGGTTGCACTGCGTCTTTGCGGCTGTGTGCAGGCTTTCTCTAGCTGCAGGGGACGGGGGTTCTCTTTGTGTGGCGCAGGCTTCACACTGCAGTGACCTCTCTAGTTGTGGAGCTTGCCTTCTAAGTGCATGGGCTTCAGTAACTGTGACTTGGAGGCCCTAGAGCACACAGGCTTCAGCAGTTGTAACTCACAGACTCTAGAGTGCGGGCTCATTAGCTGTGGTGCACACACTTAGCTGCTTCACATCATGTGGACTCTTCCTGGATCAGGGATCGAACCTGTGCCCCTGCGTTGGCAGGTGGATTCTTATCCACTGAACCACCAGGGAAGCCTTATTCGTTTTATTTTAGTGGAAATAACCAACAGCTATACAATAATGTTGACACAGTATTCACAGTCTAAAATAATTTATACTACTTAGTATTTGGTCATTTTCCAGTGTTTGTATTCATCAGCTTTGCAAGCATAAAATAAACTAACAGAGTTCTTTCTCAAGTGGTTTGCAACCAAACAAGCAAAGTCATTTTTAAATACTTAAAAAGTTGAATAATCATGGGAAATATAGTGAGAGAAATGAAAATAAACATGGAATATGTTGGAAATTAAGATAGAATGAAGAGTCTCTTTTTTTTGTGATTATTTAGCCATTGTCTTTTAATCTGTTGTTGAAATGACTAATTAAACATAATACTTTGGGAAATATTAGAACTCATTATAAAGGACAATTATCCAAACCTTATTTATAAGTAAGTACAACCATTAAAATTGCAGATTTAACATTCGGATTTTCACAGATGCTAACAAATCACACAGAAATGCAGAATGATGGCAATTTAAGAAAACTGAGATACTAAATGGAAAAAGATTCCTTTAAGTATTTGAAATTTTGTTCATAAATCTGGTTGTTGTAATCTAGATTTAGTCTATGGTTCAGCCCTTTGTTTGTGCTAGGGTTTAGACAGAGTTGGTTTCTTTGGCTTCTTACATACCAATGGTATTATTTCTAGCTATTATCAGTTCTCCATCATGAATAAGATCAGAATTGTCAAAATTTCTCTAGTTTGGCTTAATTGTTCCTGTCCTTGCCAAAGGCAGGCCCTAACTTAGCTTGCCATGACATTATAAGTGATGAGTTTGAAAGAAAAGAGTAAAAGGGATGGAAAGTGAAATAAAGAACAAGGGCTCAAAAAATACTGGGACAAAGAACAAGACAAGGTAAGCCAAGTCCTTTCTCCAGAAGACTCTTGTAAAGATTGGTAAAATGAAACATTGGCTGTACACAGAAGCAATCTTTGATATAAGGGGAAATATTAAATTAAAAATGTACATCAAATATAAAATTATATCTACAACTACTATGGCAGTACTGAACATCTAGCATGTGTCAATAAACATAAATGCGATTGACTCACTCACCTTATCAAGCTCACTTGTCAGTTTTTTATTTTCTTCAGTTAGTAACACTTTTTCTCGTTCATACTGTTGCTTGAACTCATTTTCAAATTCTTCCCTTTCACTTTGACTAATACAATTCAAAATATGCAAGAAAAAAAGGAGTTGAATTAAAAGTAAAATAATGGTATTGTATCATACGCTCTATTCTGAAAAACCACTATATCTCAATTGCTCCAAATCCCAATCCTTTCCCTTAAAATGAAGAAATCTCAATTATTTCCTTTTAATTAATAAATAGATTTCTCTGCTTAATAACATTTATTTTGTTGTTCATTTGAAAATCTGAGGAAGACATCCTGATTATGCTCTCCTTATTTGGCTGTGTATATGCTAGGAAGTATGAGATCATGAGGAAGCAAGGGGAAAAGGAGGATACAGGGACCACAGTATGATTCTACACTCAGGTCTAGATTGCACAGAAAATTCAAGAAAACTCAAACTATACTACCAACAGTTCTCTCAATACACTCAGGCCATCCTTCCCTAATTCCTTCTTTGCTTCTTCCCTATGTACCTACCAATCTACATATATATACATATAACACATTTAATGTTATAAAACTTGTTTAGTTCTGGGGGACAGAACTGATTAACCTTTTTTTTTGTTTTTTTAAAATTTTATTTTTAAACTTTACATAATTGTATTAGTTTTGCCAAATATCAAAATGATTAACCCTTAGAGGTAAACACAATTCTACAAACTTTTTAAAAACCTCCCTTTCACTTTCATGCATTGGAGAAGGAAATGGCAATCCACTCCAATGTTCTTGCCTGGACAGGGGAGCCTGGTGGGCTTCCGTCTATGGGGTCACACAGAGTCGGACACGACTTAAGTGATTTAGCAGCAGCAGCAGCAAAGGAGACAGGAGAATCAGTTTTTGAATACTGAACTGTAGAGAAGAGCCTTATCTCTACTGCAGTTTGATGGAGAAAGTTGGTTAGCAGCAAATAAATTTCAAAGTGAAGTAGTTCTGGATAATTCTATAATTGCTTCCAAGTCAACAAAGAACATAAATAATGGTTGATTTAAAAATGTAATCTTAAAAATCCCTTTATCACTAAATTATTGAATATAAATTAAATTATAATTATATGATTAACTTCTAGGAAAATAACCATTTTGTGTCCAAGCAAATGTGTCACTTTATTATCTACAATCAAAATGTGAAATTCAGTTATGTTTAGAATCTTTCTAGATTCAGAAGCAACAAAAACAACAACTTAAAAAAATATGAAAAACTACAAAGATGCATTCTTTCAGAAATACAAGTAGATGAAAGTAAACTGAGTAAAATTTCTATAAAGGGCTTCCCTGGAGGCTCAGTGGTAAAGAATATGCCTGCCAATGCAGGAGACACGGGTTTGATTTCTGGCCTAGGAAGATCCCACATGCCTCAGAGGACGTGAGTCCATGCACCGCAACTACTGAGCCTGTGCTCTGGAACCTGGAAGCCACAGCTACTGGACCCACGTGCTGCAACTACTGAAGTCCAAAGGCCCTAGAGTCTGTCCTTGGCAACAAGAGAAGCCATTGCAAGGAGAAGCCCTCACATTGCAACTAGAGAGTATCCTCTGCTCACTGCAACTAGAGAAAAGTGCACAGCAATGAAGACCCAGCACAGCCAAAAAAATTTTTTCTATATAAAACCATTTTTGTTTTTTCCTATTAGCATTAAACGTAAGTCTCTGCCATACTTAAACAAAATAAACAAAAAAGAAAGTGAAAGTGTTACTCAGTCATATCCAACTCTTTGAGACCCCATGGACTGTAGCCAACCAGGCTCCTCTGTCCATGGAATTCTCTAAGCAAGAATACTAGAGTGGGTTACCAGTCCTTTCTTCAGGGAATCTTCCTGATCCAGGGATCGAACCCGCATTTCCACCATTGCAGGCAGATTCTTTACTGTCTGAGCCACCAGGGAAGCCTTTAAAAATGTGCTGAGGGTCTACTATGATGGCGGTGGTTTAGTCACTCAGTTGTGTCTGACTCTTGCAACTGCATGGACTGTAACCCCCCAGACTCCTCCATCCATGGAATTTCCCAGGCAAGAATACTAGAGTGGGTTGCCATTTCCTTCTCCAGGGGATCTTTCCAACCTGGGGAGTGAACCTAGGTCTCCTGCTTTGCAGGCAGTCCCTTGCATTGCAGGCAGATTTTTTACCAACTTAGCCACTTTCCTGGTCTTCCTGTTCACTGGTAACCACCTTGAAACCTTGAGAGACTGCCATATTCACTTAACTCATTGCCTAATTTTTCTTCCCTATGCCAAAATCTGGCTTCTGCTGCCATCACCTCAAAAAAAAAAATGCTGTCTCAAACCTATTGTTCCAAACTGTTATTATATCCAACCTACTGGCTACCTTTGACACTGTCCCCATTTCCCTCTCTTGAAATGCAGTCTTCCTCTGGCTTCATTGATGCCCACTTTCCTGATTTCTGCCTACATTTTGACTTTCTAGCTGCCTTTGTGAGCCCCTACCATCTCCTCCTTCCTCCGCATAAATGCCAATATTCTCAGGTATTCTGTCTCAGGTGCTCAACTTTTCTTTACACCTTCTTCCTGAGCTATTGCATCTATTATATTACCTGATTTCAATTATCATGTATTATGCTGAATTTACATCTGAATCTACATTGGAGATGAATTAGAACTAATTAAACTACTCCAATCTACATTGGGGAAGGAAATGGCAACCCACTCCAGCATTCTCGCCTGGAGAATCCCATGGACAAAGGAGCCTAGCAGGCTACAGTCCATGGATTTGCAAGAGTTGGACACAACTTAGTGACTAAACCACCACTATGTAGGTTGGAAGCTTTCCTGGGTTTCAAACTGTCAACTTGATATCTCCTCAAAATTGTCTCCTAAGCACCTCCAATTCAACATGCCCAGCCCTAATAACAGATAATCAAGTTACCACAAACCCCACCTTCCTTTCCCTATAATCATATATTCGACTTACTCTTCTCTTACTATAGGAAAAAACATAGCTAAGGTCAACCTCTTTGCTCATGTGCCTGCTCAAGTACACTTCTTCCCTATCTGTCTGAATCATCTACTGGGTACTTTCTATCAGATTACAAGCATGGTGCTATTTTTGAGATAAATTTCTCCTCCAATTATTATTTCAGCTTCTTGTTCTTGCAATGAAAGACTTCCAATAATAACAGTGTTATCTATATCCTGTCTCCAAACACTCTCCTTCAAGTCTTCAGATCCATTATGGGTTTTCTGGCCACTGAAATTGTTCTTATCAAAGTCACCAATGACCTTCATATTTTTAAACTCATCTATCAATTATATGGTCCTCATCTTATTTGATTTAGACCTCATCTAATTTGACATGTAGACAGATTTGATACACATTCATCGTAATACCAAATCTGGGCACCAAATTTGCCTGGTCTTCTTCCTATCATTCTTCCTGGCTCTTTCTTATCCACTTTGCTGTTCCTTCATTTCTCAGCTTCTAAAGACTGGAGTTCCAGGGTACAGTCCTAGGACTTCTTTTTCATCCATATTCATTCACTAAGTGATCTCATATAGTCTCACCCCTTTTGATATCATGTGAGTAATAGATACCCCCAGGATTTTATCTCCAGCCCTGAAATCCAGACTTGTTTATATGATGACCTATTTGACATTTCCACCTGGATGTCTAAAAGCATCTCACACATAATTTGAGCTTCTGATATTCTCATCCCAAACTTACTTCTTTTGTAGTCTTCCTCTCTAAATGGTAACTATATTCTCTCAATTGCTAAGGCCCAAAACTGTAGTATCACCCTTGATTTTTCCTCTTTCTTTCTTATCCATATCTAGTGTATCAGCAACTATCATTATGTTTACCTTTTCTGCCACCAACCTAGGCTCAAGCCACCATCATCTTTTGCCTAGATTACTGCAATACCCTTCTAAATGGTTTCCCTGCCTTTTCTCTTATCTAGTTCAGACTTCTCTTAAACTAGTCATCAGAGTAACCCTTTTAAAACACAAGTCAGTATTTGTCCATTTTCCACTCACTATCCTGCAATGCTTCCCTGCCATGGTTTTGAAAGGGAAAATATAAGTCGCTTAGTCGTGTCTGACTCTTTGCGACCCCATGGACTATACAGTCCATGGAATTCTCCAGGCCAGGATACTGGAGTGGGTAGCCTTTCCCTTCTCCAGAGGATCTTCCCAAACAGGGACTGAACCCAGGTCTCTCACATTGCAGGCAGATTCTTTATCAGCTGAGCCACAAGGGAAGCCTGCCATGGTTTTACTGTAAGTAATTGTAAGTCACTGAAAATGACTTATAAAACCTTACATGATCTGGCACCCATTACCTCTCATACATATCTCTCACTATTCTTTCCCTTTAACTCTGTTTTATCTACACTGGACTCGTTTTTAGTATTATTATTGTAATAGACTTTGATGTTTTGAATGGTTTTAAGTTAATAGCAATACTGAAAGGAAAGAGTGGTGTGTTTGTTACTGTTAATAAATCTACATTAGACACATCATTATTACTAAAACTTTACAATTTATACTAGGTTGTATAGTGACATATATAGAGTAGTTTCACTGTCTGAGAAATCCTCTGTACCCTGCATATTCATCCCATCCTCCCTCCAACCCCTGCAATCACTATCTTTTTACTATCTCAACAGACTTCTTCTTAATGTAAAATGTTCTTCTCATACATATGTAAGGACCCACTTTCTCTGGTCCTTACTGAGAAATCACCTTCTCAGTATAATTTTTCCTGGCTATCATGTGTATGTGTGTGTACAATTTAATTCTCACCCTAATGCTTCACAGTTCCCATCCTCTGCCTTACTTTTTGTTCTTGGACTTAATAATTATCTAACATATTCTGTATTTTATTTAGTTTATATTTTATTTATAGTCTTCCACCACAATTAAAGGAAAGCTCCATAAGGACAGAGAGTTTTCATCTGTTCACTGCTATGTCCCAGGCCCTACAACAGTGCTTTCACACAGCAGGTGCTAAAAAATTTGTTGAATGAATGGACCAAACTGAATTAAACTCAAGCTGCCCATATAAGTTGAGAATGACAATAACATACATTTAGTTCCCTAAAACCTAGAAACTTGAGTATCACTGATAATTTCTTCTGCTTCTCATTTCTCATATCTGGTCATTATGTCCTCCAGGTTCTGTCTTCTCAGTAGACTTTCTGAGTTCATATGCCTTTCTCCATCTTCGCTGTCATACCTAAGGTCCAGGCACCTCATCTCTCATGTATAGATTCCTGTCTACAGTCTGCTCCTTTTAATCTACACAGTAATAAGAGTGATCTTTCAAAAATATAATCATGATATTTTTCTTCACTAGTCTTCGGATAAAGTCTAAATTCCTTACATTCCTTCATGACCTTACCTCTATTTTCCTTTCCAGTTTCATTTCTTAACACTCATCTTTATTTTTACGCCTCCACCATAATGAACATCTTTCATTTTCTAAATGTGTCATTGCTACCCTGTTCCCATAGATCGTGGCAAAGTCTGCTGAACTTTGCCTGGACACTCTTCCACAGCTATATACTTCTTATATCCTTGGTCTTAACTCAGAAATAATTTTTGTTCAAAAAACCCAGACACACCAAAGTTAACATTTGAAAAAAAAGAAAGAAATAAACAACAACAAAAAAACCCAAGCAGCAAAGTCACCTTTCGCGTCTCTTCTACAAGTGTTCCTACACTTCCCATTTGCTTTCCTATGATGCTGTAATATAATCTTCTATTTACCAATCTTGACTTTTCTCTTCTTGAGGACTCGAATGTATTTATTGCCTATGTTTCTCCAATCCTTGACACCAAACAGGTATTCAACAAATAATTATTAGAGGAGTAAATAACTTGATTCTTACCTCTCTCTCCTGTTTTTTTCCAATTTGTCTTTCAAAATCATAATTTCTTTGTTGAGAGCAAGTTGTTGGCCTTCTGAATCATGTAGTTCTTTCTTCAGATTTTTAATTTCATTTGCATGTATTCCTTCTCTCTTGGACAATTCTTCTTCATAAAAGATACTTTTCTTTTCCAAATCAGTCTTTAGTTTGGTTATTTCTTGCTGATGTTCTATGCTGCATACGCCTGGTGAGTAACTAATTTGTTTTTGCTATAGAAGTAATAATACAAGATTAGTTAATCTGTAAGAATAATAAAATATCAAATAATAACTATAATACAAAGACTGTTCATGGAAATGAATATTACTTTTGCGTATTATTATGTAGACTAGTACTTTATTAAGGCTGTTAACCTTTTGTCTGCCATATGTTACTAATATTTTTCTAAGTGTGTATTCCTTTATTGTTGTATTTTAGTCTCCTTCACACCAGGACTAAATATTTATCTATATTTCTAATGGTACTTATATAATCATTTGTTTTACATTTAAAATTCTAATTTATATATAACGTTGTTTGTGTATGTGTTAGGGAAAAATCTAACTGCATCCTGTTTCTGATGTGGAACTAATAAAATGTTATAAACACACTTGTGTCTTTAACAGATTAAATTGGGGGAGAGGTGGTAGAGCTAGAATGCACAAAAAGAAAAGGGAGAAGGCTTCTGCAATGGTCCAAGGAGAAATGACAAAGGTCTAATCTAACATCTCCGTAGCCATTCCAGGAAAAAAATGACACAATTCTTTGCATTTAGGTAGGGTAGTAAGAAGAAGAATTTTGGTTGAAAGCCATCTTTTGTAGAAATTAGGTTGAAATATACTCTTGGTATCAAAGAGAAAGGAAAATGTAAAGTCCAACGGCTCTTCAAAGTAGTGCTTAAGGTAAGACAAAGGTTATGACTATAAGATTTCTTGAGTTTTGTACCTTTTCTATTTTGTTATATGCAACTTTCCCAGATGATCCACAATAAAACTTTTAAAATCCAAAGAACCTTTGAGATTATACTTAGTGACAACAGGAATCAAAATCTAGAGGGCAGTGCATCCTTTTTTTGAAGTCTGTATTAAGGGTAGGGACATATCCTGGAGTAGAAGGACATGCACTCATCTTCCTGAGAGAACACCAAAATTGCAATTAGCTGCTTTTTTTGGATCCACCAAAAAAAGATACCCCATGTCCAAAGGCAAAGGAGAAGCTGCAGCAAGCTAATGGGAGGTGGGGGGACAATAAAGAAGACTAAGCACTGAAGGACTGAAGCTTTTGAACTGTGGTGTGGGAGAAGACTCTTGAGAGTCCCCTGGATTGCAAGGAGAGCCAACCAGTCAATCCTAAAGGAAATCAACCCTGAATATTCATTGGAAGGACTGATGCTGAAACTTCAATACTTGGGCCACCTGATGCAAAGAGCTGTCTCATTAGAAAAGACCCTGATGTTGGACAAAATTGAAGGCAGGAAGAGAAGGGAACGACAAAGGATAAGATGGTTGGATGGCATCACCGACTCAATGGACATGAGTGTGAGCAAGCTTCAGGAGTTGGTGATGGACAGAGAGGCCTGACATGCTGCAGTCCACAGGGTCGCAAACAGTTGGACATGACTGAAGAAATGAACTGACTGACTGAGGAGTGTTAATAATTTTATGTTTCACATCTGGGTCTGTGATCTATTTTAAGTTAATTTTTGTGAAGGGTGTAAGCTCTATTTATAGATTCTTTTTTCTTTTTTTTTTGGTATGCGCTGTCTGGTTGTTCTAAACCATTTGTTAAAAAGAATATCTTTACTCCACTGTATTGCCTTTGTTTACTTTGTCCACAAAGGTCCATCTAGTCAAGGCTATGGTTTTTCCTGTGGTCACGTATGGATGTGAGAGTTGGAGTATAAGAAAGCTGAGTGCCGAAGAATTGATAATTTTGAACTGTGGTGTTGGAGAAGACTCTTGAGAGTCCCTTGGACTGCAAGGAGATCCGACCAGTCCATCCTGAAGGAGATCAGTCCTGGGTGTTCATTGGAAGGACTGATGTTGAAGCTGAAACTCCAATACTTTGGCCACCTGATGTAAAAAGCTGACTCATTTGAAAAGACCCTGATGCTGGGAAAGATTGAGGGCAGGAGGAGAAGGGGATGACAGAGGATGAGATGGTTGGATGGCATCACTCAATGGACTCAATGGACATGGGTTTGGGTAGACTCCAGTAGTTGGTGATGGACAGGGTGGCCTGGCGTGCTGCAGTTCATGGGGTTGCAAAGAGTCAGACATGACTGAGCGACTGAACTGAACTTGTCATAGATGCTGTACCTATATATTTTCTTGTCACTACCATACTGTCTTGATTACTGTAGCTTGTTATAAATCTTGAAGTCAATATTTCAACTGTGCTCTTTTCCTTCACTATTGTGTTGGCTATTTGGGGTCTTTTGCCTCTCCATTTAAGCTTCAGGCTTAATTGGTTGATGTTCACAAAAGAACTTGCTGGAATTTTGACTTACATTGCAATAAATCTGTAATTGAAAGTAGGAAGAACTGACATCTTGATAATACCGAGTATTCCTGTCCATGAACATGGAATATCTCTTCATTTATTTAGTTCTTCTTTGATTTATTTCATTAGAGCTTTATAGTTTTCCCCATACAGATCTTAAGCATATTCTGGTATACTTATATTTCAGTATTTCATTTTTGTGGGTGCTAATATTAATAGAATTGAGTTTTAAATTTCAAATTCTGTTATTCATGGCTAGTATATAAAGAAGTGACCAACTTTTGCATATTAATCTTGTACCTGCAAACTTGCTATAAATGCCTTATTAGTTCCAGGAGATTTTTGTTAATTTCTTTGGTTCTCTACATAGAGAATCATATCATCTGCTAACCAAGAGAGTTTTATGTCATCCTTCCCAATCTGGATACCTTTTTCATTTTATTTTCTTGTCTTATTGCACTAGCTAGGACATACAGTATAATGTTGAAAAGGAGTCATGAGAGGAAAAATCTTTGTTTTGGTCTTGATCTTAGTGAAAATCTTCAAGCTTCTTACATTAAGTATCATGTTATCTGTAGGTTTTTTGATAGATATTCTTGGTCAAATTGAGTAGTCCCCCTCTATTCGTAGTTTACTGAGTTTTTATCATGAATGGGTACTGGAGTTTGTCATATGCTTTTCCTGCAGCTTCCGATACAGTCATGTGATTTTTTTATCAAATCAATGATGCATTACATTAATTGACTTTTAAAGGTTGAACCAGCCTTGCATACATATATGAGATAAAATCCTATTTGGTTGCGGTGTATAATTCTTTTTATATATTGTTGCATTCAAATTTGCTAATATTTTGTTGAGGACTTCTCCATCTATGTCTGTGACGCATGTTAGTCTGTGTGGCTTTCTTTTCTTGTACTTTGTCTGGTTTTGGTATTAGCATAATTCTGGTATCACAGAATGAGTTAGGAGGTATTTCCTCTAGTTCTATCTTCTGAAAGTGATTATAGAGACTTGGTGTGATTTCTTCCTAAAATGTCTGGTATAACTCACCAGTAAACACATCTGGGCCTGATGCTTTCTGCTCTCAAAGGTTATTAATTATTGACTCAATTTCTTTAACAGGCAGAGCCTTTTCATATTATTTACTTCTTCTTAGTATAGTTATGGCAGCTTGTGTCTTTCAAGGAGTTGGTCCATTTCCACTAGATTATCAAATTTGTTGGCAAATAATTAATTGTCCATAGTATTTCTTTATTAGCATTTTAATGTACATAGGTTGCACAGTGATGTCCTACCTTTCATTTCTGATATTAGTGCCCTCTCTCTCTTTTCTTTTTATCTTTTTATGTGCTTTATTTTACAACCAAAGTTTAAAAATATAGCAGAAAGCACAGCAGGCAAAACATAGATTAAACATATTCTTTGCAAAAAATTTACCACAGAAAAGAAAAATTTTTAAAGGTAATTATAAGCATACAAAATGATGTAAGTTATACTGATAGGTAATTCCCCTTCTTTTCAAGTTTCCAGTGGAATTATTAAATTTATATAAGGTATTCAAACTTCTGAAAGAAAATCTGATCAGAAACCATAGAAATAATAAAATCGGACTCATCTCAATGCAAATTTAACATAAAAATTTTTAATAAAATGTTAACATTTGTAACCTACTGCTGTACTGAAATTCAACTATTATATGAGCAACTTATTCCCAGAATGTAAGAATACTTTCATGCTAGAAAACTTAATATGATTTCTCTCAAATATAGATAAAGGGACCCCCCCACCTTTTTTTCCCCTTAATTAGCCTGGCCATAGGCTTATTTATTTCATTGATATTTTGTGTTTTTTTTTTTTTTACTTTAAATGTAGGTTTTTATTGCCCATTTGAACTTTTTTTTTAATTAATCAATTTATTTCAATTGGAGGATAATTTCTTTACAATATTGTGGTGGTTTTTGCCAGATGTCAACATGAATTTAATAAGCTTTCAATATTTTCCTGTTTTCAATTTGATAGATTTTTTACTCTAATTTTTATTATTTTTCTTCTGTTTACTTTAGATCTAACTTGCTCTTCTTTTTCTAGTATCCTAAGGTAGAAGCTTGAAGAAGGCAATGGCACCCCACTCCAGTACTCTTGCCTGGAAAATCCCACGGATGGAGGAACCTGGAAGGCTGCAGTCCATGGGGTGGCAAAGAGTCAGAAACGACTGAGCGACTTCACTTTCCCTTTTCACTTTCATGCATTGGAGAAGGAAATGGCAACCCACTCCAGTGTTCTTGCCTGGAGAATCCCAGGGACGGGGGAGCCTGGGTGGGCTGCCATCTATGGAGTCACACAGAGTCAGACACAACTGAAGTGACTTAGCCGCAGCAAGGTAGAAGCTAAGATGATTAATCTTACATCTTTCTTCTTTTCTAATATATGCATTCAATGCTACAAATTTCCCTCTAAGTAATGCTTCTACTACATCTGACAAAGTTTGATAAGTTGTGTTTTCATTTTCATTTAGTTCAAAATATTTTTAAGTTTCTCATGAGATATTTTCTTTGACTCGTTTTATTTATAAGGGTGGTGCCTTATTCCCAAGTATTTTGGAATTTTCCAGCTATCTTTTTGTTATTGACATCTAGTCTAATTCCACTGTGGTCTGAGAGCAGACAATGTATGATTCCTATTCTTTTAAAATATGTTAAGGATTTGTTATGGTTTAATTTATGGCTTAGAATGTGGTCCATCTTGGTGAATATCCCATGTAAGCTTGAGAAGAATGTGTATTCTGCTGTTGTTGATCTATAGATGTCCTTACATCCATATGATTGATGATGATGTTGAATTCAGCTATGTACTTACTGATTTTATACCTTCTGGATCTGTCCATTTCTGAGAGAGGGATGCTGAAGTTCCCAAGTATGACAGTGAATTTATCTCTTTTTAAAGTTCTGCACTTCTGTCAGTTTTTATGTCACGCATTTTGATGCTATATTGTTACACACGTACACGTTAAGTATGCTAGGTCTTTTTGGTGGCAAACAATGCCTTTCTTTACTTCTAAAAACTTTCCCTACTCCGAATTCCACCCTGTTGGAATTAATATAGCTACTCCCACTTTCTTTTGATTAGCATTATCATAGTTTCATTAAAGTCTTTATCTTATCAATCAGAGTTGTTTTCAATTCCTGGTCTAATCATTTCAACAACCCTGAGTCTGGTTCTGATGTTTGCTCTATTCTAACTGTGTTTTTTGACTTTCAGTGTAATTTTTTTTGTTAGGTCACCATGATGTACTGAGTAAAAGGAACTGCTGTAAATAGGCTCTTAGTAATGTGGTGGAAGTTGTGTGGGGAGGGGAGTGTCATGGAAAACTAAGATTAGATATCAGTATGTTACTGAGCCTGGGCTTCTGGACTGTGAACTTAAGACAACCTTGTCAGCTATTCTCCCCTACTTACCTGTTTGGACAGGGTGACTACAGTGGGCTGGGATGGGTTATTTCCCTTCTCTCAAGTTAGTTAGGTCTGATAAAACCTCAGCAAGTTAGGTTCTAGTTGAAGACACAGCTTGTTAAGAAGGACAGACCGCTCTGGTACATCTGACAACTGCTACCCCTATTGTTAGTACAAGGGGTATTTTCCCCTGACATTCACTGTGAAAACCTTGTAGAGCTCTAGGATATAAAACTGATGAAACTGTGAGGGCTCCCCAATGATGAGGGTCCCCTGGAGTTTTTGTATCTCAGACTTGTCTGCGCTGAGCCACCAGCAATTTTTCAAGTATTCAAGTACTTGTTCATGCTTCTCTGCACTGGCACTGCTCTCCTACAAGGGTTCCTGATCTCCTAAGTCGTGATTCTCTTGATTACTCTCTTCAACTTGGAGGGTAGGAGTTCATTCTGTGATACTACTTTTCTTACACAGTGTCAGACTTTATTTTTCTGGTCTCCAAAATCACTGCAGATGGTGACTGCAGACATGAAATTAAAAGACGCTTACTCCTTGGAAGGAAAGTTATGACCAACCTAGATAGCATATTGAAAAGCAGAGACATTACTTTGCCAACAAAGGTCTGTCTAGTCAAGGCTATGGTGTTTCCTGTGGTCATGTATGGATGTGAGAGTTGGACTGTGAAGAAAGCTGAGAGCCGAAAAATTGATGCTTTTGAACTGTGGTGTTGGAGAAGACTCTTGAGAGTCCCTTGGACTGCAAGGAGATCCAACCAGTCCATTCTAAAGGAGATCAGTCCTGGGTGTTCTTTGGAAGGAATGATGCTAAAGCTGAAACTGCAGTACTTTGGTCACCTCATGCGAAGAATTGACTCATTGGAAAAGACTCTGATGCTGGGAGGGATTGGGGGCAGGAGGAGAAGGGAATGACGAAGGATGAGATGGCTGGATGGTATCACCAACTTGATGGACGTGAGTTTGAGTGAACTCTGGAAGTTGTTGATGGATAGGGAGGCCTGGCGTGCTGCAATTCATGGGGTCACAAAGAGTTGGACATGACTGAGTGACTCAACTGAACTGAACTTTTCCTACAAGTCTAAGAACTGTTGATTTTTCAATTTGTTCAGCCTTTTACTTGGTATTAGAACAAAGTGGTGATTTCCAAAGTTTTTACATGCTAGATTGGAAACTGGCAGTATTCTCTAAAGTTTTAAAATATAGGATCCTATGATCTGCAAATAGTTTTACTTCTTCCTTCCCAGGTTGGATGACTTCTATTTCTTTTTCTTGTCTAATTCCTCTGGCTAGAATCACTAGCATAATGTTAAATTGCAAAGGTGAAAATGGGCATCCTTGTCTCACTCCTAATCTAAGGGAAAATTTTTTTTAACCATTTATCATTGAGTATGATGTTAGCTGTGGGTTTTTCATAAATGCCTTTTCTCACGTTAAGTACATTCCCTTCTATTCTTAGTTTTCTGAGAGTTTTTATCAGGGAAGAGTGTTGCATTTTGTGAAATTAAGATGCATCAATTAAGATGACCATGTGGTCCCCCTGCTCACTTTGTTTCTTTTAATGTGATTTATTATATTGATTTATTTTCTTACATTTAACCACTCTTACATTCCTGGGATAAACCCCACTTTGCTATAGTTTATAAGCTTTTTAATATGACTTTGGATTTGGTCTGTTGGTATCTTGTTGAGAATGCATGTATCTATATTCATTAGGAATACTGGTCTGTAATTTTCTTCTTACATTATTCATGTGGTTTTGGGATTACAGCAGTGTTGGCCTTCAGTTCAGTTCAGTTTAGTTCAGTCGCTCAGTCGTGTCCGACTCTTTGTGACCCCATGAATCGCAGCACGCCAGGCCTCCCTGTCCATCACCAACTCCCGGAGTTCACTGAGACTCACGTCCATCGAGTCAGTGATGCCATCCAGCCATCTCATCCTCTGTCGTCCCCTTCTCCTCCTGCCCCCAATCCCTCCCAGCATCAGAGTCTTTTCCAATGAGTCAACTCTTCACATGAGGTGGCCAAAGTACTGCAGTTTCAGCTTCAGTGTCATTTCTTCCAAAGAAATCCCAGGACTGATTTCCTTCAGAATGGACTGGTTGGATCTCCTTGCAGTCCAAGGGACTCTCAAGAGTCTTCTCCAACACCACATCAATTCTTTAGCACTCAGCCTTCTTCACAGTCCAACTCTCACATCCATACATGACCACAGGAAAAACCATAGCCTTGACTAGATGGACCTTTGTTGGCAAAGTAATGTCTCTGCTTTTCAATATGCCATCTAGGTTGGTCATAACTTTCCTTCCAAGGAGTAAGCGTCTTTTAATTTCATGGCTGCGGTCACCATCTGCAGTGATTTTGGAGCCCCCAAAAATAAAGTCTGACACTGTTTCCACTGTTTCCCCATCTATTTTCCATGAAGTGATGGGACCAGATGCCATGATCTTCATTTTCTGAATATTGAGCTTTAAGCCAACTTTTTCACTCTCCACTTTCACTTTCATCAAGAGGCTTTTGAGTTGCTCTTCACTTTCTGCCATAAGGGTGGTGTCATCTGCATATCTGAGGTTCTTGATATTTCCCCCGGCAATCTTGATTCCAGCTTGTGCTTCTTCCAGCCCAGCATTTCTCATGATGTACTCTGCATATAAGTTAAATGGCCTTAAGGAATGAATTAGGAAGTGTTCCCTATTCTTATATTTTGTGGAAGAGTTTAAGAGGAACTGGTGTTAATTCTTCCTTAAAAGTTTGGTTCAGTTCACTAGTGAAGATATCTGGTCCTGGGCTTTTCTTTGTCATGGGTTTCTTATTACCAATTCATTCTCTTTGCCTGTTATAAGACTGTTGAGACTCTGTATTTTATCTTGCATTTAGATAATTTGCATGCTTTTCGATCTATCCATTTCATCTAGAATACTTTGTTGGCACAGAGTTGTTTAGAGTATTCTCTTATAATCCTTTTGCTTTTTGATGACAGGTAGCAACATCCACTTTCACTTCTGATGTTAGTTATTTGTTTCCTTCCTTCTTCCCTCTCTCTGTCAAGTCTAGCTAAAGGTTTGTCAATTTTGCTGATCTTTCAAAGAATCAGCTTTGGTTTCATTCTCTTTATTATTATTCTCTTCTCGTTTTATTGAACTCTGCTCTAATCTTTATTTACTTCCTTCTGCTAGCTTTGTTTCCTTTGCTCTTCTTTTTCTAGTTCTGTAAGATATAAAGTTAGGTTACTGATTTGAGATTCTTACTTTTTAATAGAAGCATTTACAGCTACAAATTTGCCTCTGAGCACTGCCTCTGCTGCATCCATGTGGTGTTTTCATTTGATTAGCCTACAGGTATTTTCTAATTTTCGTTGTGATTTCTTCACTTGACCCATGGGTTGGTTAAGAGTACCTTGCTTAATCGGCACATATTTTAACATTCCAGTTTTCCTTATGATACTGATTTCTAGCTTCATTCTATGGTGAAATTGGAGTAGATACTTTGTGTGATTTCAGTCTTTTTACATTTATTGAGATTTATTTTGTGGCCTAACCTAATATCTGGTCTATCCTAGACAATGTGTCAATCGCACTTGAGAAGAATATATATTCTGCTGTTGTTGGGAGGAGGGTTCTATATATGTGTTGTTAGTTACAGTTGGTTAAATTGTTGATCAAGACATCTGTATCCTTATTTATCTTCTGTCCATTTTTGGAAGTGGGGTGCTACAGTTTCTAACTTTTACTCAGTTCTATTGAAAAGTATTCTCAATGCAGTAAAGATTCCTATAACTTTTTAAAGGAGCCAAAATAAGTTTCAAAATTTATATGTATATAAGTTTAATTCAAGACATTCCCACTTTTAGAATATCTTAAAGAAATGATAATAATCCTAAAATATAATGATAATATCCTAAAATTATGATAATAATCATAGCTAACAGTTACCGAGCCTTTACTTTGTATCAGGCCATGGGCTAAGTATTTTGAATGTGTTAACTAATTTATTGGGTAGTTTTATTATTACCACAAATTTTTAAAAAATACAAGAGATTATGAGTGCTTGATCAGTGGGTTAATATATGTGATTGGAAGTCTTCATGCAGCAGTGATTAGTAAAGATAAAAAAAAGGGGAAACTAGCAGATAGAATGGTACTGAGAATTAGAAAACCTGGGTTTAAATTGTGCTCTGTCATTTAAGACTGTAAATCCTAAACTCTTCTGAGTTTCACTTTCCTCAAATGCGAATAATCTCTAAGATTTCTTCCAGTTTGTACCTTCTGATTCTGGTTTTTAACAGAAGCATCTAAAATAGTGCTGGAAACGAAGCCGTCCCTGACTGACAGTTATTTGAGATGGTAATGCAATGACTTCTATACACTAATTCTGTTCTAGAAGTCTAGATTTTTATGGAAGAAACATTTCTAATTTGGAAAGCTAAACAAGACCACGGAATCACAATTAATCAAAACAAAACAAGAAAAACCAATCCCCAAAGCAAGAAATAAAATCTAGTTCATATTTGTATTTAAAGCAGAGAAAAACTTACTTGCAACCACTATTATTCAATTTTCAGAGAACAAGCAAGTTCTAGCCAATTCTACCACATCATTCATTCACTGATTTAACACATTTATTAAACAAGTATTGAAAATTTGGTCCTGTGCCAGGATAATAATATACCAGCCTATGCTTTCAATAAACTAAGTCATAGTTTAGATGGGGAGACATTTTGTGAATAAATAATTATAATAAGAGCTTTGTAAATTTATTAACAAAATTCTAAAGCACCACAGAATTAGGAATACTTAAACTTCCTCAGAAGACATTCAACTTAATTCTTTTATTTGTTGGATGAATAAGATACTAGACTAGGCCTGCAAGGAGTGTGTGGAGGTGGTGGCTGGCAGACAATGCTGAGGAAATGGGATATGCAAAGGTTAGAGTCAGGAAAAGGCAGACATCATATTCAGATTATAATTTAGTGCTACAGAAATATAATATCCATTTAATCCTAATTCTCTCACTTTGACATACATAATAACATTATTATAGCTATTAGTAACCAAACACATGTGATGTAGCAGCTTACATACATATATATTTACTCCTTATGTAAAACCAACAAGATAGGGTTTTACAAATGAGAAAATTAAAGTCCAAAGAGACTAAATGTTTTGTCCAGCGTTAAACAGCAAGTAACTGATGAGGCCAGGCTTTAAAACAATAAAGTCCAACTCTAGAACTGGCACAAGGATTTCTCTTCCTAAGCACTTCTGTTGAGATATTTCAGTTCAGTTGAGTAGCTCAGTCGTGTCTGACTGTTTGCGACCCCATGGACTGCAGCACGCCAAGCTTTTCTGTCCATCACCAACTCACAGAGCCTACTCAAACTCATGTCTGTCAAGTCAGTGATGCCATCCAACCATCTCATCCTCTGTCGTCCCCTTCTCCTCCCACCTGCAACCTTTTCCAGCATCAGGGTCTTTCCCAAGGAGTCAGTTCTTCGCATCAGGTGGCCAAAGTATTAGAGTTTCCGCTTCAGCATCAGTCCTTCTAATGAATATTCAGGACTGATTTCCTTTAGGGTAGACTGGTTGGATCTCCTTGCTGTCCAAGGGACTCTAAAGAGTCTTCTCCAACACCACAGTGTTCAAAAGGATCAATGTTCAAATGCATCAATTCTTCAGTGCTTAGCTTTCTTTATAGTCCAACTCTCACATCCACACATGACTAGTGGAAAAACCATAGCTTTGACTAGACGGACCTTTGTTGGTAAAGTAATGTCTCTGCTTTTTAATATGCTATCTAGGTTGGTCACAGCTTTTCTTCCAAGGGGCAAGTATCTTTTAATTTCATGGCTGCAGTTACCATCTGCAGTGATTTTGGAGCCCCAAAACATAAAGTCGCTCACTGTTTTCATTGTTTCCCCATCTATTTGCCATGAAGTGATAGGACCGGATGCCATGATCTTTAAGCCACTTCTTCACTGTCCTCTTTCACTTTCATCAAGAGGTACTTTAGTTCTTCTTTACTTTCATAAGGGTGAAATTTCACCACTTTCATATGGTGAAAATGCCTTAAGGGTGGTGTCATCTGCATACCTGAGGCTATTGATATTTCTCCTGGCAATCTTGATTCCAGCTTATGCTTCATCCAGACCTGCATTTCGCATGATGTAGTCTGCATATAAGTTAAATAAGCAGGGTGACAATATACAACCTTGACGTACCCCTTTCCCAATTTGGAACCATTCTGCTGTTCCATGTCCAGTTCTAACTGTTGCTTCTTGACCTGCATACAGATTTCTCAGGAGGCAGGTCAGGTGGTCTGGGATCCCCATCTCTTTGAGATTTTTCACAGTTTGTTGTGATCTACACAGTCAAAGCCTTTGGTGTAGTCAATAAAGCAAAAATAGATGTTTTTCTGGAACTCTCTTGCTTTTTTGATGATCCAGCGCATGTTGGCAATTTGATCTCTGGTTTCTCTGCCTTTTCTAAATCCAGCTTGACCATCTGGAAGTTCATGGTTCACATACGGATAAAGCCTAGCTTGGAGAATTTTGAGCATTACTTTGCTAGTATGTGAGATGAGTGCAATTGTGCAGTAGTTTGAACATTCTTTGGCATTGCCTTTCTTTGGGATTGTAATGAAAACTGACCTTTTCCAGTCCTGTGGCCACTGCTGAGTTTTCCAAATTTGCTGGCATATTGAATGCAGCACTTTCACAGCATCATCTTTTAGGATTTGCAATAGCTCAACTGGAATTCCATCACCTCCACTAGTCTTGTTTGTAGTGATGCTTCCTAAGGCCCACTTGACTTCACATTCCAGGATGTCTGGCTCTAGGTAAGTGATCACACCATCATGGTTATCTGGGTCGTGAAGATGTTTTTTGTATTGTTCTTCTGTGTATTCTTGCCACCTCTTCTTCCACTTCTGCTTCTGTTAGGTCCATACCGTTTCTGTCCTTTATTGTGCTCATCTGTGCATGAAATGTTCCCTTGGTATCTCTAATTTTCTTGAAGAGATCTCTAGTCTTTCCCATTCTATTGTTTTCCTCTATTTCTTTGCATTGATTGCTGAGGAAGGCTTTCTTATCTCTCCTTGCTGTTCTTAGAATTCTACATTCAGTTGGGTATATCTTTCCTTTTCTCCTTTGCCTTTAGCTTCCCTTCTTTTCTCAGCTATTTGTAAGGCCTCATCAGACAACCATTTTGCCTTTTTACATTTCTTTTTCTTGGGGATGGTCTTGATCCCTGTCTCCTGTACAATGTCACGAACCTCATTCCATAGGTCTTCAGACACTCTATCTATCAGATCTAGGCCCTTAAATCTATTTCTCACTTCCACTGTATAATCATAAGGGATTTGATTTAGGTCATACCTGAATGGTCTAGTGGTTTTCCCTACTTTCTTCAATTTAAGTCTGAATTTGGCAATAAGAAGTTCATGATCTGAGCCTCAGTCAGCTCCTGGTCTTGTTTTTGCTGACTGTATAGAGCTTCTCTATCTTTGGCTGCAAAGAATATAATCAATCTGATTTTGGTATTGACCATTTGGTGATGTCCATGTGTAGACAAGACAGAGGGTCTAAGACATCTAACCATGCTTCCCATGAGATTACCAATGTATCTCATCCAGGTATGCAGACCTTCATAAATATTTTAACTCCTTCCTAACAGATTTCTCCACTAAACACAGCCTTCCGTTTCCTTGCAGCATGATTAAGAAGTCTACACCAGCTTCCTACTGATGAGAATTAGAATACTATGTTTGAAGGATAGCTAGTTTTTACTCCATACCAAAAGGAGCACACAACTAGTAATCCTGTTAAGCATAAAGGGGAGAAAATTTATTCAACTTGATAAACATGGTATCAAAAGTTACCTTCAGTCCCTCTAGTTCATTCTCCAGTTGCTTAGAATAGTGCTCACTCTGTTCACGCAATTTCCTGTCTTTAGATGCTTCAGCAGCCACAGCTTCTGTACGAACTTCCAGCTTTTAAAGGAAAATGAAAAAAGCTGATTTCATGATTATAATTGTTTCTCTAATAAAATGTTTTCCCCATGAGAATTTACCTTGCAATAGGGAGATAACTCAAATGTTGAAATTCATATTAAATAACATTACCAAACTAAAAAAAAAAACAAAAAAACTTTTTTCAAAAATTAAATGAAATATATATTATTTCACTAGTCTGAAAAAGCAGCTTTAATCACTACCCCATGGCCACTACAAAATTTGCCTGACTACTAACCTCTTTTTTGGCTCTTTCTGTTCTGCGCAGTTCTTGCCTTAAGCTTTCAACTTTTTGCATCACCAGGTCCACCTCTTCTTCCTTATCTCGGACATGGCGAGCAAGTTTCTGTTTTTGGGTGTGCAATTCTGTTAGCCGCTCATTGATCTCCATGAATTCCTGCATGGCCAGTTTCCTCTGACAGTGTGCGTCTTTCAGCTCTTTGGATTGGTTTTTTAATCGCTCACTAGCCTGGACTAGTTCCTACAGTTTTGTAAAAAGAATATAAGTTACCAATTCTGCAACCTAGGGACCAAATTTGGCCATCAAATTAGCTATCATGAAGCCAAGAAGAGCCAAAATTATTCACATTGGAATAAAATTAAAAGAAATGAACTACTTTTGAACAGATACTAGTAGCATGATGCTCTGTTCATATTCTCAATTTCTTATGCTAACATTCTAACTGCAAAGATTTAACCTGATTTACCTTCGTTTCAATAAATAAATAAATGGTACAGAAATGAAAGATATAATGATCAAAATAAAGATTTTGTGAAATGTAATGGCTATCTGTAAGGTTTAAAAAATTATATCAAATGATTACAAATGATAAAAACAACGGTTATATTTGATGTGGGGACCAACTCTTGGGCCAGCAGCAAAGAGAAAAGCTAAACTCTCTAATTAAAGTGAGAAACTTAGAAGGGGCTAAAGTAGACTTGGGTCAGAAGAATCGCCTGCCTCCCAGCAAAAAGAAATGCAAATCTTTTTTGAGGAAAAGAGTCTCAATGAAATCTAGGGTATTTTTTTTTAAGAGCATACAAATATGAGCTCACAACCATAGCTTACTCAAACACCCAAAGGACAAACAACTATAAGCAAACATTACAAACAATAAAAATAAACCCCAATGTATTTGGATATTAGAATCATCAGATACTAATATATTGCTATATATAAAATGAAGAAATGAAAGGAAATTGTAAAAATAGAAAAATGACAAAAGACTAAAATGATCAGGCAAAAAGACTACTGAAGTTGTTTATAAAACAATTTTATAGAGCATTTAGAAGTGAAAAAAATAAGAGAGGATATAATCACAAATCTAGAAGAAATTGAAAAAGGTAAAAGGATATAATGAAACATTTTATGCCAATAAACTTTTCAACTTGTGAAATGAACAAATTCCTACAAAACTAAATTTATCAAAACTGTTTCAAGAAGAAATATAATGCCTAAATATGCCTGAATAGTTCTATAACAATTAAAGTAACCAAACGAATAACTAACAAAATTTCCTCATCCCCCCAGCGTGAAAGAAATCTCTAGACTCAGATGGTTTTACAGATGATTCCCAGTGTTTCAAGGATCAAAATGTTTCTCTTATACAAACTTTTCTAGAGAACAGAAAAAGAGGCAGTGCTACTCAGTGAATTCTATGAGACCAGTATAATCTTAATATATATTTTTAAAAAAAGAAAGATGATTTGTTTCCTTATTAAAGAAAACAAATTTTAAAAAATCCTAAAAAAATGACATTAGCAAATAAGTTCAGTGATATATAAAGTGGATAAACATGAACTCTGGAACTCAATTCCCTGTGTTGAAATTCCAGTTTCCCCACTTTCTAGCTCTACGATCTTGAACAAATGTACTTAAGCTTCTTTGTGTGGGATCTCACCATTTACATAAATACTATAACTACTGCTGCTGCTGCTACTACTACCAATACCTAAATCACAGGGTTCTGTAAAAGATTAAATGATCTAATATATATATAAAGCACTTAAAACAGTACTATTAGAACAGATACAACGTAACTGCTACCTGTATTATCATATTAATGTTTAGCAGACAATATATGGGTAATATAGTTTTAACCCAGAAAAGCAAAAATGTTTTAACATTAGAAAAAGTCTATAAACATAAGTCAGAAAACCAACTGATTAAAGGAGAACAGTTATATAATTCCATCAATAGGTATTAACAAATTCCTAGGAATCTGTTGCAGTACTGTGCAAAAAAAGCACATTTAATAAATTCAATACCCTTTTGATCAAAATGATTAGCAAAATAAGAACAGAAGATAACTTTCACCAAAAACTTAGAGAAAACATTATTATTAATGATAAAATAGTAAAGGTTTTTTCTTGAAATCAGGAATAAGACAGGGATGGCTGCTATCATCACCTCTATTGAATGTCGTATTTGTGGTCTTAGCTTATACAGTAAGACAAGGAAAGAAAAAACAGTAAAAAAACAAAAAAACAAAATTGTCATTATTTTATAAAACCTTAAAGAATCTCAAATATATTACTACAATAAGAGTTTAGGAATGTTGCTAGGACAGAATCAGTAAGAAAGTAAAAATTTAAAGGTACAATTTACTGGGGACTTTAATGGTGGCTCAGATGGTGAAGACTCTGCCTGTAATGCAGGAGACCCAAGTTTGATCCCTGCGTCAGGAAGATTCCTGGAGAAGGGCATGGCAACCCAATCCAGCATTCTTGCCTGGAAAATCCCATGGACAGAGGAGCTTGATGGAGTACAGTCCATGGGGTCGCAAAGAATTGGACATGACGGAGCAACTAACACTTTCTTTTCACAATTTAATATATGAAAACTTAGGATAATAAATTTAAGGAGAGGCAAACAAGACCTGCATAGAATTTTATGGAGAAACATTTTAAAATACTTTAAAGATACACAGATATACAACGTTTGTGGATTAAATAATTTTATATTTTTGTATAGTTAGGCCTTTCTAAGAAAATTTTACTGAAACTTAGGACATGAGCAAGTCCTTATGACTAATTTAGACAGTGAGAAAACTACAAAGAGATTTAACTCCTGGATTTAGGTGTTTACATTTCAAGGAGGGGCTGAGAGAGATAAGGGCTAGAACCAAGGAGACACCTTATTTTTAGAGCTGGAGAGTCCGACTTATCTTTTCAACTGGAGTGACTCATTTGTATTTCAAAGGGTCCTAGATTCTTCTCTTTAGGTTTCCAAGGAGACCCTCAGAAAGGTGAGTAGAGATAGAGGGCAAGCATCTGCCTCTCTCCTCTGTATAAGCACCCTCATTCAGTTTTTTGGGACTCCTTCTCCTTGAGTTTTCTTTCTGAATGCAAATGACAATAATCTTGCCTTGCTCTTGAAATCCTGTGAGCATTTAGAGTGATATTAATAAATAATGGATAAGAACTTAAAGACTCAATATTATAATGGTGTCAATTCTCCTGAAATTGCTCTATATAGATTTAATGCAATTTTAAATAAAATCCCATCACAGCCTTCAAGGACTAGAGAGTTGAATAAATGGAAATTTAATATATAAGAGAGGTGATACTGCACATCACTGAGGGAAGGAGGGCTTATTTAATAAATGAACAGCTGGCTAGCTATATGGGAAAAAGTGAAATTGGATCCTTATCTCATAAGATATACAAAAGTAAGTATCTGATGCATTACAAACTTAAATATGAAGACCAAACTTATAAAAGGTCAAGATAAAAATTTAGGAAAATTGTTTTTTTTACCTCAGACTTCTTAGATAAGCCAGCAAACACAATAATCTTAAAAATAAAGATTGATGAATTTGGCTACTTTAAGACTAAAAACTTTTTGCTATTCAAAGGATCCTATAAAGAAAACGAAAAGACAAGCCACTAGCTGGGAGACATCTGTAACATATATAGTCGACAGAAGATTAGCATGCCAGAGAATTTCAAGAATTCTTACAGACCAAAAAGGAAAAGACAAACAACCAACAGAAAAATGTATGAAGGATATTAAGAGGTATTTCAAAAAATAAGAAATATAAATGATAAAAGGACATGTGTGGAGTTACTCGACCTTGTTAGTAATTAAAGAATGCAAATTAAGGCCATACTAAAATATCATTTTAGACCTAAAATGTCAATTTAGATTAGGTTTTTCAAAAATAACATTTCTAATAATATGAAGCAATGCTGAATATAAAAATTCCTATGCACTACTGGTGGGAGTATAAATTGGTACAACCAGTGGAAAATGATTTGACATTATCATAAAAAATAGAATATCTGCATTGCCTATGACCCAATTATTCTATTTGTGCTTGTGTGTGTGTGTCTGCGTGTGTATCTGGATATATGTTCAAGAATGTTCACAGCAACATCATTTATAGTAGTTATCAATTATAAGCAACCTAAATGTCTGCAAACAAAAAATCAGATAAGTAAATTGTGGGTTTTGAAATAATGGTGTATTTTATAGCAACTAAGTGAATGATCAACAGTTATATTGATGAATTATACTATTTTATAAGCTTAAAAACAAGCAACACAAATATACTGTTTTGAGCTCAACATTCAGAAAACTAAGATCATGGCATCTGGTCCCATCACTTCATGGCAAATAGATGGGGAAACAGTGGAAACAGTGTCAGACTTTATTTTTTTGGGCTCCAAAATCACTGCAGATAGTGACTGCAGCCATGAAATTAAAAGACGCTTGCTCCTTGGAAGAAAAGTTATGACCAACCTAGATAGCATATTGAAAAGCAGAGACATTACTTTGCCAACAAAGGTCAATCTAGTCAAGGCTATGGTTTTTCCAGTGGTCATGTATGGATGTGAGAGTTGGACTGTGAAGAAGGCTGAGCGCTGAAGAATTGATGCTTTTGAACCGTGGTGTTGGAGAAGACTCTTGAGAGTCCCTTGGACTGCAAGGAGATCCAGCCAGTCCATTCTAAAGGAGATCAGTCCTGGGTGTTCTTTGGAAGGAATGATGCTAAAGCTGAAGCTCCAGTAGTTTGGCCACCTCATGTGAAGAGTTGACTCATTGGAAAAGACCCTGATGCTGGGAGGGATTGGGGGCAGGAGGAGAAGGGGATGACAGAGGATGAGATGGCTGGATGGCATCACCAACTCGATGGACATGAGTTTGAGTGACCTCTGGGAGTTGGTGATGGACAGGGAGGCCTGGCGTGCTGCGATTCATGGGGTCGCAAAGAGTTGGACACGACTGAGGGACTGAACTGAACTGAATATGTGATAAAATTTTTTTAACTAAAAGAATGATTAACATAAAATTCAAAACATTGTGAGGGAAGTGGAGAGAAAGGGAAGGAAATGACTACCCAGGGCTATGCCATAAAATAGGTAATGGTCTATTTCTTAAGTTAGATGTTAGGTTCATCTATTATTTATATCAAAACTTATATAATACTATATAACATTATAACTTTATATATGTATATTTATATATATAATGTTACATTTATTTTGTATATGCCTCAAATGAAAAAAATTTTAAAAAGAATATCTGCTGCCTATAGGGTATCAGACAAATCATTTAAAATTCTTTATCAATATGTATTTCATTTTAGCACTACCCTCTTCTCAGAATATACTAAAGGATTTTTAATATCAAAACTTATTAAAAATTGGCAAAGTAACCATAAATCTAGATATCAGATGCTCATCCTTATTATGTTAACTAAGTTTGGCTGAGTAATCCTACCTTTAAATACATAATAATAACCATTGCTGCTAAGTTGCTTCAGTCGTGTCCGACTCTGTGCGACCCCACAGACGGCAGCCCACCAGGCTGCCCCATCCCTGGGATTCTCCAGGCAAGAACACTGGAGTGGGTTGCCATTTCCTTCTCCAATGCATGAAAGTGAAAAGTGAAAGTGAAGTCGCTCAGTCGAGTCTGACTCTTAGCGGCCTCATGGACTGCAGCCTACAAGGTTCCTCCGTCCATGGGATTTTCCAGGCAAGAGTACCGGAGTGGGGTGCCATTGCCTTCTCTAAATAATAACCACTAATAAAATAATATTATTAAAACAAATAGGACCTCTGCTATAAATTACAAATATTATTAAATTGACCACAAATATAAATGAATTTGTACCAAACACTGTTTGAAAGTGTTTCAAGAAAAACATAAAAATATACTAATGTAATTAAGAATTAAGAGATTAAGAATTCAGAAAAGACTTTAACAATCTGTCTATATATTTTTACCTTATTTAATTCTTCCCTTTCTTGTTGTAATGTCTTGATTTGTTTTTCATAAGCCTTGATTTGTCTAAAAGCATCATCTAATTCTCGCCTCACAGAATTAGCTTCTTCAAGTTGCTGTTCCAAGTGACTTGATTCTAAAAATAGGAGACAATGTTTCATTTACTATTTGCATAAAGACAAACATTCAACACCAACTATTTATAATAAATCTTCAAAAACTATCACTGAGTTGCTTTAAACCAAGTAAATTAAGTATCTTGAAATTGGTATTCAGCTTACTGACACCACATGTCACTGACTCATGACAATTAAATGCTTATCAGTTCACTGTAAAGATGGTGAATAGGTAATGCCAGTGTGAAGAGTAAATTTTATGTGCAAAGATTTTGCACAAAATTTATGTGCAAAAATATCTTACATATTTATTAGAAAAAAGGCCATACTTTCAAATAATAGTAACTTCAGAACCAATTAAATACTTAAAACTTACAAAAAAGAACACAATCAATCAAACAAAACAGGTATATTTTCCTCAACTATTAGTTATCATTCTTCTATTGATAATCCTCAAATTACAGTATGATGCTCCAAATTCTAATGCTCCAAATCACCCTGCTTGGTTTCACTAGTGGTGAAAGAATAAACTCTGATTTCTACAAGTAAATATTTGAAATAGGCTCAGGGAGTTGAGTAACTTGCCTAAAGTGACATTGCTAAATGAGGATCAGAGTCAACTACAGCCCACCAATCTTACATCAACTCTCCAACTAAAAAGGTAATGCAATTAAAAATATTTAACCATTATCAGTTCAAAAAAGTTATTTTAAAAACAAAATTTTAATGTTAACATATGCTTACATAAAATTTAATAAGTTGATATAAAATATCCCTGACATTAAAAGTAAATTAGCAAATCAAAGAATTAAAGCCAGTAAAAACAGAAATCTAAGCACATTCATTGCTAATTTTGTTCTAGATATTTTCTATTCTTTACAACCTTGTTACTTTGAGTGTCAACTCCATACAAGTAGCATTAGCATCCTCTGGGAGCCTATTAGAAATGCAGAATCTCAGGCCCCACATCAAACCTAATGAATCAGAATCTATATTTAACAAGATTCCCAGGTGGCTCATTTGCAAATTAAAGGTTGGGAATAAATGCACAAAGCATTGGGCATTGTTGAATTTGATGTTTTCAATAAATGAAGAATCCTGTTGAAGAGTATTTCATTTGCATAGAAAGTCCTGAAGTCAAGAAGTCAGCTAAATGTATTCACAAATTTACAAACTAACTGGTTCTGATTCCTTAGATTTATTAAAAGCTTATCTGTATTAGGTATTATGAAGTCTAAATACATTTATAGATAGCACAGTTTTTAGCAATTTTGAAAATATCTGCAAAATTACATTTAATTATTTTCATTTTGTCTTAATATAATAAGAAATGATTTCCTTGAATAGAAAATATCAATGGATGTTTAACCTTAAAGATCACAGATTTATATTCAGAAAATTACATTTTATCTTTTTTTCAAATTCAGTTTATGTGGGAGTTTTTTTGTTTATACTAATTTCTTTCAAACATCTTTTTTTGTTATTTTAAGTTTTTAGCATTTTTAGAATTTTAACAATTTCTGAAGTAGGTATCAATTTAGTTATTTCCAATAACTTGGAGTCACAATTTAGTATGTGACAGCTGATTTCTGTCATTTTTGGGGTCATTTTAATCAAATTTTATGGGTAAGCTATATCAATCTAGAGTAGAAGCATGGTACATTTAGCAATGCCTTCTGAGAATGCTCACTTCTTTCTTCTACCTTGAAAAGCTCTTCCCTAGCATGCTAAAATCTTTTGTAAATTATTGAGCCATTCATTTATCAAAACTGCTCTTCGTTAGAAACAAACAAAAAAAAAATCAGTATTTCACAAAATGTCTGTATCATATAACCTTTACAGCAAAGTGCATTAAATGTGACCATGTCAATACTCTTTAAGGATATTTTTATTGTTTTATTTCAATACAGGTTAAATTTTAGTTTTATCCCAGACATTTCATGTTAGAAGTTTTACATGAAGTTGTTAAGGAGATATACAAAATACATGTCAGATTTTCATGATTCATATTTCAGACACTTCAGAAATGCCTAAAGAATTAAAAATATTCATTTAAACATCAGGTAAATTATGAGAAGTACATAAGGAAATGCACTAGATAAAGAAGTTGGAGAAGACAAACCTACCCAATTATTTATAAAATCTTCTAATATGGAGAGGAGTATAGTACCTGTAATTTGGAATACACAGAATTTTATATTACCCCAAAGGAAAAAAAAAAATCAAGAAAAGTCCAGAACATACTGAACTTTGGCTAACTATTGTAAAACGGCTCAGGCAGAAGGGCCTTCACTTTCACTACAACGAAGAGTTAATTCAATTAAAATTTTGAAAGAAATCCTTAAAGATTAACAAAAATATCTATTAAATATATGTCAACTAGATTTAGTCAAAACATTTAGATGAAATTATTTAAAATCAGTTTTAGTGAATAAAGAGAAAAGCAATACTAGGGGAGTGAGATTAGCTCATACCAACCAAAAGGTTCTTAAGTCACTGATGTGAGTAGAATCCTGAAACTCAAGGATTAAATGAGGGCAAAATACACAGCAATTTTCTTTGCACTGTGTAGTATATCTCAATATAAAAGATGGTCTCTGTCTTGAAGGAGATAGGAAGACAAGAGTTAACACTCTTTAAAAAGCAGAAAATCAAATACAAATTGTGGGGCAGTTTGTATGGATGACAGAGGAAGTAAGAGACAGGCATGACTAAGGCGTTGTTGGCGGACTACAGTACAATGGGGTCCAAAGGGTCGGACGCCACTGAGCAACTAAGCACACACAAGCAGCACTCACGGAGGAGCACCGGCAGCCTGCAGAGGGGCGCAAACAGGAGTCAGACGCAGGCGGGCAGCACAAAGCACCTCTTTCTGATTCGTAAAAGCAGTGTCACAGCTTTTCCATTGTGGTCTTATTTCCTCAAATAACTGGTAACTCTTCTGATGTGAAGAGATTTTACTTCTAAACCACGATGAAGGAAAAGAGTTCCATATTATCTTCCCCTCCATTCACTATTTTTCTCCTCAACTTACATAATGTAGGACACTATGTACATGTATTTGTGTGTTTGTGTGTGTGTGTGAGAGAGTGACACACACAGAAAAGAAGGAGAAAATGGATATAGGGAGACAGAGGAAGGGCAAGGGCGTTTTAGAGTTGGAGACACAGGCGGGGGCAGCGGCACATACCACCAACTTTGAGGCAATAAAAAGTATGGGGATATAAAGCACATTATAGGTCACAACAGATGTTTTATTTAGAAAACATACCTTTATTTTTCATATAAAAATATTAAATGAAAATATGAATTTTTGTCTGTATATGGTCAATATATATTGTGTGTCTGTTATATGGTATCAGGAAACTCTGTCCTACTTAAGAGTTTGAAGTGCGATGAGGAAAGCAAATACAAAAAAAAATGCAAATAATTATAAGTGTATTCAATTTTTTTAGGAGTTTAAAAATACTGGGTAACACATAGGGAAAAAAAAGAGAAAAACATTAATATTGGGTAATAAAGATCTTGCTTATGAGGTATGTGGAGGCACAAGAGATTGAAGGTGACCTGGACACTTATTTTCCTTTCAAGCCAGGACTAAAGCCTCAAGGACTATTCATCAGGCAGGTCCTCAGGGGCCCACTTGTTTTATCTCTTGCTCTTTAAATCAACAAACTATTTAAGACAGCTTGGACACAATTATGAATGAGACATATCTAACCTCAATTTTACCACTATGCCTCTAGTATCTACTTTAATTCTTGGTACACAGAAGCAACTCAACATGTATGTCTATGGACTGAATTAAGAAAGAATAAATGTTGCTGGCAAGAATGTAAGTGGTATAGCCACTGTATGGCAATTCCTAAAAAATCAAACACAGAATTAGCATGTAATTCAGGAATTCTGCTTATTATACACCCAAAAAAGACTTTGTACAGATATTTGTACACGCATCTTCACAGCAGTATAATTCACAATAAACAAAAGGTGGAAGCAGCCCAAGGGGTCCATCGGTAAACAGATGGATAAACAAAATGTGGCATACACATACTGTGGAATATCGTATTAAGGGAGGAAATTATGACACACGCTGTAACATGGATAAATCTTGAATATACTACACTAAGTGAAATAAGTCAGTCACAAAAGGACAAATATTTGATGATTCTATTTATATGAGGTTCCCAAAGTAGTCAAATTCAAAGGAACAGAAAGTAGAATGGTGGATGCCAGGTATTAGTGGGTGGCAGGAACAGGAGTTACTGTTTAATGGATCAAGTGTTTCAGTTTGAGATAATGGAAGGTTTTGGAGATGGATGGTGTCGATGGTTGCACAGCATTGTGAATGTGCTTAATGTTACTGAACGGTACATTTAAAAATGGTTAAGATGCCCATTTTTATCTTATGTATTTTCTTACCACCACAGAAAAAAAAAAAAAAGTCCCCCAGTTGTGTCCAACCCTTTGTGACTCCATGGACTGTAGCCCATAGGATTTTCCAGGCAAGAGTACTCGAGTGGGTTGCCATTTCCTTCTCCAAAAAGGTTTAAAAAAAATGAATGAATGATATTTCAGAGATGGAATAAAATTGAGAGTATCACTGAGAGTAACACATGATCAAGAAAAAAGTGCTTGGAAAGGAAGAATACTAAAAGGGATATAGCCTTTTTCACTGATTATATTCCAAAATAATGAGAATAGTCCTATAAGCACTGAACTTAAAGAGAAGGTAGGAATAAAGGAAGGGCATTATTCAACTAATAATTTAACGGCCATCAATTTCCCCAGTTGGGTAATTCCAGGGACCATTTATTTGCAGGTAAGGGATGTAAGCATGTTGGAAATTGCCTATAAAGATACAATGCAGGAACACACATTAGGAAGTGGTCAGAAATTTCCAGGAATGAGATTTCATTTAGTCATTTATTTACTCAGTCATCAACAAATATTGATTTAGGGATTTTTATGTGCCAAGCACTATTACAGGCACTTCAATATATCAAAGAATACAATACTCAAAGTCACTGTTTTCAAGGAGCTTACAGGCTAGTAGAGAGGTGAGGGAGTAAAGCAATATACAAATTAAAAAAAAATTGGTGGTGGTGAACTTTCACAGTGTGTCAGGACACTGAAACTACACAGTGCTAAGTTCTCTGGCTTTTCTTTTGGTTCTTATTTCATAGACTCAGAGCTGAAGAAACCAGCAACCCAGAAATTCTAACAGAAACAGAGAATAAAGGCCCAAAGGTTACTCTTTATAGCCAAAGAACCAAGTAAGGGGCAAACTAGCAAGACAGGAAAGTTTTAGAAAATAACCACTCTGCTCAAGTTAAACACAACAGAAAACACTGGGGCCCCATGCCCACCTATGTCATATGTCAGCCAGAGACAAGTGAGGAGCTAAATTTCCAATCCAATTTCCAATTGGGTATGTGCCCAAACACACTTGAGGGTAAGTAGAGAAGGGACAGCAGGATTTTCAACCGCCTTGGCTGGTAACAAGCCTCTTTTCACACAAGTGTCAGTGAAAACTATAGGGAGAACCAGGACGTCCACCCCCGACCCAGCAGTAATGACGATCTTCCCCTTCTCCCTATTGGGGTGCCATCAGAAAAGAACTTTCACCATTGCCCAGCAGTAATAAGGCCACCCCTATCATAGTATTAGGCAGTGGGCTAGAACGTCCATTCCCTTCCAGGAATAACAAGGAGCCCTTCGTTGGGTGTCAAAGGAGGCCAAGTGGGGAAACTGGATTTTTACCTCCACCTGGCACTAAGGAGATGGTAATCTCCTCTCCATTGCTGGAGTGGTGTCCAGAAAAGCCAGCTAAAGTGGAAGGTTAAATAAGATCTGCTGTCATTAATCAAAACCACTCATCCTACCAAGAACTAGAAAAATCTCAACTTGAATAAGAAAAGAAAATCAATGGATGCTGACACCAAAATATTTAACAAAGATGTTAGAATAATCTGATAAGATATTAACACATCTATGATAAAAATGCTTCAATAAGCAATTATACACATATTTGAAACAAATGAATAAATAGAAGACCAGAGCAAAGACAAAAAAATATCAGCAAAGAAATGGAAGGTTAAAGAACAAAATGGAAATTTTAGAAATTAATAAAATAAAAATCTTGACAGGTGGATTCTGCAGCACAGGGGAGGTGTCAAAGGGATCAGTGAACTTGAAGATAAAACAACAGAAATTGGCCAATATGAATAACAGGAAAAAAAAAACAAACAAAATGAAAACAAAAATGAACAGAACCTCTGGGAGCTGTGGGATGATTAACAAAAGATCTTACACTTGTGTCATCAGAGTCTCAGAAGAAGAGAAAGTAGGCAGGTCTGTAAAAGTACTTAGAGAAATAGTCTAAAAAATTCTGAAATTTGGCAAGACTGATAAACCTAAAGATTCAAGAAGAACAAACACAAAATAGAACAAATCCAAAGAAATTCATGCCCAAACACATCATTAAACACAAGAAAACTAAAAAAGAAAAACTGTGCAAGCAGTCAAGAAAAAAACACCTTGTGTAAAGGGGAAAAAAATACTCAGAATGACAGTGAATGTCTCCTCAGAAAACATGAAACCTAGAGGAAGCAGTATGGTATTTTTCAGATGCTTAAACAAACAAACAAAAAAAACTAGAAAACTTGCAATGTAGACTATGTCCAGCAAAAATATTTTTTAGGAATAAAGGGAAAATCAGGACATTCTTTGATAAAGAAAAATGAAGAGAATTTGTTGGTAGCAGACCTTCCTTTAAAAAATAGTTAAAGGAAAGTCTCTAAATAGAAAGCAAACAACAAAACAAGGAATTCAACAATATCAGGAAGAAAGAAGAGCATCATTTAAAAATATGGGTAAATACAATAGAATTTTTTTCTCACCTTAAGTTTTCTAAATTATATTTCATGGTTTAAGAAAACATAACCTTGTCTGATGTGCTTCTAAAATAGCTGAAGAGGAAATAATTAAAACAATTAAATAATAAACCGAGAGAATAAGTAGCTGTCATCAACATAAAATAGATTGTAATATGATATTTTATGCATGCCTTATGGAAATCACAAAGCAAAAATCTTCAGGAGATACACAAAAGAGAAAGAGAAGGAAATCAAAGCACCACTATGGAAAAATCATCAATTCACTGAGTGCCAAAGAATTGATGGTTTTGAACTGTGGTTCTGGAGACGACTCTTGGGAGTCCCTTGGACAGTAAGGAGATCAAACCAGTCAATTCTAAAGGAAATCAACCCTGAATATTCATTGCAAGGACTGATGCTGAAGCCGAAGCTCCAATACTTTGGCCACCTGATGTAAAGAACTGACTCACTGGAAAAGACCCTGATGCTGGGAAAGATTGATGGCAGGAGAAGGGGATGACAGAGCGTGAGATGGCTGGATGGCATCACTGACTCAATGGACATGAGCTTGAGCACACTCTGGGAGATGGTGAAGGACAGGGAAGCCTGGCATGCTGCAGTCCATGGGGTTACAAAGAGCTGGACACAACTGAGCAACAACAGTAACAAATGAAATCAGTAAGAGAGGAAGCCTGGAAGAAAGGAACTATAAAACTGTCAGAAAACATAAGATGACATTAGTGAATGCATACCTACTCAATAATTACTTTAGATATAAATGGATCACATTCTCCAATAAAGACCTCAAGTGACTGAATGGATAAAAAACCAACACCCAACTACCTGCTGCCTATGAGACACACATAGGCTCAAAATGCAGGAATGGAAAAAGGTATTCCATGCAAATGGAAACCAAAAGAGAACAAGGGTAGCCACACTTTTATCAGACAAAATGGAAGATAAGTCAAAAATAGTAACAAGAAACGAAAAAGGTTATTATATAATAATAAAGGAGTCAACTCATCAACAGGATACAGTAATTACAAGTTTTTATGACCCCAGTATTGTAGTGCCTAAATATATTAAGCAAATACAATAGATTTGAAGGGAGAAATAGACAACAATACAATAATAGTAGGGGACTTCAATGCTCTACTTTCAACCATGGATACACTATCCAGACAGAAAATCAATGAGGAAACACTGGACATGGCTTATATTTCAGACCACTAGGACCTAACTGAAAAATTCCGACCAACAGCAGCACACATACAGTCTTCTCAAACACATGGAACATTTCTTCAGGGTACATCAAGTTAGGTCACAAAACAAGTCTTAACAAATTTAGAAAGACTGAAATCATACCAAGGACTTTTTCCAACCACAAAATATGACACTAGAAATTACTAAAGAGAAAAACTGGAAAAATTCACAAAAATGTGGAAAGTAACACATTCCTGAGTAACCAGTGGGTCAAAAAGAAATTAAAAGCGGAACTTCAAAAAAAATCTGGAAACAAATGAAAATATAAAAAATATATATGCAGCAAAAGCAATCCTAAGAAGGAAGTTCACAGCATTAAACACAGCAAAACAAAACAAAAGACACCTAGCTTTACAGGTTAAGCAACTAGAGTAAGAATACTGAATTAGTAATCAAAGTTGTCCCGACAAAGAAAAATCTAGGACTCAATGACTTTACTGGTGAATTCTACCAGACACTTTAATAAGAATCAATGTCAGTTCTTCTTAAACTCTTTCAAAAAATAAAAGAGGGAGTACTCTCAAGCTCATTTTACGAGGCCAGCAATACAACAATTACGCTGACACCACAGCCAAAAGCAAAATCAATAAATGAGACTACATCAAACTAGAAAGCTCCTGCACAGCAAAGGAAACCATAAACAAAATTAAAAAGCAACATACAGGATGGGAAAAAATGTTTGCAAATCAAATACCTGACAAAGTGTCTGTGAAAATCAATAGAAGCCTCACTAAAATGGAGTTGGGAGGCCACACAGGGGAAACTCAACACAGACCTCTCTACATGAATTACAGAAAGAACTGTCAATTATAGACCCCATGAGACAAAGCATCAATTACAGGCCCCAACAGGAAAGACAGTATATCACATCTCGTACAAAAAATCAACTACCCCAGGAACTCAGCCAATGAGAAACCATCATTACCCTAAACTCTCACTTTTCCCCAATGAACTTTCATTCAAAACAATCTTTCTCAACTTTCTCATTTTTCTCTATAAAATAATGTTCCTCTACTTTGTTAGACTTGCCTATGGATTTTGCTGTGGCTTGCTTGCCCTATTGCAATTCTCTGGTATTCCCAAATAAACCCATTATTTTTTCTGGAAAAATAACTGACTTTTATTTTTAAGGTCAACAAGTTAATAGAGACAAATAATCTCATCCAAAAAGGGGTAGAGGAGCTAGAGACATTTTTCTAAAAAAAGACATACAGACAGCCAACATGAAAAGGTGTTCAACATCACCAATTATCAGGGAAATGTAAATCAAACCACAGTGAAACATTATCTCACACCTGTCAGAATGGCTGTCCTCTAAAAGATAAGAAATAAAAAGTGTTGGCAAAGATGTGGAAAAAAGGGAACCCTTTTGCAGTACTGGTGGAAATGTAAATTGGGGCTCCTACTACAGTAAACAGTATGGACAGTCTTCAAAAAATTAAAAACAGAACTACCATATGATCCAGCAACACTACTTCTGGGTATTTATCAGAATGAAACAAAAACACTGACTTAAAAAGATGTGTGCACTCTCATATTCATTACAGCATTATTTAAAGTAGCCAAGACACAGAAGCAAACTAAGTGCCCGCTGATGGATGAATTGATAAAGTGTGTGTGTGTGTGTGTGTGTGTAACAGAATATTTTTCAGTTATAAAAAATAAAAGAAATTTTGCCATTTGTGACAATATGAATTGGACCTTGAGCACATTATGCTAACTGAAATAAATCAGACAGAGAAAGACAAGTCCGGTAAAATCTCACTTATAGTTGGAATCTAAAATAACAACACCAAACTGAACTCATGGATATAAAGAATATTGGTGGTTCTAAGAGACAGGGGTGCAGGATATATTAAAGGAGGGAAGATGGTCAAAAGGTACAAACTTCCAGTTATATAATACATAAACACTGGGGATGTAATATAAAACACTGGTGTCTAGAGTAAATAATATCATACTGTATATTTCAAAGTTAATAACAGAATAGATCTTATAAGTCCTCATCACAAAAAAAAAAAAAGAAAAGAAAATTGAGAGTATGTATGGTGATGGAAGTGAACTAAACTTACTAAGGTGAATATTTCACAACATATACAAATACTGAATTGTTATGTTGTGCATCTGAAACTAACATAATGTTACATGTCAATCATATTTTTAAAAAAAAAAAAAAAGGAAAAGCAAACTAAAAACTCAGAAAAAGGTAATACAAAAAAGGAGAAAAAACACAACAAAGACCAGTATCTCTCATGTATACAGATTAAAAATATCCTTAACACAATACTGAAAACCGAATTAATTTATAAAAATAAATATAGACCATGACCAGGGATGTATATATTCCAGGAATATAGAGTTGATTTAATATTTCAAAATCAACCGATTTAATTCACCATAGTATAAGGTTAACTAAGGGAAAAAACACATGCTTATATTAATCAATGCAAAAAATATATTTGACAAAGTTCAATATCTATTCATGAAAAACCCTTAGAAATGTAGAAATAGAGGAGAGTTTTTATAATATAAAAAGCTTGATAGAGTATCTATAAAAATCCTACAGCTAATATTACACTTAAAGGTGAAAGACTTAATGCTTTCTCCCTAAGATAGGAAAGAAAACCAGGACATCTGTTCTCACCACTCTTCTGCAACAAAGTGCTACAAGTTCTAGCCCGTAAAATAAGAAAAGAAAAAGCACCCAGATCAGAAAGGGCAAAAGAAAATTGTTCATATTTGCAGCTGCATAATGGTCAGCAAAGAAAATCCCAAGGAATCTTAAAAACAAAAACAAAACCAAAAAACCCTCCTAGAACATATTAGTGAGATGTGCTGTGCTGTGCTTAGTCGCTCAGCCGTGTCTGACTCTTCGCACCCCATGGACTGTAGCCCGCCAGGCTTCTCCATGGGGATTCTCCAGGTAAGAATACTAGAGTGGGTTGCCGTGCCCGCCTCCAGGGGATCTTCCAAACCCAGGGATTGAACCCAGATCTCCTGAGTTGCAGGCGGATTCTTTACCATCTGAGCCATCAAGGGAAGCCCATTAGTGAGATAGGTCTATGTAAACAAGTTTTCCAAATCTGTGTCACCTCTTTGAAGACACCTTAGTAACCATACTATCTGGTGTCTTGTGTTCCACTGCTTTTTTAGTGCCATGAAACTCAAATATACTAAGTGCTACATAATGTTTTGGTGTTGACATCGAAGTAAATTTTTCTATTTATCATATTCCAAATCTTATTCATTTTTAGAAAGAAAAACCTACAGAAATTTGATGAAGATATTTTTATTAAAAGAGCTACTTAAAAAATAGAACAGCATAAATTATGCTCAAATTTTAAGTCTTCTTGTGTCTTAATATTGTATTTTAAATAGTCCTTTTTATAAAAGACACTGTCAGATTCCTTCTTTTCTTTACTTGTTTTGGCCTAAAACCACTTTTCTAGAGAGGTCTGACTTTCCTAGCTAAAACAGTACCTTTTTTCTTCCCTCTACTCTCTCTCTCTCCCTATACTTACTGAGATCATGTGATACCTTTAAATCCTGCAAAAGGTTCACTCACAGAACAAACCAAAGACCGAACAGTCAGTAAGACTCCATTGATCAGGCAATGAGCCCTCCTCAGCTCTTTATTTCTCTATCCTCATCTCCACCCATTCCACCTGCTTGCTCATTCTGCTCTAGCCACACTGTCTTCTTACGTTTAATTTGAACTCACAAGGCATATTTTTGACTGTAGGGATTTTGCACTGGTTGAGCTGTCTTCTCGGATCATGCGTTTCCCATTTAACTGTATGGTTAATCCCCTTTACCTTTTTCAATATTTTGCTCATGTGGACTACCCTATTTAAAACAATAAAACTTATCATCTTAGACTTTAGACCCACTCTCCTTATTCTCCTCTATTTGTAAGCACTTATCAGCTTGCAACATACCATATCATTCACAAAGGTGCACAGTTACTGTTTCATGTCTTGTGTTTGCCCTTCACTCCAGTAAGAATTTTTATTCGTTTGTTTAGTACTGCATCCCAAGAACATAAAATAATGCCTAGTACATAAATATTTATTGAATGGAATAAATGATGAATAGATATAATAGGCATATCAACAATTATCATAATTAATTTCAATTAACTTCAGCAATACACTGAAAAATGAACTACTCATTTAAATGCTTTGCCAGACAAGTTTCAACTAATTATTCCAAACTAATAGGTCCTCCCAAAGAGTCATGTTTTTTCACTTAAATCTGGGTAAGGTGCTCCTCTTTGTGCACTCTACATGTACCTGTGTTTATCTTCTGACCTTTGTCCACGTACTGCAAAAAACTATTTCTTTATCTTTTTCCAAGACCAAAACATGAGCTCCTTGACAGCAGAGCCATGCTTTTCCCTCACTGGCATATAGCTCACATCACATAACACATAACAGGTACTCAATAAATGTTTTTTTGTGTGAATAAAACACTTAAAAATATCTACTAAACTGAATTAATAATGAATCAGGAATTTACCTCTTACTTGTTTCCTTAGTTTTTCAATTTCTTCTTTTAAGCTTTTTATTTCTAAATCTTTGCTTGCTGTTAGTGGACCATCAGCAGTTGAATACTGCAGAGCCTGGACAGTCTGCGTTGACTCTTTAAAAAAAGAAAGAATGAGAAATATACCCACATTCTAAAATTGAAAAACTAATGCCAATATATTTCTTTTCTAGGGAAATCTTTACTTAATTCAACTGGTCAAAGCATCTACCAACTGACAAAAAAAGCATGTAAACAGATTAAAATTAAGTCACAAAACTCCACTAGAGTTATAATGTCACTAGAATTATAACTATCTACCTTCTAATATGCGTGGTCTTCAGTCTTAAATACTGTTGGTACACTCTGCCATTGAGTCGACCATTCAGTTCCCTTTCATCCTAGCATAAACTGTCATCAAAATGTATGTCAGATGATATATGAAAAACTGAGTCTGGTGTATGAAGAGAGGTTTAAAGATGTTAATACAAAACATGTAGAAGAGCTGCTTCCAAATGTCATGTATGAAAATGGAGGCCCACCTACAGATGACTTGGTTCATCAGCTTAGCTAAAATAGGGATAATTATTTTAACTTGTTGTTCTAATCGAAAGATAAAAAGTACTAAAGAAGCATTAAATATAGTCAGGCATATTTCCAGACACCATCAAAAGAAAAAAAAGAAATGGTCCTAAAATAATTATACTGCCAGCTCATGGAAAGATCCCAAATAGTAAATTACTACCTCATCATAATTTTTTTGTTAGCACAAATCATTACTGATCGCTTTAGATTACTAATCTTATGCACACATTGCTTTAGGTAACCTATTACTTATATACATATATTACTTATTTATAAGACTCTGATGCTGGGAGGGATTGGGGGCAGGAGGAGAAGGGGACGACAGAGGATAAGATGGCTGGATGGCATCACTGACTCGATGGACGTGAGTCTCAGTGAACTCCGGGAGTTGGTGATGGACAGGGAGGCCTGGCATGCTGCGATTCATGGGGCCACAAAGAGTCGGACACGACTGAGCGACTGAACTGATCTGAAAACTCCAAGAGACTGTGACCTTCAGAAGATGGAGATTTTCTAATTTATATTCATCATCTGTATAGAGAACAGTATCATTATATTCACATGATGGTGGTTCATATTTGTTAATTTGAATTAAAGGTGTAAAATACACCATATTGTGCATTCAATCACGACCTTTCACATCCAGTATTTTTTACACATTTCTTTTTCTTTGGTTTCAAAAACATGTTAAAAATTGGTACATTCTGTATTTATTATTTTTAAAAAACATCTTTTCTTTTTTTTAAAACATCTAAGTTGAGAGTAGAAAATGGGGAGGCATAAACGTATCCACTGGACATTAGTTGGTTTTTTCCTTCTACAACCCCCACACTGCAGGGTATGGAGGTGCAGGAGGTATCCTTGTTCCTCTTTGCCACCTCTGTCCTTCCCATAAATCCCAGATCTTCTAAAATGCCCATTACCTGTTTATCATAGTTACCCACTGTCCTTCTTTTCATTACAACTTTTTTTATTATTATCTTTAGTGACTTTAACACAAAAGAGACAACCTATCCAGCTGGCTTCACAGGCACACACATCTGCTATGCAGCCACTGTTAGGGCTGTTTACCCGGCAGCTATTCCTCTCTCCAGGTGTTTTAATTAGCGGTCAGGACTTTGAAACAACTATTATTAATAAAGAAAACAAATGAAAAAGTAAACAAAAAATGGGGAATTTCAATGGAGAACTGAAAACTGTAAGAATAAAGCAAATGGATATTCCTGAACTAAAAGGGACATATCTGAAATTAAGACTCATTGAATGGATTCATATCATATCAGAACAGATATAGCAGATGACAAGACAAATGAACCTAAAGGCAAGTCTGTAGAGAATTAAGCACAAAAAAACCTAACAATGGAAGAAATAAGACTGAGAATAAAAGGAATAAGGGACACAGTCTAAGATATATATAACTGGAGTCCCAGAAGGAGAGGAGATTGTGAATGGAGCAAAAGAAATATTCAGAGATTATGAACAGAATTTTCTAAAATTGATGAAAGATATCAATCAAGTATTTAGAAGCTCAGTGAATCCCAAACAGGATTTACATTAATACAAAGAAACTTAACCAGGTAGATCATAGCCATCCTGCTTGAAATTGAAGTTAAGGAGAAATACTTAAAAACAGCTAGAGTATATTTAAGAAACCAAGACTAACAGCTGACTTCTCAAATATACTGGAAATCAGAAAACAATGCCATGAAATCTGTAGAGCATTGAAAGAAAACACCTTCCAAGCTAGAATTCTAAACCAGCAAATATTCTTCAAAAATGAAGGCAAAATAAAGGCATCTCAGACAAACAAAATCTGAGCGATTGAGTCACAACACATGTAATCATAAGAAACACTAAAGGAAATTTTCAGACTAAATAAAAAAGGTTCTGGATGCATACATGGATCACCAGGAGAAAATAAAGAATACAAAAAGTGTAAACATGTGGGTAAATAAAAAGCTATTTTATAAATAAATGAGTATAAAGCAAGAATAAAATAAAAGTATTGAAAGGTTTACAACACAGAAACAGGTAAACTATAAAACAATAACATAAAGGGCTATTATAAGGGTCTGATACTGTTTGTGAAGTGGTAAAATAAAACTTATTTAAAAGACATGTAAAGACCTAATGGAAAAAAAGGGAGCTGAATATTGACTGAATATTCAATATTCAAATAGACAGTAAATACATGAAAAGATATCAACCTTATTACCTACAAGGAAAATACAAATTTAAAATCATAGCAAAACTCCAATATACAGATACCAGAATGGTTAAAATTTTGAAAAGCTGACAATATCTAGTTCTGATGGGGATATACAGTAAGTGAAACTCATACATTATTAGCGAAACTACTGATGCAATTAATCACTTTTGAAAACTCTTTGCAACATTTTCTAAAGCTGAAAATACACTATCCCATGACGCAGAAATCCTACTGCTAGGTAGATATCCAAGAGAAATAAGTACATATGACCATCAAAAGAAATACATAACAACATTCACAGAAACCATGTTTAAAATAGTCAATATCTGGAAATAACTCAAATGTTCAACAACAACACCTTGGATGAAATGGTCTGAATATCTGTGTCAGATCAGATCAGATCAGTCGCTCAGTCGTGTCTGACTCTTTGCGACCCCATGAATCGCAGCATGCCAGGCCTCCCAGTCCATCACCAACTCCCGGAGTTCACTGAGACTCAGGTCCATCGAGTCAGTGATGCCATCCAGCCATCTCATCCTCTGTCGTCCCCTTCTCCTCTTGCCCCCAATCCCTCCCAGCATCAGAGTCTTTTCCAATGAGTCAACTCTTCTCATGAGGTGGCCAAGTACTGGAGTTTCAGCTTTAGCATCATTCCTTCCAAAGAAATCCCAGGGCTGATCTCCGAATATCTGTGTACCCCCCCGCAACAAATTCCTATGTTGAAATCCTACTCAAAAATGATGCAATAAGGAGGTGGGGCTTTGGGAGGTGTTTAAGTTATAGTTACAAGAGTGGAGCCCTCAAGAATGGGATTGCTGCTGCTGCTGCTGCTAAGTCGCTTCAGTCGTGTCCGACTCTGTGCGACCCCATAGATGGCAGCCCACCAGGCTCCCCCGTCCCTGGGATTCTCCAGGCAAGAACACTGGAGTGGGCTGCCATTTCCTTCTCCAATGCATGAAAGTGAAAAGTGAAAGGGAAGTCGCTCAGTCGTGTCCAACTCTTCGCGACCCCATGGACTGCAGCCTACCAGGCTCCTCCGTCCATGGGATTTTCCAGGCAAGAGTACTGGAGTGGGGTGCCATTACCTTCTCTGCAAGAATGGGATTAGTGCCTTATAAAAAGAACCCAGGGCTCCCTAGCCATGTCCCTCAGGTGAGGGCACAGCAAGCAGGCACTGGCTATAAAACCTCCCTTGACCATGCTGGCACTTTGATCTTAGACTTCAGCCTCCAGGCCTCAGAGAAATAAATTTCTGTTGTTTATAAGCCATCCAATCTGTTTTATTTTTTAATAAAAGCCAGAAAAATCCAGACATTGGATAATTTGTTTAGTATTTATGTACAATGTAATACTATACTAAGCAGCAGTTTTAAAAAAAGGACACACTACTGATATACACATAACATGGAAAACCCTGTTGTCAAAAAAACAGACACAAAAGACAATATACTGTATGAAGATGCATACTGTATGAAATGTAGATACTGTATGGCTTCAAGAAAAGGTAAAATTCATGCTGAAAAATTCTGAATACTGTTTACTTCAGAGTTGTAGGTTACAAACTGGGAAGAGAGCATGATGGAACTTGACGCTATGCAAGAAATGTTCTATATACTGATTGGGGTGGAGGTTACATAAAGGTACACGAATACAAACATTTATAGGGAGTACACCTTAGAATGCTTGTCCACTTTATGCGTATCACCGTTTAAAAGTCAAAACTGAGTGACATCAGTATCATATCCCTGTGAGTCATTCCTTTTTCCTCCCCACTTCAATTTACAATTAATTGGATATCCACAGCTGAACAAAAGTGCTTCTGCACTGCACCCACATCTGAAAGTGGGTGGACTGGACCTTGGAGGAGGCTGCAGATCCAAGGTACTGGCAGCAGTGACCTCTCGAGCAGAGGCGGTAGAAAGTGAAAGTGATGAGTGAGAGCAAAGTGGCTGTGATGAGGGCCACAGATGGAGGATTTCTGAAGCGGAGGGGGAGGGTAAGAAAGGAAAGAAGGCAGGCAAAGAGAAATGAAGGAATGCATTTCCTGCTGTCTGTCCACAAACCTGTGGGTTCTTCCACCAAAAAGGTCCAGGTACCAAGCATACACTTCCTAGACTCTGCCAATAGCTTTTACCATGCACACACTCCTAACTTTAGTGGTGAGTCAGCTCTGGGAAGAGAAACCCAAAATTTGTGCTATAGCGCCACCTTTTGGAAAGCAAAAGAACGGCTTCTGATTGCCAATCTGCTGAATTAAGGGTCAAAGGAAAACTTCACCTAAAAAGAAAGGTGTTTGCTACTTCAATGTTATGGCAGAGACACATTTCATGAAACACTATGAAAACCCATGTAATATAGTATCCAAAAAGGAAAATGACAATTTTCTAGGCAACCGTCTCAAAGATACAGAATACTGCAGTCTAACTGATAAAGAATTCAAAATAATTATGAAGAAATTCAACAAGCTACAAGAAAACACAGAAAGGCAACTCAGTGAAGTCAGGAATAAAATTAACGAATAGAAGGAGCATTTACTAGAGAGACTGATACTACAAAAAAGAACAAAACAAGAATTCTGGAGCTGAAGAACTCAATAAGTGAGAGCAATACTGGATTAGAAAGCACTGGGAGTAGAACAGATCAGATGGAAGAAAGAATAAGCCATATGGAGGACAGGAATTGAGAAATGATTCGGGTGTAAGGGGAGTGAGAACTAAGTTTTTTTTTTTTAAAGTGAAAACTGACAAGAGTTATCAGACTGCATTTAAAAAGTAAAAATAAGAATAAAAGGTATATCAGAAGGAGAAGAGACGGAGACAGGGGCAGAGAGTTTATTTGATGAAATAATAGCTGAGAACTTCCCAAACCTGGAGAAAGAACTGGACATGCAATTCTAAGAAGCTAATAGAACACCCTGCTGTCCCAATGCAAAAAGATCTTTTCCAACACATTTTAGAATGAAAACTATCAAAAGTCAATACTAAAGGAAGAATTTTAAAGGCAGCAGGGGAAAAAAGAAAGTATCCTACAAAAGAATCTCCATTAGGTAATAAGCAGATTTCTCAGCAGAAATTCTACAGGCCAGGAGAGAGCAGAATAACATACTCAAAGAATTGAAAGATAAAAGCTCCTAGTCAAGAATACCCTACCTGGAAAAGTTATTCTTCGGATATGAAAGAGAAATAAAGGTTTTCCTAGACAAATAAAAGCTGAGAGTTCACCACCGCTACAAATGCTGAAAGGCGTTCTTCAAGCGGAAACAAAAAAGATGAAAGTACACAAGGCTCTGATCACGGTAACAAATACAGTCAGAATTAGAAAACTGTAACTGTGTTTTAGAATAGTGTGTTAATTAATTATAGCATAAATGTTAAAGGAAAAGAGCATTAAAACTTACTATAGCTACTACCATTTGGTAGCAAATTCACAGCATAAAAAGTGACCATTTGTGACATCGAAAATATAATAGGAGATGTAAACTGATGAAACCTCTATAGGTGAGGGAAGATGGGCTGCTATCAGCAGAAAAAGGACTAGTTTATCAATTAGATACTTATGTAGATGTCATGGTAAAGACAAAGCAAAAATTTAGAGGAGAGACATGACATAAAAAAGGGAACAATGAGCACATCACCATTGTAAATCATCTACAAAGGTAGACAAAAAAAGAAGAAAAAACCCAATGGAGACACAAAATAACCAGAAGGCAAAAGATCAATGGTAGTAATAAGTCCTTACATACCAATAATCACCCTAAATGGATTGAATGGATTGAATTTACCAAACGAAAGGCACAAAGAGGATGACTGGAAAAAAAAAAGTTCCAACTATATGCTGCCTACGAGAGTCATTTCAGCTCTATCAACACAAAAAAGCTCAAAGTGAAGGGATGGAAGATAATATTTCAGAAAGCAAAACAAAGTGAGTGTAGCCATACTTATATCAGACAAAATATACTTCAGCCAAAAACAGCAAGACAAAGAAGGTCATTATAATGATAAAGGGGTCAACACATCAAGAAGATATAACAACTGTAAATATACAGGCTCCAAACAGCAGAGCACCAAAATATATTAAATACTAACAAACCCTAGGAGAGAAACAGACAACAAAATAATAGTAGGGGACTTCAGTAGGCCACTCTCAGCAATGATAAATTATACAAACAGAAAATCAACAAGGAAATGTTGGAAATGAAGCATCTTAGAAAAATAGATTTAACAAACATATATAGAACATTCCATACAACAGCAGCAGAATATACATTCTTCTCAAGTGCACACAGAACATTCTCCAGAACAGATCATATGACAGGACAAAAAACATATCTTTACAAACATAAAAAGACTGCAATCACACCAATTATCTTTGCTGGTCACAATGGTATGAAAATAGAAACTGATAAAAAGAGGAAAGTGAGAAGATCTACAAACATGTGGAAACTAAACAACATACTTCTGAACAACCAATGGGTGAAAGAAGAAATGAAGAGAAAAAAAATCTCAAAACCAATGAAATTGGAAATATGACATTATCAAATTTGTGGGATGCAGCAAAGCGGTTCTGAGAAGAAAGTCTATTGTAAAAAAATGCATATATTAAAAAATTAGAAATATCGCAAATAACCTAACTTTACATCTCAAGGAATTAAACAAGAAGAATAAATTAAGCCCTTGGATGGCATCACTGACTTGATGGACATGAGTCTGAGCAATCTCCAGGAATTGGTGATGGACAGAAAAGCCTGGCGTGCTGCAGTCCATGGGGTCGCAAAGAGCTGGACACGACTGAACTGAACTGAAAGTTAGCAGAAGGAATGAAATATAAAGTTTAGAGCTGAAAGGAATGAAACAGACAAGAAAAACTACAGGAAGGATCAATCAGATTAAAAGCTGGTTGTTTGAAAAGACAAACAAAAGTGACAAAACTTTCATCTAGACTAAGAAAGAAGAGAGAAGATTCAAATAGAATTAGAAATGAAAGAGGAGACATTACATGGGATGCTATAGAAATACAGAGGCTCATAGGAGACTACTATGGATAACTGTATGCCAAGAAATTACATAACCTAGAAGAAGTGAACAGATTTTTAGGAACAAAACTGACCAAGACTGAATCATGAAAAACTAGAAAATGTGAACAGACCGATAATGAGTAAAGAGATTGAATCAATAATCAGAAACCTCCCAAAAAGAAAATTTCAAGACCAGATGGCTTCACTGATGAATTTTACCAGTCATTTTAAGAAGAATTAACATCAATCCTCCTCTTTTCCAAAATACTGAGGAGGAGGGAACACCTCCAAACTCATTCTACGAAGCCAGAACTACCTTAATACCAAAACCAGATAAGGAGACCACAAGAAAACCATAGTTGTCCCTTGAACAACACCACTTTGTACTGCACAGGTCCATTTATACACAATTTTTTTTTCAGTAAATATGTACTACATGATCCCCAGTTGGTTGAACTTGTAGATGCAGAATCATGGTTACAGAGGACCAACTATAAAGTTATACACAGCTTTTTGACTACACAGGGCTTGTGCCACACATCCCTGTGTTGTTCAAGGGCCAACTGTATTAACCAATATCTCTGAAGAATATAGATGTAAAGTTTTTCAGTAAAATATTAGCAAAGCAAATTCAAGCACACATTAAAAGGATTATACATCATGATCAAATGAGATTTTTCCCTGGCATGCAAGAATAGCTCAACACACATAAAACAATAAATGTAATGCATCACATTAATAAATTGAAAGATAAAAATCACACGATCATTTCAATAGATGCAGAAAAAGCATCTTAAAAAATACAACATCCTTTCATGATGAAAACCCTTAAAAGGCTGGGTACAGAAGGAAAATAACTCAACACAGTAAAGGCCATATACAACAAACCGACAGATAATATATTCAATGGAGAAAAACTGAAAGATTCTCCTCTAAGGTCCAGAACAAGAAAAGGATGGCCATTCTCATTACTCTTATTCAATATATAGTACTAAAATTCCTAGCTATAACAATTAAGCAAAATAAATAAATAAATAAATAAAAGGTATTGAAATTGCAAAGAAGTAAAACTGTCAGTATTTGCCAATGTAATTTTATAGGTATAAATCTCAAAGAGGCAACCAAAAAATCTTCCGGAACCAATCAACTATTTTGGTAAAGTGTAGGATACAAAATTAACATACAGGAATTAGCTGCATTCCTTTACACAAATAATGAATATCTGAAAAAGAAATAAAATAAAACTATCCCATTCACAATAGCATCAAAAGCAAGAAACTATTCAGGAATAAACTTAACCAAGGATGTGAAAGATATGTACAATAAAAATGACAAGACTTTGCTAAAAGAAACTGAAGAAGATACAAACAGAAAGCATCCCATGTTCATGGATCAGAAGAATTAACACTGGTAAAATATACATACTACCAAACCCATCTACAGAATCAACACAACTTGCATCAAAATACCAAAGGCATTCTTCATAAAATAAAAGAAACAATCCTAAATGTTTGTGGAACCACGAAAAACACTGAATACTGAAAGCAATTTTGAGAAAAAAGAACAAACCTGGAAGTATCCCGATTTCAAACCATATTACAAAGTCATAATGTTAAAAATAGTAGTGTACTGGCACAAAACAGACACAGAGACCAATGGAGTAGAGAGCCCAGAGTTAAATCCCAGTACATACAGTCAAGTGATACTTGACAAGGGAGTCAAGAACCTAAGGTGGAAAAGACAGTCTCTTCAACAACTGGTGCTGGGAAAACCAGAGAAACACATGCAGAACACTGAAACTGGACTTCTAACTCATACTACTCACAAAAATTAACTCAAAATGTTTCAAAGACTTCCGTAAGATCCATATGTTTCATACATGAAAATGTAGTAAAAAAAAAGCTCCTTAACACTGGCCTTGGCAATGATTTTTTTGAATATGATGTCAAAAATACAACAAAAGAAAAAAATCAGTAGACTACACCAAACTCAAGAGCGTCTGTATAGCAAAAAAAAAGAAAAAAAATACAGAATGGCAGAAAATTTTTGCAACTGTCCACTGGATAAAGGGTTAATATCCAAACTATATATAGAACTCATACAACTTAATAACAAAGAAGCAAGCAATGTGACTTCTAAAAGGGCAGAAAAACTAAACAAACATTTCTGCAAAGAGAAGATTATAAATGAGCAACACGGCACATGAAAAGATGCTTAACATCACTGATCATGGGAGAAATGCAAATCAAAACCACAATAAGATATCACCTCACACCTGTTAGAGTATCTAAGAAGAGACATGTGAAGGTAAGGATGTGGTGAAAAGGGAACCCTTATAGACTCTGGAAAACTATATGGAGGGTCCTCAAAAATTCAAAAATAAATCTACCTTAAAGATACAGCAATTCCACTTCTGGGTATACATCTAAAGAAAATGAATACAGATGTTTGAAGGGTCTGAGTTCAAGACAAATCAGCAAATGAGACTGGAAACAGTTGGTTTATTAAGAAAAATAAAACCAGGAGATAAAGTGTTCCAAAAGCCAAGAAAAAGTGCTATCAGGAGAGGAATATGATCAACTGGTTAAATTCTGATAGGCTAGAAGATGAAGGCCTAATAATGAAGGAAATAATCATTGGATTTTGCAACACAGGCTAGAGAAATGAACTAAGGAAAAAAAGTGGGATTGCTGGGCAGCATCAAGATCTTAGTAAACTTGAGATTACTTTTCAGGAATTTCAAGTGGGATTAGCTGGCATGCTGTGTGTTCTCAGTAAGCAACTTTCAGCCACATAGTTATATACAAAGTATTTAAACATGGTTGGGGTTCTGCCAAAGGAGTGTGACTAACAGAAAGAGGAGCAATAGCTTTAAGAGTGTATGTAAGGGTATAATTAAGATTGACCAAGAATGAGACCTGACGGTATAAGGGGAATAGGGAAAGGGTGACAGAATTATAGGTAACGGTGGAATTGAAGGACAACACACAAGACACCAGAGAGAGTTAACTAGAAAATTACAAGCAGGAATATACAGAAGGTTTGCTTGAAATTGAGATTAATAAAGCATTTTAGACACTGTAATCTAAGATATATCGTACTACCACCAGAAGGAGTGGCAGAGGTAGGGTGGAGAACAAGCTCACTGAAAGTGAAGAATCAACAAAGAAGTCAGAATATGAAAAGGTTCCCTAACGTGCATTTTAAAATCACTAAATGTTACAACAGGGGTGACACTGTAGAGAAGGACAGTTCGCTAGAAGCTAGAATTTTTAAGGACTGAGGAAATATGGTAGGGAGTCTTATAAAAAGTGCTACTATAGGATGAGAAGGGCTCAGTTTTCATTAGTAGTATTGAATACTACTTTCTTCTCCTCAGAGGTACTTATTCCCACAGATTTATATACATAAATATGTACGTGGGGGAAACAAATGCTATTTTGTTGTTTACTGTTAGTTTTGTGAGTTTACGTGAGTGGTATTAAACTGTATGAGCTTCCCTGGTGGCTCAGATGGTAAAGAATCTGCCTGCAATGCGGAAGACCTGGATTCGATCCCTGGGTTGGGAAGATCCCCTAGAGGAGGGCATGGCAACCCACTCCAGAATTCTTGCCTGGAGAATCCCACGGACAAAGGAGCCTGGTGGGCTACAGTCATAAGGTTGGAAAGAGTCGGACGTGACTGAGCAACTAAGCACAGCAACACAGCATTATACTGTATTTATACTGTATTCTGCATAAATTTCATTTTTCCATTTAATAAAAAAAAGTTCTTTTCAAGATAAAACAATCACTTACAATAAACAGTTTCTACACTGTGAGTCCAATACAAAAAGGGAAAACATTATCTTTAAAATATATTTACCTTGAAGCTTTCTACTAAGTTCAAGTTTTTCCTGCTCAAGGCGCTTAATTCTTCTTTCATAAGCTTCAGTTGCTAAGTTGTTATCTAGAGTCCTCTGCACATTAACATCGAGATCCAATGGTGTGGGACCAGCTGTAACTCTTAAACAGCTTCGATCAGAAAGAACACTGGAAAAAAAAGGGGGGGAGGGGGAAATATGGGTTTACACTGAAATAAGTCTGAAAAGATAACCTTTTGAAACTGTTCATTTAAAACATGGATCTGAACATCTAGTTACAGCTAGCCATCTGGAATGATTACAAAATACTTTTTTTTTTCAAAATCACCATAAACAACCTTTTAGAAGCAGGGGCTGTGCCACATGGCTTTCAGGATCTTGGTTTCCCAACCAGGGATCAAACCCAGGCTACTTGCAGCGGAAGCACCAAGTCCTAAGTCCACCAGAGAATTCCTTAGAAGCATTTTTGAAAATAAAAACTTAAATAGTCCTGATTATCTTGAATTTATTCTAGTAACTATAAATTATAAAATGAAGCTTGCTGAAGGGTTACGGGTAGCTTAAAACAATGTGACCACCTAAGTGAAACAGCAATCAAAAGCACCAACCATGGTCCTCTGTGGAATTATAAAATGCCTTCATAGCTACTTACATAAAATGCTTCATAAGCAAATACACTGCTCAACACAAGGAATATAGCCAATATTTTATAATTACTATAAATGGAGTATAACTTTAGTGTGAATTAGTATACTGTATATCTGTAACTTGTATATCAACTATACCCTTTGATTAAAAATTTTTAAGTGAAATGCTTTAATTCAATACAATTTAATTAAAAACATTTGAAGTGTTGGACACTCAGCAGTGAACGGAACAGACAAAATGTGCCCATATAGAGGCTTTTACTCCAGTAGCAGAGACAAAAATAAACAAACAAGGAAAATACTCAGTACATGGCAGTGTTAATAGGCTAAGAAGAAAACAAAAAACAGGAAAGGCAGGCAACTTCATTTCCCCTTTCTGTCTTTTGAAATGAGGTATTGAGGGGGAGTAAATTAAAATGTAGATAAAGTGGTCAGGAAAGTCATTACTCAGAAAGTAACCTTGAAAAAGTCCAGAAAAAATAAATGGCCCTGTCAAGGTAATATGAGAGGAAAGACATTCCCAGCAAATGGAGTAGAAGTACAAACACACCATCAAGTGTACTTCAATAAAATAAACCTAATACAAGAAAAAAAGAAGTGCAAAAGTCCTGAGGCAAGAGTTCTCTGGCATGTTCACAGGCCAGAAAGGAGACCTGTGGGGCTGCAAAGTGAGCAAGGGCAAGAGTAGTAGGAAATAAAATGAGAAAGAAAGTGAGCCTTGTTGGGTCTCATAAGAACTCTGTTTGGAGTTAAGATATGAAGCCACTGGAGGTGGGGGCAGTGAGGATTGGTCCTGCACAGGTGAGTGACATACTCTGACTTATCATTTAGCAGAATCAATCAGACAGATTCAGAGAAATATAAGAAATGACATTATGAACATCTGAAGTAGGTGATTAAGACAGATTTTGAGTAGAAGAGAGGCCTCAGCTGGAAATATACATTTTAGAAGTCATCAGCAAATACCACCTAGGGGAGCATCAGAAAGTAAATGGAAAAGATTCAAAGACGAAGCCACAAGCCACAGGATATTAGGAGGGATGTGGAGAATGAGTGGGAGTGGCCAGAAAGACAAGGAGAAATGAGGCAAGTGTTCTGGAAAGTGTTGTAATGGAAAGGAGCTGTGGCAAGGAAATGAGACTAGGCAAATAAGGATGACTTAAGGATGACTAGGACCAAAGAAATGACCATCAAATTTAGCGCCAGGGAGGCCAGCAGTGACATCGATAAAAATCAGTTTGTGTCAAGTGATGGGAGCACAAACTTGACTGGAATGGTACCAAGAAAGAAGAGGATGAGAAAAATGGACAAAGTCAGGGCAACAGTTTGAAGTAATTCTGCTGTACTGAAGAGCATAAAAATGGTTGGTAGCAGGTGAAGAAAGTTGGATTAAGAGAGATTTTTTTATTTTGCTTTAAGATGAAAGAAAAACCTACATTTTGTGAGCTGATGAAAATGGTCTGTTATGCAAATTACACAAAGGGGAAATTTTATGATTTAACAGTAACACACTAGAGTAGGCAAGAAGGAACAGAAGGGATGGGCGCTAGGTAGGGAGCTCATCTCACATAGTCATACACATAAAGAAGAGTATATGGGTCTAGAGGTATGCAGGCTGTAAATGAGGTGATGCGGCTTGTGGAAGCTGTCTGCTGACAGCTCCAATCTCTCTGTGAAAGGGGAAGTGAGGTCATCAGGTGAGAGTAAGAATGACAGAGGTTTCACAGGCAAAGTATAAAGTAGGAGATAGTTACCTAGGAGAGTAAAGAGTGAATACACTAGGGTAATACAGTATATTTGCCAGGCAGCAACAAGGGGCACTTGGGATTGGTAATCACAAACTTAAAGTGAGATCAGTAAGAGTACTCAGATATTTTTCTCTAGACAATCTAAACTGCATATAGGTACAGGCAGAAAACCGAGTTGTAATAAGGAATGGTAACTTAGCAAAACCAATGTCATAGAATGAGATAGTCAGGAACTGAGAAGCACCCAAGGAGTGACTGTAATCATTCTCAATGAAGTTTAAGGAATGGTAAGGAGGAAACAGGGCTTCCCTTGTGGCTTCAGCTGGTAAAGAATCTGCCTGCAATGCAGGGGACCTGTGTTCCATCCCTGGGTTGGGAAGACACCCTGAAGAAGGGAAAGGCTACCCACTCCAGTATTCTGGCCTGAAGAATTCCATGGACTCTATAGTCCATGGGGTCCCAAAGAGATGGACATGACTGAGCGACTTTAACTTTCACAAGGAAGAAAGAGATACAAGTAGAATGAGGGTCAGTGGAAAGAGGGCTAAGATCGATGGGTTGAAAGACTGATGTTTGGAACCTAGAAAATATTTCAATAGCCTAAGACTCTTCTAATTCCTGTTCCATTGCTAACAGATTCTGAGCTCTCTCTGTGTTCTAGTCTTTCTCCCCCCAAAATGAGTTAAGATTCTTATATTAATATGTCTTATTCACTTGGTAATGTCTAAGTTTTCCTAGAAGCAGCTTCAATCCATTAAAAAAAATATTTTTTTTACTTATAAGGCTCTCTTATGCATTATAGTTTTAAAACCTCAATTCATTTTTAATTTGCTCTAAATTATCCAAATCACATTAACTTTTCAAACTTACCAGCTACTGGTATATGTAAAACCAACAAATGGCAGATGGTGACCAGAAAAGGCAGTATGTGTTGGTGGGGGCATCGTTTCCTAAAGGAGGAAGAAACATCTGGTAAAAAATGAGTAACTATAAACTGTAGACTGGGCTATAAAAATTCACTGTCAACAATTTACAAACACTGATAAGTTTGGTCTAGACGTTTAGTGATTAAAAAATTTAGACCATAAACACTGCTACTGTAGAATTCTAATAAAAAGAAAGGAAAGATTTAAAGTCTGATGGATACCGAGAGTACAAGCATTATTCATGTATTCCATATATGTGATTTGCCTAGTTGTTAAAATTTATTTGTAATCCCAAACCAATATTCACAAATACTTTTGTAGTTATTTTCAGATATTTGCAGAGCAAACAAAAATTTGCACTGCCCTACACACATGTTCCCAGCCAGAGCGGAACAAGGAGATGCTCTGCCCTCTTGTTTCAGATCTCATTCAGTAAGCAAGCGGTTTTTTTCAAGGTCTACATGTTCCCTGACAACTGTTCAAGTGATAAATGGTAAGGTGGCCTATAAAATTACTTTATAACCATTTTTTTTTTTTTAAAGCAGAGAGACAGAACTTCTTTAAACAATCATACTCACAGAATTCTTTAAACAATCATCATCCACATCAAAATTCGACGTATCTGTTGGGCTACTAACTTCTGGAATATAAGGTGCTTCACAGTTTCGAATATTATCCCAATCAATTCCATTGAAAAATGGGTGCTTCTTAAAGTCTTCTATTCCATTTTGACCAAGTCGATGTTCTCTGCTACAGATGAGTCTTCGAATAAGATCCTTAGCATTTTCAGACACATCACTCACTTGAGGAGGAAACTGAAACCTCTCCTAAATAGAGAATAATAGAAACAAAATATAAATCACTAATTTACTAAGTAGGTTGATGCTAACACTGACCTCCTTAAATATATATATATTTTAAAATATCTAATAAATATGTACTGGTACAAAGTACTGACACTAAAGGAGATTCAAGAATAAATTTAAAAGAATCATTTTCCTAAAAGAACTTTTCATATGTAACTTAGTCATATATATACTACAGAAAGAATAAGTTAAATGTAAAAACACCTTAAATGCTGTCAAAATAAAAAGAATTCACTAAATGTAATAGAATTTACATAATCAATAGTATATCTGATTATGATAACGATTATGATATTATGAAATCATAATCAATATTACGATATTGATTATATGATAACATTCATATAAGTCACACACTAATGATTAATACTAAACATTTGTAAAGAATGTAACATGTACTACTAGAAGTATGTTACTTGTTTAGCTCATTTAATCCTCAGAGCCACTGTATTACTCTAATTTTATAGAAAAGGAAACAAAGAAACAGTTAAAACAATTGCTCAAGGTTACATAATCAATGGTAGAGCTAGGATTTGAACTGAAACTGATTCCAGAATCTGTGCTCTCAACAACCATGCTACAGTACAATGACTTCTATCAGAAATGCTTTACATGCTATTGACAACTTTGGAGCTATTTCTTGTTTTCAAACTCTTGATTATCTTTGCAGCCAGACAGAAAAGCATCAACTTTGCAAAACTAACATATATATATATATATATATATAAAATATATATATATTTGGGGCTTCCCTAGTGGCTCAGTAGTAAAGAATCCGCTTGCAATGCAAGAGACCTGGGTTCAATTCCTGGGTCAGGAAGATCCCCTGGAGAAGGAAATGGCAACCCACTCCAGTAGTCTTGGCTGGGAAATCCCATGGACAGAGGAGCCTGACGGGTTACAGTCCATGGGGTCACAAAACAGTTGGATATGACTTAGCAACTAACAACAACTATATATATATATAGCAATTAATTATAATTGTATTACCACAACAAATTAAAAAGAACAGATTAGCACTCCCTTTATGGGATATTCCTATTCATATTCTAGGTTTTTGCAATTACTCACAATCTTCTGAGACTGATAATCAGAGTCTCCCTCTTCTTATACAATCTATTTCATTTGGTATTAAATGGATTAAAATTTTATTCTTTCCTGCTGTGCATCTGGACTGTTTCCAATGTTTGATGATCATAAATAATACTGGGATAAGTATTCTCACACATATAGCTTTGTTCTATGAATATTCCCTCATGGTAGATTCTTAATATTGAAGGTGCCCAACCAAAAGTTTTAACCATTTCTTTCTAAGGTTGCTGATGAATACTTACAGACTTCTTGAGAGAAAAATTATATCAATTTACATCCCTATCAATGATGTCTAATCTAACACTGTTCTTTTCAATGGATCATTTATAGCACAGAGTACTATTTTCTTTTCATCTTTACCAATTTGACAGGGAGAAAAGTATACCATGCTTATTTTAATTTGGATTTCATCTATCTATTATTATTAAGATTAAGAATTTTAAATGCATTCTAGTCATGATTATACTGATACTATAGTAGTAATGATAAATTGTCTGCTCATGATCTTTGTTACTCTACTGGAGAGATCATTTAATTGTCTACTTATTAGCATCTCTGCAAAATTACAAGATGAGGACTAACAATTTTATGCATAATTTATAGATTTTTAAAAAATAATTTATGGATTTTTATTACTCATGTTGGTCATGTTCCCTGCTAGCATAGAAATTAGATTATTTATTGTTTTTGGAAAATTATTCTCTTTTTAAATATCACATTTTAATTTTATTATATGTATTATTTGCCACACTAATGTGAAAAATAGTAAAATATACTAACTTTGTGATTCATGATTTTTCCATATGTTTCCACCAGAGATTCTGCATAAAATGGTGTTTCTCCATAAAGCATTTCATACATACAGACCCCCAAAGACCACCAGTCACACTCAGGTCCATATCTGCCTTTTCCATCTTCCATGGCTTGAAGGATTTCAGGAGAGATATAATCTGGAGTTCCAACAGCCACTGAGGATTGGACCTGAAGAAGTTCACATTGTTAGTAATCAACCATAATATATTAGAAATAAATAATTATTTTAATTAGAAATGTTTATATTTACATAGAAACACAATAAGCACTATTTCATAACAACTTCAATTTTGTCATTATCTGAATTTAGTCTCCTTGTGCATGTAAGTTAAAATATATATAATCACCACACCAACAAGTTCTCCAGATTTTTAACACTATAGAATGTTTATTATAGCTGTTATTTAGTTGACTACACTTAGAGTAAAAATACATGATTTGAACACCACAGCCACAAACCACAGATTGAATATTTATATTAGAACATTCTTATTATTGATATTATCTGTCCAACATTGCCATATATTAAGTGGAACTTTGAAAATTTTACAATTAATTATGTGGGGGAAAAAACAGAAACAAACCTGGCTACTATTATAAGCAGCTTGGAGATTAGTTTAAAACATTTTAAAGATAATCTAACTAAATAAATGTTAATAATGTCCTGCAAACTATTTATTTAAAAAATTATAAAAGGGGAAAAATATTATTCAAAACACTGAGTCTAAACAGAGAACATACAATTATGGCAAGGTGGCAACCCACTCCAGTGTTCTTGCCTGGAGAATCCCAGGGACGGGGGAGCCTGGTGGGCTGCTATCTATGGGGTCGCACAGAGTCGGACACGACTGAAGCGACTTAGCAGCAGCAGCAGCAACAGATATAACTAAGAAAACAACAGCTAAAAACAGATCCTGGGCACATATCTTTTAAGGTATTCCAAAATAAAAGAAAATTAGTTTTATATATGTTTTTAGAGAACATACCAAGAAATGAACATTCTCAAGATAAAATAATGGTTAATATTCTGAATTTCCTAAAGTACCATTCTTAATAATTATTAGAACAGACTTCTTTGGCAATACTGAGATTAAGTAACTTGAAAATTCTTGAAAACTCTTAAAAATACTAGATAAAATATAACAACCATTTTCTAAATGTATATATAAATAAGCCTTTAAATAAAGAGACATTCTTAGATATATGTAATCAAGAAATGATTGGAAACCAGGGCAATAAGCATTAGAGCAGGAGTGCAGTTGGGAAATTGTGTTCATTTTCTAGGTACTTAACTTTTAACATATACATAAGGTCAAAAAGAAAGATCCTGTGGTTACTTGAGGTTTAAAGTAAAAGCCTGCCCCATATAATCTTTATCCTAAAAGGTGTGTGTGCGTGTGTGTGTTAGTCAGTCAGCCATTCGCTTAGTCGTGTCTGACTCTTTGTGATCCCAAGAATTGTAGCCCGCCAGACTACTCTGCCCATGGAATTCTCCTGGCACAAATACTGGAGTGGGTAGCCATTCCCTTCTCCAGGCCTAAAGGGTATATTGTAAGTAAAAAGGTGAATTACAAAATCTGCCATTCAGCAGAGAAAGACAGTGACATATATGAAAAAAAATTCACTCCTTTAGAAATTCATAACTTTTAGGTCACATAGTCCCACCATTTGGGATTCTAATGCACAGGACTTCTGTGATTCAGAAATTCTCAAGCCAAGAAACTGGCATAATACTGGCATCAGCTTAGGTGCCCCTAGAAAGCTTCTCATAACAGATTCAAAACTACCTGGAGGATACATGCTCAAACTTGGCCTCATATAATTCTCACACATAACAATTCACTAAAAGATGAGTTCAGAATCCAATAATATAACTAAATGAGGAAACATTCCATTTATGAGCAAAAGCCAGAAATCCAAACAACACAATCAGACCTCAAAAAATTATCAGTTCCACGTCATAAAATAAGTATGTTTAAAATTATTAGATAACAAAAAATCTAAAGCATATGAAAAAGCTGAAAAAAATAAAGTCCTAGAATGGAAAAAACTAGTTGTCGACATAAAAGATATGAAGAAATAAAATCAGATCCACATCTGTACACTTTGTTAAACTAGAGAGCACCAAAGGTAAGAGATTCTAAAAACCTATGGAATAAAAAGAGATTTTCTACCCAAGAAATGATGATTAGACTGAAGAATTATTAATGCTAATGTGGGGGTTAGAAGAAAATGGAATTGTATTTTTCAAAGTGATGAAACAAAGTAATGGTCAATATTATATTTCCCACCCACCTAAATTATAAAACAGAAATGAGGATTAAATAAAGATATTTTCATACAAAGAGTGAGTGAACTACCACATATAGACTCTTTTAGTTAAACAGGAGTACTAAAGGATATACTTGAGAATCAAGAAACATAATCCAGAGAAAAGAATGTGACACTAGAGGCAACTGTGAACAAAGATAGTAGGAAACTTTAACATGCACCTAAGTGGTGATTAACTGGATAAACTAATGATGAAGAAAAGGAGAAAGAGGGCAATAAAGAGGAAGATGAAGATGAGCAGGAGCAATAGAAATAGGAGATGGGGGAGGAAGAGGAAGGAATAACTACTCAAAAGACGAAAAATAAGATGGAACTAAAATACCAGAAAACAAGTTACTTAGGGAGTGATTAGGATTAAAATGTTCTGAGTTTCTTGGTTTTCTATTTTTTATTTCTTATTTATTTTTTAATTATTGTTTTCAATTGTGGTAAAATACCCATGACATAAAATTTACCATCATAACCATTTCCAAATGTATAGTTTGGTGACATTAAGTACATTTACACTGATGTGCAACCATCACCGCCATCCATTTATAAAACTCTTTTCATCTTACAAAACTGAAAATCTATTAAACAATAACTCCCCCATCCCCTTCTCCTCCCAGACCCTAGCAACCACCACTGTAGCTGCTATGAATTTGACTACTCTAGGTACTTTATACAAGTGCAATTGTACAACAATCTGTTCGTTTGTGTCTGGTGTATATCACTTGGCATGTTTTTTAAAAGGTAGGATGGATCAGGATGTTCTTTTAAAGCTGAATAACGTTCCAATGTATGGATATACCACATTTTTTTTCCCATTCATCCAATAGTGGACACCTGACTTGCTTACATCCCTTGACTTTTGTGAATAATGGTGCTGTGAACATGGGTGAACAAATATCTCTTTGAGACTCCGCTTTAACTTCTGTGGAATATGTACACAAAAGTGGAACTGCTAGATCATATGGTAATTTTATTTTCAGCTTTTTGAAGAACTGTTACACTGTTTTCCACAGTGGCTACAACATTTTACATCTCCATCAGCAGTGCACAAAGATTCCAATTTCCCCACAACTGTATCAAAACTTGTTATTTTTTTTTTTTTTTAGTAGCCATCCTAATGGTATGAAGCAGTATCTCATTGTGGTTTTGATGTGCATTTCTGTATTGACTAGTGATGTGGAGTCATTCGTCTCTCTTCTTAGGAGAAACATCACTTCAAATCCTTTGTGTATTTTGAACTGGGTTGTTAGTCTGTTATTGAGTTGCAGGAATTCTTTACACATTCTGGATAATTATCTCTTGTCAGACATACAATTTGCAACTATTTTCTCCCACTGTATAGGCTGCCCTTTCACTATAACAACTGTATCTTTTGATGCATAGAAATTTTTAATGATGATGTAGTCTACTCATCTATTTTTGTTGTTGCATATTGTTTTCTGTCATATCCAAGAAATCACTGCCAAATCCATTATCATAAAACTTCTCCCTCTGCCCATTAAATGTAAGTTTTAACTCTTACACTTAGGATTTTGATTCATTTTGAGCTAATTTTTGTATATGATGTAAGATAAACTAAGTTTTTTTCTTTGATTAGGAATATGGGGAAAACTAGATTTTACATAAATGATAAAATTTTTAAGATAAACATTAAAATATTTGAAATAGAATGTGTAACTTCCAAAAAGGAAAAAAAAAAAGAAATAAAAAAAAATTTGACCCAGCCAACAAAAAGCAGGAAAGGGGGTAGGAAGAATGATGCAAACAAATAAGCAAAATTTATAGTAAAATAGTACAAGATACTAGAAAGAAATACAAACAAATTAATAATGAAATTCATAAATGATTAAGTTCACCTATCAAAAAGCACCATTATCACACTAGATAACAAAACCAAAATGAAAATTTTTTTGAAAAATCAGCAATAATCTGTTTAATGCACCTAGACATAGAAACTAAGAAACATTTTTTAAGAAAAAGGATGGAAAGATATGCCAGGCATATGCTAAACAAAAGAAAGCTAAGGGAGCTGTATTAATTATCAGTCAAACTAGATTCTAAGGCCAAGATGATTATTATGATTTTTAATCATGGAAGAGCAATCCTAAATAATACGTAACTAACAACACAGCTACAAAAGAGCTGTGAAAATTACAAGGGAAAATGAAGAAATTCAACATCATAGTAAGGATTTTTAAATAATAAGTAGATCAGAAAGAAATAAAGGTAGTAAGAATATTAAAATTTTGAACAACATAATCTTATTACAGAAATCTGCAACCAAAAGTTAGAAAAAGATTCATAATTTCAAACAAATATGTAACAGTTAAAAGAACTGGCCCATGAGGAATCAAAACATAATCTTGACAAATGCTAAAAAACTGCTAACAAATAGATCCACTCTTCAGTAAAAGAAAACTTTCTATAAACACCAAATAAGTAAATATTGTACTATGAATACTAAAAGGCACATATCTAAATAATTAATGGTCCACAGAAGAATTCTCACTGAAGCTGGAAAATATTTAGTAAAATGCTCTAGGTCAAAACTTACAAAGAAAAAGTTAAGCATAAATAAACAATATTAGGAATGAAGAAAGGGGTGAAATACGCATGTAATTGAGATTTTAAAATTAGAAAGAGTACAATCTGAACAATTTTATACAAATAAAATTGAAAACTCAGAGAAAATAGATAATTTTCATAGAAAAAATGTAACTTACCAAAACTGACTCAGGAAGAAATAGAAAACCAAAGAGACCTATAACCATTAAAAAGTTTGAATCAATAGTATAAAATCTACCTGGAAAACAAACAAAATAAGAAGAAAACAAAACCTCACTGAAGCAAAGGTGATTTAAAGTGAGTTCCACCAATTACATAAGAAACAGATAATCCCAGTATTATAAGAACTGTTCTAGATCCAAAATGGGTAAGGGTGGGGGACATGGCTACCTTGTTCATTTTATAAGGCTAACACAACCTAAATACAAAACAAGGCAGACAAGAAAATTTGAGAAGGAAAATTATACTGCAAACTCAGATATAATCAATGTCAGATATGAATCTCAGATAATAATTCAATATAAAATTTTAGCATGGTCAATCTAGCAATTTGGTCAAATATAGCAAGCAATACAACTTGATGATAAAGTTACATTTACATTCAAAGAATGCATGCTTTAACATTGGACAATCTATGTCACTCATCATATAACAGGAAAAACACTCTGATATCCACTCAATAGATGCAGAAAAATGATTTGAATGTACAACATTAACAACCATTACATGGCAATCAGAAACAGAAATTTCCTTAATCTGATGAAGAATACATACCAAAAGCTTACAGCAAATATACTACTTAATTTAAAACTACAGGGAAAACACCAATAAAGCTAGGAACAACGCAAAGAAGCTCCCAATTACTGCAACATTAATACTGTGCTGAAGATCACTGACTGCATGATAGGAAAAAAAAATACAGCAAAGTAAAAATGTAAGGACTGGAAAGGACAAAACACAAAGCTGGTCATTATTTGCAGATTATAAGATTGTCTATACAGAAAAATATACATATAGAATCTATAAATTGTTTTGAACTAATAAAAAAAAGCTTAGCAAGCTTGCTTGTTTCAGGATGAATACACATACAAAAATCAACTGTGGTCCTAAAGAATAGCAACAAACTATTAAAATGCAAAATTTTAAGTTATCCATTTATAATAGCCCCAAAACAAAAAACTCCACAAGGTATCTAGGAGCAAATCTAACAAATAAAGGTAATGAAGTTACCTTTACATAATTTACCTTTACCTGAACATAATTATAAAACTTTACACAAATAAGAGAAACCTAAAACAATGAAGACAGAAACCATATTCATAGATGGGAAGATTGCAAGTTACAGACAAAGTTTTCCCGAAATTAAACTCTAAATTCAGTGAAGGTCTACAAGCTTGTATATGTGAAGGGCTGTTTATCTGTGTCTGTATGTATATAAACCAATAATATAATCCTAACAGTCATATGGAAAAACAAATGGCCAAGAACATCCAAAACAATTTCAGAGAAAGAAAAAGAATTACAGCAAGACATCCCCACACAAAAACTGACTTCTTATAAATGTATAGATTAAAATGGTTTAATTTTGACTTCAATGTGAGAAACAAAAAGCAAGCTGAAAGTTAATACAGAAACTCACAAACTTTGGGAAAGGTTAAAATTGAAGCAACTATCCAGGTAATAAATAATGATCCATACAAAATTATATAATCACAACATTTCAGAACACCAGAAATAAACATAACATCCTAAAGGCTTCCAAATAAGGGGGAAGAGTATAACAGAAGCTTTGATAATTAGGATGGCATCAGATGCCTCAACAATAAATTAGAAGACAACGCAGTGTCTTCTAAATTCTAAGAGAAGAGTAAGTTCAAATCTATAACATTATGTCCAGTCTAGAAAAATTATTCATCAAGTATAAGAATACAAATGAAGGCATTTTTCAGACATGCAGGATTATGAAATATTTACTTCCAATGGAACCTTTCTGAGGTTCAGTTCAGTTGCTCAGTCGTGTCCGACTCTTTGGGACCCCATGAATAGCAGCACGCCAGGCCTCCCTGTCCATCACCAACTCCCGGAGTTCACTCAGACTCAGGTCCATCGAGTCGGTGATGCCATCCAGCCATCTCATCCTCTGTCGTCCCCTTCTCCTCCTGACCCCAATCCCTCCCAGCATCAGAGTCTTTTTCAATGAGTCAACTCTTCGCATGAGGTGGCCAAAGTACTGGAGTTTCAGCTTTAGCATCATTCCTTCCAAAGAAATCCCAGGGCTGATCTCCTTCAGAATGGACTGGTTGGATCTCCTTGCAGTCCAAGGGACTCTCAAGAGTCTTCTCCAACACCACAGTTCAAAAGCATCAATTCTTCGGCGCTCAGCCTTCTTCACAGTCCAACTCTCACATCCATACGTGACCACAGGTAAAACCACAGCCTTGACTAGACGAACCTTTATCGGCAAAGTAATGTCTCTGCTTTTGAATATGCTATCTAGGTTGGTCATAACTTTCCTTCCAAGGAGTAAGCGTCTTCTAATTTCATGGCTGCAGTCACCATCTGCAGTGATTTTGGAGCCCAGATAAATCAAGTCTGACACTGTTTCCCCATCTATTTCCCATGAAGTGATGGGACCGGATGCCATGATCTTCGTTTTCTGAATGTTGAGCTTTAAGCCAACTTTTTCACTCTCCACTTTCACTTTCATCAAGAGGCTTTTGAGTTCCTCTTCACTTTCTGCCATAAGGGTGGTGTCATCTGCATATCTGAGGTTATTGATATTTCTCCCGGCAATCTTGATTTCAGCTTGTGCTTCTTCCAGCCCAGCGTTTCTCATGATGTACTCTGCATAGAAGTTATATTAGCAGGGTGACAATATACAGCCTTGACGTACTCTTTTTCCTACTTGGAACCAGTTTGTTTTTCCATGTCCAGTTCTAACTGTTGCTTCCTGACCTACATATAGGTTTCTCAAGAGGCAGGTGGTCTGGTATTCCCATCTCTTTCAGAATTTTCCACAGTTTATTGTGATCCACACAGTCAAAGGCTTTGGCATAGTCAATAAAGCAGAAATAGATGTTTTCCTGGAACTCTCTTGCTTAACTACCACTAAACGAGAAGAAAGACACAGAGAGATCCAGGAAACAGAGGATCCAATACTAGAAAGCAACACATTAAATTCCATGATGATGAGGAAAGGTAATTCTAGGATGACAGTTGTATAGTAGGCCTATTGGACAGTGGGCCTACAGACTAGAATCAGAGTATGCAAGCCTCCAGACAAGAGAGTCACTAAGTTATTCATTGTGTCTGAGAAAGAAAGGAATTGCTCAATTTCCTAAATGTAGTAGAGAGTTTGGGGATAAACTAGTGAGAAGGCTGTGTGCCAAAGAGTTGATGCTTTCAAACTGTGGTGCTGGGGAAGATTCTGGAGATTCCCTTAGACAGCAAGGATATCAAAAACCTGTCAGTCCTAAAAGAAACAACCCTGAATATTCATTGAAAGGACTGATGCTGCAGCTCCAATACTTTGGCCACATGATGTGAAGAGCCAACTCACTGGAAAAGACCGTGATACTGGGAAAGATTGAGGGCAAAAAGAGAAGAGGCCAATAGAGGATGAGATGGTTAGTAGCAACACCAACTCAATGGACATGAGCTTGAGTAAACTCAGGGAGATAGTAAGGGACAGGGAAGCCTGGCACTCTGCAGTCCATAGGGTCGCAAAGAGTTGGACACAACAACAAAAGTGAGATTTATACAGAAAACTAAGCAAAGCAAATGAGTCACTTAGTCCGGGGAAAACAAAGAGCTGTTCAAGAAAAGAAATGTAATTAAAACAAATAACACAAATAGCATGGCACAGTCATAAATAATATTTGTATAAGTATTTTTAAAAAACTGAACAGGATTTAATGAAAGACTATGTGATAATTACAACACAGGGAAGACAGGATGTGTAAGGATTGGTTAAGATAGGTGTAAGAGATCTGAATCCTCATCTTTCATGGTGGGAAATTAGTAATAATATCTAAAACTAAATAACAAGAGACAGTAGTATGAATACAATAATAAAAAATAAATAAAAGAAACAACAGAATAAAGAGCTGAAGAATTTGTATGTGTCTGTCTGTAGAAAAAGAGACTTGGAGGTGAGAAGGACCTAGGACAAAGGAATGCTGTTTTTGTGATGTTTTCCTAAAATATGTAAACATCACTTGATAAAAATAAAGTAAACAAGTAAAAAAGAAGATTCCTTCATTATAACTTTCTTAATGGAGGACCAACATGCTACTATGTCAAGAAAAACTATTTGGAGATGATTAATAAAAAATGAATAACTAGAAAGAATTTCTGACTCTACAGAATTTCAGGAATAAATCAGATCAAGGGAAACACATACAGACAGAAATAGCACTCAAGTGCATTCTGGAATGCACAGGAATTTGGAGAGCTGAACATCAGACTCCAGAGGAGTCCCAGCTTTGAATCTAAGGCGCTTATAACATGCAGGACTGGGGAAACACTACCTGTTCCCCTGGAATTCTGTGTCAGTGTTATCTCTCTCCTCTCCAGAGTTATGGACCACAGCTTTATGGTGCCACAGCCTCCCTGACTTTAATCTGTGTTTTCTCAACTCAGCAAAACGACCATGCTATTTCTCTCCCTCTCATGTCATCCCCAGCACTATCCACTTCCCACTTTATACTTCATACACATGCAGTTACCTTAGAGCAGAATAATTACATATACCGGTTTTACAGTGTTTGTGTGATATTGCCATATCTTTTATTTCCACCTATGTCATAAAATCTACATTACATTTATTTTTATTAATCAGATGTCTCTTAATGTAAACTTAAAAAGAAAGATTAGTATAGTCTTTTTTCTTTATTCTTATCCTATAAATCTTATTTATCATATCTGATATTCTTTTTTGGGGGGGGGCTTGATGAAAAGTTATTTTATTATTATTATTTTTTAAATTTTATTTTATTTTTAAACTTTACACAATTGTATTAGTTCTGCCCAACTTATCATACAGATTTAAGTATCCAAATGGAATTGTCTCCTTTGTAGTGGACATCCTTTAGCATCCAGGCCTCTTTCACTTATCTGAAAAGGTCTTCATTTTGAAAAGAGTATTTTTATTCGATATAGAATTCTTGGTTTAGAGACTTTTTTTCTTCTTTCAGGACTTTAAAGATATCATGTTGTGATTTCTCACAAAAGGTCAATGGTTATTCTTACCATTTTCCCACAGTATGTATGGTTTTCTCCTTCTAGCTGCTTTCCAATTTTTTTTTTTTATCTTTAATTTTCAGTAGTTTAATTGTGATGTGGCCAGGCACAGTTCTTTTCATAACCTTGAAATATACCAGGATTCTTAAATCTGTTTTTCATCATATGTAATAGCTTGAGCCATCAATTCTACAAATGTTTTCTATTATTATCTCATCTTTTTCTAGGGCTTCTAATTGTATGCATCCCTAGGCCCCCTATATTAATTTTGCTTCAATCTTTTTCTCTGTGTTCTTCAGATTGCTTGATCTCTCAATCTATCTTCAAATTCACTGGCTTTTTCTTTTTTCATTTCTAACCCACCATTAACTTCTTATGAACTTTTTATTTCTATTAACTAATACAATTATGTAAAGTTTAAAAATAAAATAAAATAAAAAAAATAATTATCAAATTCTAAAAAGATTCACTTGATTTACTTTTCTGCTGACATTCCTTGTCTGTGTAATTACTAAGACTAATATCTTCTTTTGAACGTATTTATGATAGTTTCATTAGTCTATGTCTGGCAAATCCAACATCTGTGCTACCCAGGTTTCTACCGACTACTTTTATTTTTAAATTCTGTATCACAATCACTTAAGTTACTCACTATTTATTTTTGGTCTAGTGATTTTTTACTGAATGCTGGTCACTGTCAATAAGACATTGTAGAGAATATGAATTCCTCCATCTTCCTCTGAAGAATATTAATTCTTTAAGCAGTTAAAAAAGTACTAACTTGAATGTGGGACAGCTTACAGTTTATTCTTTAAGGGCAGATTTATAAAAAACCTAAGATTCATCTTGTGATTCCCAGGTGGCTGAGTATTAAAGAATCTGCCTGCCAATGCAGGAGATGTGGGTTCAATCTCTGGGTCAGGAAGATCCCTTGGAGAAGGAAATGGCAACCCAACTCCACTGTTCTTGCCTGGAGAATCCCATTGACAGAGGAGCCTGATGGGCTACAGTCCATGGGGCTGCAGAAGAGTCAGACGTGACTTAGTGACTGAACAACAACAACAAAGATTCATCTCAAGCCTCTTCATTTGGAGGACCACTTTCGCACTCTGTTGATTCTACCAGGACTTGGATTTAGGCTGTTAGATAGTTTTAGGGTAAGACTTACATGTAACAAACATCTTAACTAGCTTTCCAGAGCTAATAGTCCAATGTCCCCCAGCACTGTGTCTCCTCCAACACTACTTGATTTCAAGTAATCTGTTTGATTTTCAAATGGATAAAATTTATTATTTGGTAATTCTCAGATGTCTTATAAAGTTGGCCCTCCATGTCTCCTGGTTACACATTTGCAGATTCAACCAATCAGGGATCAAAAGTATTTTTTAAAAAAATTTCCAGAAAGTTCCAAAAGGCAAAATGAATTTGTTACATGCTGGCAATTATTTACATAGCATTTACATTGAAGTAGGTATTACAAGTAATCTAGAAAGAAAAGTGAAGTCGCTCAGTCGTGTCCAACTCTTTGCAACCCCATGGATTGTAGCCTGCCATGCTCCTCCATCCAGGGGATTTTCCAGGCAAGAGTACTGGAGTGGGTTGCCAGTTTCTAAGTTATCTGCTTAGGGTAAATTCTCAAAAGTCAAATGACTGGTCCAGAATAATGGGATGTTTTTGTGGCCTTTGGAATGTATTATACTAAATTACTTTTCAAAAAGTCCCTACCAATTAAAATGATATATATTTGGACATCTACTATACAACCAGGAAATTAATATTACTACTACTACTACAAACATGGAATAAAATTGAGGCATGTAAACCATTAAGTAATTGAGAGAATATAATGGAGGGGTCTAGGGGACAACAGAGGATGAGATGGTTGGATGGCATCACTGACTTGATGGATGTGAGTTTGAGCAAGCTCTGGGAGTTGGTGATGGACAGGGAAGCCTTGTGTGTTGCAGTCCATGGGGTCTCAAAGAATCGGACACGACTGAGTGACTGAACTGAACTGAAGGTTAGCAGAAATAAAGCAAATGGTAACATAAAACTTAGAGGATTTTCTGATAAAAAACATTCACTTGTTATACACTGTCCCTCAGGAAAACTAGACAACTAGTAAAGAAAGAGAAGAGAAATGAAAGTGAAGGAGTCACATCTTTTCTTTTTCCCTCTGGGATTTATTTTCTTCAGTCTTCTGGAACTGTGAAAATAAGTTACGCTAAAGAAGAAACAAACAAGAGTCTCAAAAAAGGCATAGTATTATCAATCTTAAAATCATTAATATAAGCAGTAGAAAATGGTGCGTGAATTTATAGACAAGCCCTATTATGAGTAAGCATGCCTAAGTGGAAGGAAGTAAAGCACAGAAAGACAAATGGATAGAAGGATATTTGATAGATAATATAAACAGAAGGATTCTAAAACAGATAAAGAAACAAGGAGGAAGGGTATAACAGTTTAAGATTTATCTTTATTTACCGTTCCATCTTCCATCAGCTTCAGACATGAACCAAAATCTGCTAACCGAATATGTCCATTCATATCCATCAATATATTGTCAGGTTTGATGTCTCTGAAAAAAACAAACACGTTCAATTTTTAGTTGGAAAAAATAAATACAATCAGTTACTTGGTAAGATGGAAAAGACTCTTAAAAGTCCCCTGGACAGCAAGAAGATCAAACCAATTAATCCTAAAGGGAATCAACCCTGGATATTCATTTGAAGGACTGATGCTGAAGCTCCAATACTTTGGCTACCTGACACAGGCAAAGAGCTAACACATTGGAAAAGACTGGGAAAGACTGAGGGCAGGAGGAGATGAGGGAAACAGAAGATGAGATGGTTGGATGGCAACACTGACTCAATGGACATGAGTTTGAGCAAACTCCAGGAGAAAACAATGAAGACAGGGAAGCCTGGCGTGCTGCAGTTCACTGGGTTGCAAAGAGTCGGACACGACTTAGCGACTGAACAACAACTTGGTAAGATAACCATTTTTGTCTGAAAATCTCAACTTTTTTCAGAATTACTACTCTATGAACACATATTTCTTAGTTACTTTATGGGTTCAAATCCTCTCTCTGGTTCGTAATAAAACTTTCTTAAACACCTGCAGTTTCAGTGTTCTGGAGATAAAAAGTGCTTGGTAATTCTCAGGCTACATTAGCCTTACCCTGCTTCCTTAAGATATGCACAGTTTCCAATGTGACTATGGTAGGCCTACTTTCTGCATACAAAGAAGAGTCATAATCACTTGATTCTAACCCATGAAATTGAACAGGAAAAAATATACTTCCTAGACCCTGAACATAAATGTAGATAAATACTCAGTTACTGCAGGTCATGACACAAAAATAACTGTTTCATAAAACTGATTTGGAAAACAACTGAAACAACTACTTAATAGTGATCTACATTATATAAAGCTATTTACAGATGTTAAGTCAAGCCTTGTAAGATATCCAAATCTAATTAATAACAAGCTCTATCACTCCAGTTTTGGCATTTGTTTTTACAGTATTGCAAAACTCTGTGGCAGGTATCCCACTACAAGGGCAGAGCTGAGCAGTTCTGACTATGGCCTTCCAAGCCGAACATATTTTCTACCTAGCCCTTTATAGAAAAAGTTTTCTGACCCCTGTATTAGCTGATTGCTTAATATAGACAGGCAGATAGACAGACTAAAAACAACAACCTGGATGGGAAACGGGTTTCATAATCCTCAATATTTGAACTTACAACCTTAACTGTCAGAAATGCTATATTAAGAAAAGATTTTCTGCTGTTTGGAAAACACTAAAAAAGTACACTTTAGTGCTAGAAGGAACCTTAGATATTACCTAAACCATATTCTGATGCAGGGAAAACTGTACTTTATTCTTTATTTTTAAAAACATTAAAGCTATATAATCATTATACATAACTGCTACTGGCAGATTTCTCAGATTTTAAAGAAGACAAAAGAAATGATAAAGACAGAATTTATAAACATCAATAATATTTTCAGCTATATGGAAAATAGGAACTATTAAAACCTAGGAGAAATAAATTATGTATTTATAATAATGAAATGGAAAATATTTAACAAGGCATTATAGATAGTATTGATACTCCTCTAGTATCTCATTTCCCTTCCTGATATCACCCTCTTCCTCCACTCCCCAGAGGTTAGCAACCACAATCCTGAATTTGGTGTTTACTATATATCCACACTGACCTAGAGCCAGACATCCTGGAATGTGAAGTCAAGTGGGCCTTAGAAAGCGTCACTACGAACAAAGCTAGTGGAGGAATTCCAGTTGAGCTATTTCAAATCCTGAAAGATGATACTGTGAAAGTGCTGCACTCAATATACCAGCAAATTTGGAAAACTCAGCAGTGGCCACACGACTGGAAAAGGTCAGTTTTCATTCCAATCCCAAAGAAAGGCAATGCCAAAGAATGCTCAAACTACTGCACAATTGCACTCATCTCACACGCTAGTAAAGTAATGCTCAAAAGTCTCCAAGCCAGGCTTCAGCAATATGTGAACCGTGAACTTCCTGATGTTCAAGCTGGTTTTAGAAAAGGCAGAGGAACCAGAGATCAGATTGCCAACATCCGCTGGATCATGGAAAAAGCAAGAGAGTTCCAGAAAAACATCTATTTCTGCTTTATTGACTATGCCAAAGCCTTTGACTGTGTGGATCACAATAAACTGTGGAAAACTCTGAAAGAGATGGGAATAGCAGACCACCTGATCTGCCTCTTGAGAAATCTGTATGCAGGTCAGGAAGCAACAGTTAGAACTGGACACGGAATAACAGACTGGTTCCAAATAGGAAAAGGAGTTCGTCAAGGCTGTGTATTGTCACCCTGTTTATTTAACTTCTATGCAGAGTACATCATGAGAAACGCTGGGCTGGAAGAAGCACAAGCTGAAATCAAGATTGCCAGGAGAAATATCAATAACCTCAGATATGCAGATGACACCACCCTTATGGCAGAAAGTGAAGAGGAACTCAAAAGCCTCTTGATGAAAGTGAAAGTGGAGAGTGAAAAAGTTGGCTTAAAGCTCAACATTCAGAAAACGAAGATCATGGCATCTGGTCCCGTCACTTCATGGGAAACAGATGGGGAAACAGTGTCAGACTTGATTTATCTGGGCTCCAAAATCACTACAGATGGTGACTGCAGCCATGAAATTAAAAGACGCTTACTCCTTGGAAGGAAAGTTATGACCAACCTAGATAGCATATTCAAAAGCAGAGACATTCCTTTGCCAACAAAGGTTCGTCTAGTCAAGGCTATGCTTTTTCCAGTGGTCATGTATGGATGTGAGAATTGGACTGTGAAGAAGGCTGAGCGGCGAAGAATTGATGCTTTTGAACTGTGGTGTTGGAGAAGACTCTTGAGAGTCCCCTGGACTGCAAGGAGATCCAACCAGTCCATTCTGAAGGAGATCAGCCCTGGAATTTCTTTGGAAGGAATGATGCTGAAGCCGAAACTCCAGTACTTTGGCCACCTCATGTGAAGAGTTGACTCATTGGAAAAGACTCTGATGCTGGGAGGGATTGGGGGCAAGAGGAGAAGGGGACGACAGAGGATGAGATGGCTGGATGGCATCACTGACTCGATGGACCTGAGTCTGAGTGAACTCTGGGAGTTGGTGATGGACAGGGAGGCCTGGCGTGCTGCGATTCATGGGGTTGCAAAGAGTCGGACACGACTGAGCAACTGATCTGATCTGATCTGATATCCATGAATACTTTATTAGTACATGTATATGCAATCATAACTATATTCTTTTCTGAATGTCTTTAAACTTTATAATTGATATTAAACTGTGTGTATCCTTTTGAAACTTGGTTTTAATCTAATACTATGTTTTTAAAATTTATCCATGTTGACACATATTGTTTTAGTTCATTATTTTAAATGCTATATGGAATATTTTCATACATGTAATTTACTTAACAATTCTCCAGATTATAGAATTTAAATTATTCCCAACAATTTTAGGTTGTTTTAGATTTTTATTTTGCTATTACATAAAATTCTGAGATGAATGTTTTTTACAAATACCTCCTTATACTCAAATAGGAACATTTCCCCACACTATCTAGAAGTGGAATTGCTATGAAAAGACAAGTATGTTTTTAATTTTACTAGCAGGATTACTATTAAAATTAAGACTTTTGTTTGTGATGAACAGGGAGGCCTGGTGTGCTGCAGTCCATGGGGTTGCAAAGAGCTGGACAAGGCTGAGCGACTGGACTGAACTGAACTGAATGGTCATCTTAGATTTTTCTTCAATAAAATGCTAATTAAAATCTTGTGCCTTTTTTTATATTGTATGTGTACTGTTTGTTTTTGGTTTATCTTCAGGAATTTTGTTTCCTCAAATTTACCTACATGTGTTAGAAATCTGTTCTCCCAGCATGTGGGCTTGTTCTCCCATATTGTTTAATGGATCTTTCTTATTCATAAAAAAGCATTTAATGATAATGTAGCCTTATAATTTATCCTTTTTTTTTTGTCTTTTTTCAGCTTTACGGGGACAGAATTGACAAGCAGTACTGCAATACATTTATAAGTGTACAAAATGATAATTAATTTGATATACACAACATTGTGAAAGGATCTTCACCATTTAGTTAACACATTCATCATCTCATCGAATATATTTACTTTTTTTGTGTGCGAACACTTATGTTCTACTCTCCTGGCAAAAAGATATTATCAACTATCATCATCATGCTATACATTAGCTCCTTGGATCTTGTACATCCTAAAACTTAAAGTTTGTACCCTTTTACCAAGTTCTCCCTGTTTCCCATACCCTCAGTCCCTGTCAACCACCACTCTACTCTCAAAATTTGCCTTTTTTGTCCTAAGGTAGCTCCCTTATCTTCTCCTCCCAGGAGTCATCAAGACAGTGTCCTATATTTTCTTTTAAAAGTTTTATTTTTCATTTCAAGTCTTTATTCTCCCTGGAATTAATTTTTGTTTTGTGTGAGATAAAGGCCACACTATATTTCTTTTTGTCCCAATACCATTTATTGAATGACATCCTTTTACCACTGATTCTTAATAGCACCTAGGTCATAGATCAAGTGGATCTATTTCAGGACTTTCCATGTAATTTCAATGAACAGTCTTTGGAACAAAAGGGAGCCTATTAACAGGACAACAGGCATGAATTGGAACTGTCATAGGCAAACAGAGGTAGGGCCGCCCTATCTATATGCCTATACTTAGACTAATATCACACTGTCTTTATCGTGACAACTCTATATGACCTCTCTATACCAGGAGATCATGTTTTTAAATTGCCATGGCTCTTCCAGATAAATGCTAGAATTAGCTTAGTAAGTTCTATAAAACATATTGAGATTTTGATGGGAATCACAGTGACTTTGGGCTTCCAGGGTGGCGCAGTGGTAAAGAATCTGCCCATCAATGCGGGAGACACAGGTTCAATCCCTGGGTCGGGAAGATCCCCTGGAGAAGGAAATGACAACCCACTCCCATATTCTTGCCTGGAAAATCCCATGGACAGGGGAGCCTAGCAGGCTACAGTCCATGGAGTTGCAAAGAGTCAGACACGACCTAGCAACTGAGCACAGCACAATGACTTTACAGAGTAATCTGAAGAGAAATGGTATCTTTGCAATATGACTTTTCCCATCCATGTATCAATTAACACTATAGGCACATTATATCTTACTTAATGTATATAGACACATTATATATTAGTTACAAGTCTTCTTTTATGTCCTTCAATAATACTGATTATTTTTTCACAGAGAGCTTTCCCATCTTTTGTTATCAATAATCTTACGTACTTATTGTGAATACAATTTTCTTCATAGAAGCATTCTCAATTTGCTTCCAATTTTAATGGGCATGTTTCTAATATTTCACCATTAAATATGATCTTTGGTTTAGATTTTTGGTAGAACCTCAATATTAAGAGAATTTCCTTTTACTTTCACATTGCTGAAAATATCAGGAATGGATATTCAATTCTGTTGTCATTTTTGGTATTTTCTTTTTTTTATTTTATTTTATTTTATTTTTAAACTTTACATAATTGTATTAGTTTTGCCAAATATCAAAATGAATCCGCCATTGTTTTTCTTCTTTAACCTGTTAATACAGTGTATTACACAAATAGATTTTTCTTCTTTTCATGGTCCTTTATTTTTAAAATATTTTTAATGGGAGGAAGACTGCTTTACAATGTTGTGTTGATTTCTGCTGTATGACAACACAAATCAGCCATAATTACAGTTATGTCTCCTCGCTCATGAGCCTCCCTCCGCTCAAATAGATTTTTTAATGTTGAAACTTCTTGCATCCTGGGATAAAACCTACATGGTCACACTTTTGTTTTAATGTGCCACCAGTCACTGAGTCTAGAATTCTATCATAAAGATACACTAGTAAATCATATGCCACTAAAAGAACATACTGACTACTATAATTTTAGAAGTGATTAAAAACTTTCAGAGATATTAAGTTTATCTTAGCATTGAAAATATATAATATATATGTTATTGAATTCAACTTTTATTTAAAACCTTACCTTTATATTCATAAGTGACATTGTTTCATGTAACATTCTCTTCTTGTACTATCCTTCTCAAGTTTTGTTGTTAAGGTTTTACTATAAAGTAAGGTAAATGGCCTTTCAAATTTTCAAATTTTCTAAAACAGTTTAAACAGGATTCAATTAAAAGTAAAGGACCAGTCTTCCATAAAACCATGTGGAGTAAAAGACTGTTCATAGCAGCTATATACATTAACAGTTCAAAACTGGAAAAAACTCAAATGACCATCAGCAGGTAGGTGGATAAACTGTCAGAAAAATAAACTGTCAGTGGAAGGCTACTCAGCAAGAAGGAAAGATCAAATCGGATGAATCTCAAAAACCTTATGCTGATCAAAGGACATCAGACCAAAAAAAAATATATGATGAATGACTCCATTTATAAGAAATTTCTTCTTAATTTGAATATGAGTCATACCATTTATCATTAATTAAAGCTTCTGTAATCTGTAATTTTCTTTATCTCCAAGGAAAAGTATTATTTGACTTAAAAAGAACACTTGACTTAAAACATTTAACTTTAAAAGAACAATATTATTTAAAATTCTAAGTCAAAATTAATATTTATAATGATATATTTTATGTGTAACAATTACTTATATAACTGTTATATATATAATTAACAATTATTCTATATTATTCTTCTTTATAAGAATAAAAAGGCATCCCAAAACAATGACCATATTAAAAGGGAAATATTCTATAGGTCATTCTTATTTTAACATTTCACTAGATTATCAGTACTACAGCATGATTATTATAAATATTATTCCTATAATAGTAAAATGGGATATAATAACATTAGTTAACCTTCAACGCAGCAGTTTTCAACCCTGGATGGACAACAAAATCAACTAGAGAGGTTGCACCTACGTGTACTTCAGTCCCAGTCCAGAAACCACAATTGGATTATTGCACAGGGATTGATTACTGAGAACTAACTACTCATTTAGGACACATGTCTCTCCTTTCATCAACATCATGTCAGTGTCTCCCATCTGGTTCCTTTTCATCATTTATACAGGTTGGGGATGTAGGCTCTCACATATGAATGCTTTCATTTCCTGGTCTTCCTAATCCTCCTCTTTATACACCAATATACAAAAAAATTAGCATACTGTATTAAAACATTACAACTAAAATGTTTATTAAAATTGTATCATAATTTTGTCAAATACATATTACATCAGGAATAAAGAAAAGGAAACCAACACTGGTAAAATTATGTCACAAACTGCCTCTTTGTTAGTCATACATTTGAATTTTTAATAGGAATATTAATTTGAAGCTTACAACTGAAAAAAGTTATTCATAACATTCTGTCGATAACTTTTCTCAAACTTATCTTTCCCAACAGTGGCTGCCCAAATTCTAATCTTTTTATTGATCCATATCCTTCAAGAAACCATCTAGATACAATTAACAAGAGGAAACAAGTGAAAATGACAACTCACACCTATAGTGTAACTCAAAGAAAGTCTACCAGGAAATTAAAATCGTTTCTAATTACAGAAATAAATATTCAAATCCAGCAGACCAAACTCTAATATGCACGTGGAAGCAAGACATAGGAAAGAGACTATGGGAAAAAGACGAAAAGAACAGGGAGTCCAGGGATGATAAAATGTGGATTAAACTACTACCCACGGTATCATTGAAAGAAAAGTCCTAATAAGCATGATATGCGTGTGCATGCTAAGTTGCTTCAGTCATGTCTGACTCTTCAAGATTCTGCAGACCATAGCCTGCTAGGCTCCTCTATCCATGGGGATTCTACAGGCAAGAATACTGGAGTGAGTTGCCATGCCCTCCTCCAGGGGTTCTTCTAGACCCAGGAATCAAAAGCACGTCTCTTGTGTCTCCTGCACTGGCAGGTGGGTTCTTTACCACCAGCAATACCTGGGAAGCCCCTTATTAAGCAGGGGGTAAGATGGAACAAAGGGGGAAAATGAGTAAAAGGTACATGGGATCTTTTTGAACTGAGTGCAATTTCCTGTGAATCTAAAATGGTGTCAAAATAAAAAGCTTCTTTTTTTAAGGCCCAACCCTGAAAATTACCTTGAGAAAATTTATGGGCTTATTATTTTATGCTCCTTATTGTTGTGTTATATATTAACATAATCATTTTAACACATATTTATATTGTACTTAAACAAAATATCACTAAGGAGAAGAACCTAAAACTGTGTAACAGTCAATGGTATATGATTTTCTTTCATCAGTGGACCTCCTATGACCTTGTCCCTCCCAGCTCAGTCATTTCTCACATTCCCTTTTGCCCATGATCTTTTTTTTTTTTTAATTTTATTTTATTTTATTTTTCAACTTTACATAATTGTATTAGTTTTGCCAAATATCAAAATGAATCCGCCACAGGTATACATGTGTTCCCCATCCTGAACCCTCCTCCCTCCTCCCTCCCCATTCCATCCCTCTGGGTCGTCCCAGTGCACCAGCCCCAAGCATCCAGTATCGTGCATCGAACCTGGACTGGCCAAGATCTTTGCCTCCACTCCTCTAGTTGAAATCCCAACTGGCCAATTGCCAGCTCCTAAACTGCAGAATAACTGCTTTCTCTTCTGAGAACAGCCTTTGACACTACAGGTACACCTCAGAAATATTACAGGTTAGGTTCCAGACCATTGCAATCAAGCTTATCAGCAATAAAGCAAGTCACGTGAAGTTTCTGGTTTCCCAGTACATACAAAATGATGTTTGCACTGTACTGTAGTCTAGTGAGTCTAGCATTATGCTGTAGTCTAGTATTATGTCTTAAAAAAACAATGTACATACTTGAATTTAAAAATGCTTTATTACTTAAGAATGATAACAATCATCTTCCAATGCAAGGCTGCCATAAACTTTCAATCTACAAAAAGCATGGTGTATTGACGTATAATAAAGCAAAACACAATTAAACGAGGTGCTCTTCCTATATTCCCTCCACATGACCTCACTTGCTAAACTCTATAAAAACTCCCTTTTTCCTAAGGCAATGTCTAAGTCAGCTTGGGCTGCCGTGACAAATACCATAAACTGGGTGGCTTAAACAAAAGAAATTTATTTTCTCACAGTGCAAGAGGTTGGGAAGTCCAAGATCAACGTCCAGCAGGGTTTGGCTTGCAATTAGGACTATTTTTCTGGCATGCAGATGGCTGCCCTCCAGTTGTGTCCTCACACAGCCTTTCCTTGGTGTGCTCACAGACTGGGGGAGAGGGGAGTGCACTCTGCTACCTTCTTTCACTAATCCCATCATGAGGACCCTATCTTAATGACATCATCTAACCTAATTACTTCCTAAAGACATACTGGGGACTAAGAGCTTCATCATATGAACTGGGGCTGGGGGAACACATCCTCATTCTATGACAAGCAGTATATTCCTTGAAAGCGTCTCATGCCCTAGCACTACGAATAAAGGCTTATTTATGCTTAAAAGTGAAAGTGGCTCAGTCATGTCCCACCCTCTGCAATCCCATGGACTGCATGTAGCCTGCCAGGCTCCTCTGTCCATGGGATTCTCCATGCAAGAACACTGGAGTGGGTAGCCTTTCCCTTCTCCAGGGCATCTTCCCAACCCAGGGATGGAACCCAGGTCTCCTGCAATGCAGGGGTATTCTTCACTGTCTGAGCCAACAGGGAAACCCAAGAATACTGGAGTGAATAGCCTATTCCTTCTCCAGGGGATCTTCCTGACTCAGGAATCGAGCCAGGGTCTCCTGCATTGCAGGCAGATTCTTTACCAGCTGAGCTGCAGGGAAGCCCTAACATTTACCTAATCAATTTTCTTCTACAGTTTTTATTAATCACTTAATCAGCTAACAACTGAATAATCACTATGTACCACAGATTGTGTTTGGTGCTAGGGTTACTGAATATATATCTGAGATTAACCAAAGTATTTCCACTGCTAAAATTAAATGGTGAGAAATAGCAGGAAAACAGCAAGTTAATGGGAAAATTTATCTATTTTAAAATATCATATAATTATTTACATAAGATGCTAATGAGTAATCAAATAGTTTGACAGACTTTTCTTTTTAATAAGTACATGATGATACTGTAGTTTTTATATACACACAATAGTCATATTTGTTGATAATAAAATGGTTCCTACTTTATATAATGGAGTAAGATATATCAATATTTCATGATGTTCCACAAAGTTCACTTAACACCTATCAGAACTCTGTGTTGGTTTCAGATACCATGAAGCAGAAGTGAGACCAAATGAGCCCAAACCCAGCATGTTCTATTTTACAATGAAATCAGCCACCAACTTGCAAGAAAATGGCTAGCCATATTCTGCATTCTTCTGGCTGAAGTTTCTTCAAATAATTCTCAAACATATGGTACTACTGAAACAATATAAAATTACTTTAAAATGTATTTATACAGTTATGTTATCTAGGCACTTCTGTCTTCATCAGAATCCGTTTCAAAACTTACACTTACTCACTTGACTGCTTTTGATAAATCCAAAATCATATTGTAAAAATCAACACATTTCTTGAAACAAGTAATTAAAGCACAAAAATAATCACTAATGACCGTCATAGATTTTTTTCCTGGATCAGCAAGTAGAACAACTAATTGCCATATACTAAAGAGAGGCTCAAAATGAAAAGCATAAAAACAAGATGCAAAAATTCAGAGGGATATGCCTACCAAAGCCTGGTATACTTGTATTTTACAAAACAAAGTTAGTTTCGAGGCAAAACAAAAGCCTTCTTAGTGATAAAAAGAAAACTATTTCACCAGTAATATATAACAAGTAAATCTGTGATACTTTACTTTCTTAGGGGAAGAGGACATGAAGGAGGATGATGGTTCAGTTCAGTTCAGTCACTCAGTCGTGTCTGATTCTTTGTGACCCCATGAAGCGCAGCATGCCAGGCCTCCCTGTCCATCACCAACTCCCAGAGTCCACCCAAACCCATGTCCATTGAGTCAGTGATGCCATCCAACCATCTCATCTTCTGTCATCCCCTTCTCCTCCTGCCCACAATCTCTCCCAGCATCAGGTCTTTTCCAGTGAGTCAGCTCTTCGCATCAGGTGGCCAGAGTATTGGAGTCTCAGCTTCAGCATCAGTCCTTCCAATGAATATTCAGGACTGATTTCCTTTAAGATGGACTGGTTGGATCTCCTTGCAGTCCAAGGGACTCTCAAGAGTCTTCTCCAACACCACAGTTCAAAAGCATCAATTCTTCGGCGCTCAGCTTTCTTTATAGTCCAACTCTCATATCCATACATGACCACTGGGAAAATCACAGCCTTGACTAGATGGACCTTTGTTGACAAAGTAATGTCTCTGCCTTTTAATACGCTGTCTAGGTTGATCATAGCTTTTCTTCCAAGGAGCAAGGATCTTTTAATTTCATGGCTCCAGTCACCATCTGCAGTGATTTTGGAGCCCAAGAAAATAAAGTCTCTCACTGTTTCCATTGTTTCCCCATCTATTTGCCATGAAGTGACGGGACCAGATGCTGTGATCTTAGTTTTCTGAATGTTGAATTTTAAGCCAACTTTTTCACTCTCCTCTTTCACTTTCATCAAGAGGTTCTTTAGTTCTTCTTCGCTTTCTGCCATAAGGGTGTTGTCATCTGCATATCTGAGGTTATTGATATTTCTCCCAGCAATCTTGATTCCAGCTTGTGCTTCATCCAGCCCAGCACATTGCATGATGTACTCTGCATATAAGTTAAATTAGCAGGGTGATGATATACAGCCTTGACATTCTCCTTTCCTGATTTGGAACCAGTCTGTTGTTCCATGTCCAATTCTAACTGTTGATTCTTGACCTGCATACAGATTTCTCAAGAGGCAGGTCAGATGGTCTGGTATTCCCATCTCTTTAAGAATTTTCCACAGTTTGTTGTGATCCACACAGTCAAAGGCTTTGGCGTAGTCAATAAAGCAGAAACAGATGTTCTTCTGGAACTCTCTTGCCTTTTTGATGATCCACCGAATGTTGGCAATTTGATCTCTGGGTCCTCTGCTTTTCCTAAATCCAGCTTCAAAATCTGGAAGTTCATGGTTCACGTACAGTTGAAACCCGCCTGGGAGAATTTTAAGCATTACTTTGCTAGTGTGTGAGATGAGTGCAATTGTACGGTAGTTTGAACATTCTTTGGCATTGCCTTTATTTGAGATTGGAATGAAAACTGACCTTTTCCAGTCCTTTGGCCACCGCTGAGTTTCCCAAATTTGCTGGCATATTGAGTGCAGCACTTTCACAGCATCATCTTTTAGGATTTGAAATAGCTCAAATGGAATTCCATCACCTCTATTAGCTTTATTTGTAGTGATGCTTCCTAAGGCCCTCTTAACTTCACATTCTAGGATGTCTGGCTCTAGGTGAGTGATCACAGCATCATGGTTATCTGGGTCATGAAGATCTTTTTTGTATAGTTCTTCTGTGTATTCTTGCCACCTCTTCTTAATATCTTCTGTTAGGTCCATACCATTTCTTTTATTGAACCCATCTTTGCATGAAATGTTCCCTTGGTGTCTGTAATTTTCTTGAAGAGACCTCTAGTCTTTCCCATTCTATTATTTTCCTTTATTTCTTTGCACTGATCACGGAGGAAGGCTTTCTTATCTCTCCTTGCTTTCCTTGGAACTCTACATTCAACTGGTATATCTTTTCTTTTCCCCTTTGCCTTTAGCTTCTCTTCTTTTCTCAACTATTTGTAAGGCCTCCTCAGACAACCGTTTTGCCTTTTTACATTTCTTTTTCTTGGGGATGTTCTTGATCACTGTTTCCTGTACAATGTCACAAACCTCCGGATGATGGTATGACTGTATAATTCTTCCCTCCTCATCTCACCTTCCTACCAGATGCAGAGTCTCAGCCCCAGGGCTACAACTGTAGGTGCCAAAAGCAAGGATAATTCCTAAGAAGAAATTCTAGCCTTTAAACCTTAATGTCAGTATTCCCAAGGACTTGGTAGGGTGAGCCATGCCATCTTCCCATCTGGTAAAGCGGAGGCTGGCGGGGAATACTGTTGGGTTGTTTGGTCATTCAGATAGGTATTTCTGTATTTATGCAACCCTACACTGCATCAATGCATTGGTATGGAGGCACCTGCCAGTACTGCTGTTGTCAATCTGGACCAGCACAGGGTCAAACCTAACATTTTTCCCAAAGAACCAAAAGTTTGAGCAAGAATAAGTGACAAATGGAGAGAAGGAAAAGTAATAGCTAAGGATAAAAGTATAAATAAATGGATTATGTAATAAGGGGAATCCAATAGTATATTGATGCTCTGTGAGAGACTTAGAGCAAGAGATGGTATTGTCTCTTAGCTCAATTGCACCAGATACCACAAGGGGTGAAGCCATATGTTGCTGAAACAACTTCCTGCTTTTGGCACCTGGCATCGTCAAACAGAATTCTGCAAACCTGAGTGCCATTGTTCTGGAAGACAATTTAGTCATATGACATGATGATGGACTTTATGGTTGCTAAGTCAGTTGGACCCTGGTAACACGCCAGGATCTTCTGACTCACCATATGGTGTTAACACTGGCCTTGCTGGTAAGATTAAATCACATTACGTAGGTCTTTTGATAATACTGATATTAATAAATAAGCATATCAGAAGATTTAGTTAAAGCCTCCTCAGGATATAATAAAATGATCAGCCGGAGAAAGAACTCAACTTTGCTAACCCTCAACTAGTTTCTATGCTAAACAGTTCTCCACAAGTTCATCATATGGTACAAATAACAGATCAAAGGGGGAAAACAAGTAATTAACATAGTAGTACAAAAATATGAAGGCCATCTAATATGGCCTTATTAGATGAATTACTGGTTTCTTTAAATTTATCCCTACTGAGCTCCTCCAAATGACAGACATACTCACAATGGAATTATTGCTCTGTTTATTATATAAATGTTACACTAAATCTAAGCACCCCACCCCACCAAATATGACCCTTTTGTTGTAAAAGACCCTTGGCTAAAGGCCAGGAAGTCGCCTGTGCACTGAAGAACTAATCTCACCCAAAGAGATGTCTGGCTTTTGCTGCAGCTACTGGTAGGTGACCTCTAGGTCCTTGGAACATCATACCCAATAGGGCATCTTTGTCTGGGGCCTTGGGCCACCAAACAGATTAACAATGTAATTCATGTTGATGTAATTTGTTTGGTCCATGTAGTATCACTTTTATCTTTGAAAGGGACTGGAAAGTATCATCTCAACTGCAGGAGAGGGCTGGAGACGAAAGGTCAGTCGTATAGGCAATATGTGATTGAGCAGTCCCCCAAACTCTGGAAACCAAACGCTCAGGTGAGTTTCTGCAATTGGCAGTACTCCACTTGTACTGTCACATGGACGCCAGGGAAGTAATGCGATCCTAACTTCACAAGGAGAAGAGGACAGAAGCCCTGGGTTTGATACTTCTCCTGAGAGTTGCCCTGTGTACTTCTTTCTCCCAGCTGATTTTACTCTATACCCTTTCCATGTATTAAACTGGAACTTTAAGTAGGAGAGCTTTCAGTGAGTTTTCTGAATCTCTCTTAAAAACTATTAAAATTGAAAATGGTTTTGGGAACCCCCCAAACTGTAATTGGTGCCAGAAATAAGGGTGGTCTTTTGAGACTGGTCCCTTTAAATTGTGAAGTTGGCCCAGATTCCTTGCAGTTACTGAAATACTAAATGCACTGTAATACAATGACTATCTTTAAGTAAAATGATCCCTATAATGGCTGACATCCCAACTTCACCTACAACTCTAGTCTGACAATTTCTAACTGTAAAACTATCTATTCTTTAGTAATTTTAAGGTATTATACAAATAACTCCTTCATTAGTAGTATCAAAAATTCTAGTTTTCAAATGAGACTCAGACCTGTAGGAGACTGAAGGGAGTTTTTTCTATTAGCCTTGGGCTTCAAAGTATCTCTATTTCATTTTAAAAGTATAATAATTTTACATATACCAAGAGAATAACTGACAAATCATATTACATATCCATGCTGAAAAGAGATGAAATCTGCCTGAAGCCCTGGTGGAGGCCTATACATACCTATCCTTCATAAAATCTTATGGGATAAGGGATGAAAAAACTTTTTTGAAACTGAATTCTGTGTTATTTCCCTCAACAAATTCTATAAAAATAGGTTTGATCCATTTCTTGTAATGTATCAGTACACTTTACCCTAGAGTTAACCATTTACATAAAACAGTGTTAACATTAAGTAGGTGAGGTTTATAAAAACTATAGTCATAAATCTTGAATATTGAATAAATTCCATGAGGAAAAAGAAGTGATGAAGAAATCCATGAAAAATAAGTGAATTATTTTTTGCCTTTTGTTTTATTTTTGGACCACAGTAAGGACAGAGTACTTCAAAAAATACTTTCCACCCCAGGATTTGTTGAAGCCAGTACTTAATATTTAAGACAAACACAGGAAAGCACACACATTCCATTATGTTCCACAAAACCAATCTAATTTGACTTCAGAGACAGAGTCTATCCAACAAAAAGTTGGTGTGCATGAGCCCTTAGGATTCTTGTCTGATCTGAAATGTGAGCATTTTTACATGAATAAGCTATATACCAAGTAAAATAAGTATGGGCAAGCATGAAAAACATGAAAACATAACAACAACTTCTGCTCATTAGTTATCTTTTCCTGATTTAGGTTCTTCATTTTTAATTATAAGTTCTATCTCATGATTCTTTACTCATACAAATATTCTGCCATTGTTTTATTGCATGCACTTTAATCTACCTAAATCCATTGTGGTATGATAGGAGAAAGAAAAGGAATGAATAATCATCTAGATAAACTACTACACTATGAGGAAATACAATCCAGTGGACATTACACAATGACTGATTTAACTATTTTTAAAGTTTATGTATAGTCTAAATACTAGATGCAATAGCAACTGTTTCTAAAATATGATTTGACAATGGGAATGCTATATTGCAAAAACCAACTAACCCACATCCAGTAAGAAGACTTTGAAACAAACACAAGGTTCCCTGTCTAGAGGAAGGAAACCTCCAGAGATACATAATAAAATATATCTATCCAACACAATAAAGGAAAACATCATAGTCTCTACCTCCAGAAGCTTAAAAACTATGGAGAAAAAGTATTGGTTACTTCCAATCATGTTCGACTCTTTGCGATCCCTATAGACTGCAGCCTACCAGGCTCCTCTGTCCATGGAATTCTCCAGTCAAGCATAGTGGAGTGGGTTGCCATAAGGCAAATATAAAAGTAAATCATTTGACTTTAGAGGAAATGCTTTCAATTTTTCACCATTGAGGATAATGTTTGTTGTGGGTTTGTCATATATAGCTTTTATTATGTTGAGGTATGTTCCTTCTATTCCTGCTTTCTGGAGAGTTTTTATCATAAATGGATGTTGAATTTTGTCAAAGGCTTTCTCTGCATCTATTGAGATAATCATATGGTTTTTATTTTTCAATTTGTTAATGTGGTGTATTACATTGATTGATTTGCGAATATTGAAGAATCCTTGCATCCCTGGGATAAAGCCCACTTGGTCATGGTGTATGATCTTTTTAATGTGTTGTTGGATTCTGATTGCTAGAATTTTGTTAAGGATTTTTGCATCTATGTTCATCAGTGATATTGGCCTGTAGTTTTCTTTTTTTGTGGGATCTTTGTCAGGTTTTGGTATTAGGGTGATGGTGGCCTCATAGAATGAGTTTGGAAGTTTACCTTCCTCTGCAATTTTCTGGAAGAGTTTCAGCAGGATAGGTGTTAGCTCCTCTCTAAATTGTTGGTAGAATTTAACTGTGAAGCTGTCTGGACCTGGGCTTCTGTTTGCTGGAAGATCTTTGATTACAGTTTCAATTTCCGTGCTTGTGATGGGTCTGTTAAGATTTTCTATTTCTTCCTGGTCGAGTTTTGGAATGTTGTACTTTTCTAAGAATTTGTCCATTTCTTCCTCGTTGTCCATTTTATTGGCATATAATTGTTGATAGTAGTCTCTTATGATCCTTTGTATTTCTGTGTTGTCTGTTGTGATCTCTCCATTTTCATTTCTAATTTTATTGATTTGATTTTTCTCCCTTTGTTTCTTGATGAGTCTGGCTAATGGTTTGTCAATTTTATTTATCCTTTCAAAGAACCAGCTTTTGGCTGTGTTGATTTTTGCTATGGTCTCTTTTATTTCTTTTGCATTTATTTCTGCTCTAATTTTTAAGATTTCTTTCCTTCTACTAACCCTGGGGTTCTTCATTTCTTCCTTTTCTAGTTGCTTTAAGTGTAGAGTTAGGTTATTTATTTGACTTTTTTCTTGTTTCTTGAGGTATGCCTGTATTGCTATGAACTTCAAGGGTGCCCACTTTCACCATTACTATTCAACATAGTTTTGGAAGTTTTGGCCACAGCAATCAGAGCAGAAAAAGAAATAAAGGGAATCCAAATTGGAAAAGAAGAAGTAAAACTCTCACTATTTGCAGATGACATGATCCTCTACATAGAAAACCCTAAAGACTCCACCAGAAAATGACTAGAACTAATCAATGATTATAGTAAAGTTGCAGGATATAAAATCAACACCCAGAAATCCCTTGCATTCCTATACACTAATAATGAGAAAACAGAAAGAGAAATTAAGGAAACAATTCCATTCACCATTGCAACGGAAAGAATAAAATACTTAGGAATATATCTACCTAAAGAAACTAAAGACCTATATATAGAAAACTATAAAACACTGGTGAAAGAAATCAAAGAGGACACTAATAGATGGAGAAATATACCGTGTTCATGGATCGGAAGAATCAATATA